>NC_064619.1:60368004-60689075 GCF_023898315.1 Schistocerca nitens | reverse complement strand
GGAGGAAAATGTTGTCGGGGCGGCGGGGGGGGGGGGGGGGGGCAGCTATCTGTCACTCCGGAGACTCTCGAGCACAAGCTTCCCCCACCTCTGCAGACAATACACAAAGTCAGTGGAGGGAGTAAACGACCGGTATACGTGTCAAAGCCACGGGTCCAGGATATCAGTCATCAGGAATAGCCTAATGATGGTGGCACCACGGTCATCGAAAATACGATCTACAACGATCAATCAGTTCAGCTGCACGCCTGAGAGACTTTCAAGCAGCATATTCGCTGGGAAAACCTACAAACACACATATCTTGCTGTAGGAACTATACATTATTATTATTATTATTATTAGTGGCAGTGCTCAGCAGACACATGTTCACCTTAAAGTATTCCAATCCCTGCCGATTTAGAAATATGGAGCCTACCAATTCAAACAGCAACTACATTTCACATAATTTAATTTGGTTTATTGTAAATGGGACAGCACGGTATGGGCGAAGCAAGTGTCTCTAAGGAGAGTAGTGGGACTGAGAGAGAGCGTCCTGTAACAAGGTCATATACGCTTTATTTTTTGACGAACTGTCATAGATGACACACGCCATGTACTGAGAAGTCCTTCATCTTTCTGTACAAAATGTTGTTAGAAATGAGCAGTAGCAAATGTGTCATTGATTCATTACTCGTGGTTTAATAAAACACTACAAAAGCTAAACATTGGTTATCTCTCATCATACCGTGAACAAAGGTGTTCAAAGAAAATTCTTTTTCATTTTCAAGTTCAGTGAGGCACAAATGTTGATGATGGTAGCGGGCTGGTGTTAGAATTTAATATCTGATTGCACTCAGGATTAATTATATCAGGAAGTTCGGAATCATTGGCTTAGAATGTTCTCTAAGCAGTGGCTTTTAATTGGAGTGTTTCATCAAAGACTTGTAAGAAGTAATATTGGTGACCTTTAAGAGATGAACTCCATAGTCAAGTAAATGGTGGAAGAGTGGCTATATGGGAGTATATAGACTACGTTTATATTTGATAATATAGTTTCTTATCGACGCATTTATTTCACTAGTCAAGATCAGGGCCCTCAAGTCTTCTCATATATCAAACTAAATACCCATATAAAATCAACATTGCAGTATGTATAGAACATGAGCAATAAATTTTACTACTACTACTACTAATAATAATAGATAGATAGATAGGTAGATAGAGTAATCGTAAAAATATTCACTTTATTCCATCAATACATAACCATAACAATAATAGTAGATACAGCCCAGTAAATTGTTAGTTAACACATTTACTATTTATCGCTTCTAACAGGAATATATAGCATCCGTCTAGAAACAATCACATATGGAGTTGAAGCTGACTAGTCTGGAGCAGAGTGGGTAATAATGAGGTAGAGGGATGTCCATAGAAAGATCTCAAGAAAATCTTTACCGGAAAAAGTGTTATCATAGTGAGACTTCTACTGCAGGATCCAGAAAGTGTTGTCTGGGAGGGGGGGGGGGGGGATGACGAAGTCCGTGGTGACGGGGGAGGTGGGGGCGGGAGGTAAATGGGGGGAAAGAAAAGAGAAACAAACGCGAGACAGACAACGTTCCCAATACTCAAACATATTAAAGAGAATGCTGGATGTACGAGAAGCGAAGACGTTGAAAAATTAGCACACAGAAAGAATTTAATATTTTGAATATGGCTGGATGCAGCAACTGTACAGTCGACTATCCGTGAGAATAAAGTGAAACACTATCACTTGCAGAGAACACAGCATTAAATTCTATAATTTAAATTAGCGCGCTTTTATTGTATTTTTATAATAATTGTCCCTAATATTTTATTCGCGCCTTCTTTCTCCCCATCCGCATTGCTTTCGTTCACGAATAATATACTTTAGAATTTTTTGTACAGTTTATGTGTTTCATTGGTTTTAAAGCTTTTTTGGGTGATAACCTTATAAAATGTCATGTGTTGGATGTTAGTATTATCGTATGGTCACTAGATACCTATTTACTAGGTTACACTTGTAATATTGTAATTGTTTTAACCGCTTTTTATTGCTTTTATTTCCACTCACACTTACGCACAGATTCCGCGCTTACAATTGCTGCCTTGTCTCCTGCGGAACATATCTTAACCTCACAGACATCGACGGGACAACAGTTCAGTAGCTACATTTGTAAAGTAATGTCCGATGCCAGTCAGCATGATTTGTTTGGTTTTACTATTATGGAGGTGGATTTTACCTTTAATTGACTCTTATGGCTACAATTTTCACCAACCTCCACAAAAGTATGTAACCATTAAGTGTAAATAATTCGTTGTATGGTAGTGAGTTATTTTTCACTTTTTCTATGTGGTTTTGTTTCAACATATATAGAAACTATGATGGTAAAATCTTCTCGGGTTGACAGCCAAGTCAATACGTTGTTCTGCAGCAACGTTTCAGCAGGTTTCTTACTTGCCATCTTCAGGCGAAGTGTCGGGTTCATGTCTCGTCCGGATCTGTATAGCCGCCACTGATCCTTCTGAAAAGATGTTTTTAAAGACGTCAACACCTACATCAGTGGGTTTGAATAATCCTTCCATTTCTGCAATAAACTTCTTGTATTTCCCTTAATCCTCACACAGGGAAGGGCTGGAGAGCGGAGTCCTCGAAGCATTAGATATAATGACGCTTTATAAAATTTGAAAATCCTATCATTTTTGAGTTTAGGATATAAGTTAATTGTTTATTTAATTCTACTTTCCTTTTTGCTCCTCACCATGCATAGGCTTCATCCTTATGTTTCAATATGATTCCGAACGGTATCTTCAGGCAGTTGTCAACAGCGCAAACTTGTCAACAGTGCAAATATGTTTAACAAAATTCAGAACACGCAGCAGCTGTACATCTTTCTTTTTTTGTAATACCGGTATCAGTTACAAACCATATTCAGGTACCCGTATCAACGTAACTGGAGCATGTGATTGTAGTTACGTTTTTGACTGATTCTCCAATTATATTGATACCGCTATCACATGATGGTTTGTAACTGCAAAAAGTAGTATAATAAGAGAACCAACTACGGGTGTGCGTTACGACTTTTGTTCAGTACGATTGTAGTGTGAAACTTAGACCTTGAACAAACACGTTCTCTGACATCACTAAAAGCTAGCCAGCAGTAGTCACATGCTAGGGCAGAATCTACCGCAAGATGTATGGGAGTAGGTGTGCGAGACTAAGAGATCTTCCTCAGCACCTATCTTTCTCAATTTTTGACCATAAAAAGCTGTGTCCTGACTGTCTGACTGAGTCATCAGGGCCCAGCCCAAACCGCTAAGGAGAGAGACTTGAAATACGGAGAATAAGTTGAGCGTATGCTGTTGGCGTCGTTTAAGAATAGAATCTTAGGAATTTCAACCCTAAGAGGGTGAAATACGAGATAAATAGCTTTTTTATTTTGAATTTCACTATTAAGGTAATTTTGAAGTTAAATCTACTAAAATTGGTATTTCGTTTCCTGGTCAAAAATAAAGAAATATATGGTACAACATTTTTTGAAATATAACCCTGTGGGTGTGAAATAGTGAGTGAAAGCTTTCTTTCGAAATGTATCATTATTAAAGAACTACAAGCGTATTTTTAAAGCTGCATCTATGAACATTGGTATATGACTTCTCGGTTACAAATAAAAATGTGTCTGTTTCAGAGTTTTTATTAATTGAACCCTAAGGCGGTGAAAAACGAGATGCAGTTTTTTATGGAAATATTTTATTATACAGTATTTTCACACCTATATCTATGATAAATTGAATGTGGCTTCTCAATTACAAAAAAAAAAAATTAAAATACGTGTTTCTCTTTATTTGGAGACTCAACTCCTAGGGGGGGGGGGGGGGGGGGTGAAACGGGGAATGAAAGTTGTCATGGAAACATTCAATTTCGAAAACATTTCTAAAGCTACGTCTTTGACAATTTGTATTTGGCATCCCTTTTAGAGGTGGAAACATATTGTTTCCTTTTTTCTCTCTCTTCTTTTTTTGGTAATTCAACCGCTAAGCCTAAACCACGACGGATAGAAACTTCAAGTTATGAGAGGATGTGGATCTTATATTGTAGACATCGTTTAAGAAGGGATTGTCCGAAATTCCACACCTTAGGTGTTGTAGTTGGTAAGGAAAGGCTTTGTAAAAGTATGTCGCTATTAAGGGAATTTTGGAGCTAAAACTACGAAAACTGGTAATTGGATTCTCAGTCAGAAAATAAAAGAAACACCTGTTTCATTATTTTTGGGAATTCAACTATTCAGGGGGTAAAGTAGTGGGTAAAACGTTTTTGGAAATTAAATAATTATGAAAGAACTGCTAAAGAATTTGAAGCCTACGTCTATGACAACTGGTATTTGGTTCTCGGTTAGAAATTAAGAGAATGTGTTTCAATGTACTGGAAATTCAATAGCGGTTGAAAATTTTTAAGAAAATATTTCCTTACGTTAAAAAAGATTTCAATGCTTCATTTTTGAAAACTGGTATTTCACCTCTCGGTTAGATATAAAAAAATACTTATTAGTGGATGAAAGTTGATATAGAAATATCTCCAGAAGAATGTGGAAGGTATGATTAACAAAAACTTTGAACTGCAGCTACCGGTATCACGTTTTTGGTCAGACGTACTTTCAGAAAAGACCATGCTTATGTGTAATTAATTAGTGTGATAAGCTTGGGTACTGCAGGTTGCGAACAACATAAAAATTCAATTAAATAAAAAAATAAAATGTCTGCAGTCCATATAGTCTACTGGAGCGAAGTAGCGGACTCTAAGCTGGTATACGATATTACCGAACACCTACCCGCCTTCCTTTGGTTCTGTGACTGTCTAAACTCCAGTAAAGGGGCTGGAGGCGTATAGTATGCATACTGCTCAAAACAGTACTGCCTACTGAAGATATGTTTATACACACGTTGAAGGAGACATTCATTATTACTTCGTCATCTTTGTTCGCCTCTCGTCGGCTGTAATTACGTTCTGTTTCCGTAGAAAACGACTCCTCAGGCGGAACCATCCAATTATTCCCTCCTCTAGTTCGTAATGAGAAACACCGGAATCAAATCCCTCGTGGCCTGTCTTTCTATTTTAGGCGTTCTTTAGTTTCGCATAACCTGCCTGCAAGGTTGAAGGGGACTTCTCTTTGTGCGGAGGCAACCTGTTTCCTGAGCATTTATGGGATTACAGGGCGATTTTGGTACGCGAGGCCAAACCAGGACTGCCACTTTGGAGGCAAACTGCTAAGGGCGAGCTCTGCTAATGGCGCTAAAATTACACGTCGCGCCGCGCCTGTCCCACGACGAATTACAGGCGGCGTGGCGGTCGTTTCAGGTCTTCCAACTCGCGAATGTTAACGCAGTTTCATCTCAAGTGTTTCCGGCAACTACAGCTTTGTGGTACCTGCTACTAACCAGGTGTTTGCGCGATGCATTTCTGTTATCTCGTCAGAATAAAAGCTGGAAATCTGCAGCAATGCTAAGGGAAATGCTCCCTTTGTAACAATTTGAGCCTTACAAGGGGACATAGCTGTCTTCAATGTCTTACTTACATTAATCGAGCTCTTTCAGAAAGATTAATCCGATTTCTCAGTACTGTATCTGCAACATGTAAAAGAATAGCTATTCATTTCTTTTTATTATACCGGTAACATTCTTTGATCAGAGCTAAACATGACTGTCACAGCTGCATAACCTGAAATGTAGATGACACAAGGAGCTAAACACTGTAATATGCGGTAGGAACTGAGTGGTGGAATCTCGGGGTCGGCATATTGGGGCTGTCTCCTCACATTTTATAAAACAATTGTCATCACACCACTTGACTGTAGCAACAAAGTGCATGGATCAGCTGGACCATTCTGCTTGAAGATACTGAATGCTTTTCACCATGCAGCTATTGCAATGACCACAGGAGCCTACCAGACCAGTCCCATACTTATCTTCTGTGCAGGAGCTGCTGAGCCACCTCCTACTATCTGCTGGGAACTCATCGTGGTACGTCATCTGTACAAAGTGAGGTCCAATTCCACACTTCCCATTGCCAGTACTGGGGCTGAATAGTCCATGAACTGAAGGTTTAACAATGGCCTAGCAGCTAAGCCTTGTACCATCCAAGCGAAGGAATATCTCCAGCAACTTAGTGTAACAGACCATTTCGTAGAAAGGGCTGGAACACGTATCTTCTCCGGATGAGTCCCAAGTCCCCACTTACCTTGAACATGACGTATTAGATAAAGGCAAACCTAATACTAAAAAATAATTCCATTTGCATTTTGTCGGTATTTCTTCAGATGGCTCTAAGTAAGGTAACAGTACCGGTTCTTCTGTTAGCCTCTCTCGTTATATAATTACAACCATGGCTCCGGAGCAGATGAAGCTTCTTCGCGGAGAAACATTCTATGGCAAACATAATGGAAAGTTTGGTAAAGATTTAAATATACATCGATGCTGCCCCCTTATCGTCATGGGCCTCATTTATGTTTGTTGTGCAGCAACAGTTTTTGTGAATCTCCCATTTCTGAATCCCTGCTGTGGATCTTTTATTTCTTTCCCTAAGAAGCTTATTATTCTGACTTTAGTAACTGTTTCCACTGTTTTGAGGAACATCTGTTGAGATAACTCTAAATCTATCATTTCTTTGGTCAGACCTTTATCATTTCCTTCAACTACTGGTACTTCCTTGTCGTTTATACGCATTTTGGCAATACGTCTTGCTCCATAAATAAGTTGATCAAGAATAACAGAGGATTAAGATATCTAGCACCGTGTTTGACCAGTGCTGCTGGTATACCATACAAGCCCTCTATATATTTATTTTAAATACTCAAAATACCGTTGAAACTTTCAATTAATCCCTCTGTTATAAGCTCTCAGTCAACCCTTTGGGACTTTCCATGTTCGTTGATATTCCTATATCTTTCTTTCGGAAGATTTCCGAACTACTTGTGTTACACACGTATAGAGGACCTGTCATTTCTTTCCCCTCCCTTGCCAGTATTATATTTGTATCTTTTGAGAGATGTGCATATTTCCTGTTCTCATGTGTGAAATTGCAGGCTCTTTTACAGATATTAAAAGAAGAAAATGTTTCTACATTTTGGTGGCAGGCCTTTCTGTATCTTGTGCTCACAGTGCATGTTTTCTTCTGGCACCTATAAACCTCATGCCTGTCCTGTCCTGGATCTTTCTAGTAATTTTCATAAGCCACTATAAGTAAATTTCTTGCCTCTTTAATTTCCATGTTCATTCAATTCTTGTACGATTTACCAGTCAGTCAGTCAGTTAGTTAGTTACGTGAAAGATTCCACTGATCAATCTCACGGAAACCGTTCTGATGTAGAACGTGTGAAATGCATGAGAAATGCATACATGAATCAAGGGTTTTTAAGTTTAAATTTCTTTTTACCTATTCCATTACCTGAAATGACAGAAAATGCGTATATTATACCGATATATTTGTTTATTCCTAATCAAGACTTCTTCTTTGGTATGGAAGGAGCTGTGAAGAAAATATGATTTCAGTTTATTTTTGAAACTATTACTGCTGGCTGTCGGATATTTTTTTCATCTTGTAATTAATAAAAAAGTTTTACAGCCTCATATTTTACCTCTTTGTATGCCAAGGCTAGGTTAATTAGAGGATAGTCTAGGTCTTTCTTTATTTTGGTAATGTAATCATAAATGTCACTGCTTTTAAAAAGGTGCATGTTGTTGAGAACAAATTTCACTACTCAGTAAATGTGTTGTGACGCTATTGTAAGAATTTCTAACCTTTTAAACAGATGCCTACAAGAAGTGCGATTATGACCGCCACAGATTATTGTAACCACTTTATTTTGAGCAGTGCAAGATGCGCGATTATGACCGCCTCAGATTATTGTAACCACTTTATTTTGAGCAGTGAATACTTTTTATCTAAGTGTTGAGTTACCCTGGAATATTTTTCCATGTGATACCAGAGAGTGAAAGAATGAGAAATATGTTAGCTTGCTAATTTCTGTACCCGCACAATTAGCAGTTATTCTGATTGGAACGGTCTCAGAACCTAGTCGTTTTATGATATCCAAAATATGAATTTTCCAATGAAGATTCTCATCTATACGTACACACAAAAACTTAGTATTCTCTACCCTGGCTACTGACTTCTGTTGGTGTGTTATATTTATTGAAGGAACTGTACACCTTGCAATAGAAAATTGGATGTTCAGTATGTTTTCAAAGTTTAGAGGAAACCCATTCGCAGAAAACCAATAAATAACTTTTCCAAAGACATTATTTGTCTAATTTTCTTTTGGAGTTTCTTTTACTGGATTAATAATGATGCTTGTATCATCAGCAAACAGTGTCAATTTAGCTTCTTGTTTCAGATAAGAAGGGTGGTCATTCACATTTATCAAGAATGGAAGAGGACCAATGATCGAACCCTGTGGAACACCTAATGTAATTCCATCCCAGTTATATGAAGTGGGAAACTTCATTAAATCACTTAATCCATATAAAGGAACAGTTTACTTCCTGTTCTGTAGATATGACAAACCACTCATATGCTGTTCCATTTACACTACAGAATTATAATTTCTGTAACATAATCTCATGGTTTATACAATTAAATGCTTTGGATATGTCACAGAAAATTTCCATTGTTGACATTTTACTATTTAAAGACTCGATTATATGGTTAGGGAAATTGTATATTACTTTTCAGGAGAACAGCATTTCTAAAATACTACCTGTGATTACTAACTACTGTTTAGATGGCTAACCACTCTTCAGTACATTACTTTCTCAGCGATTTTTTAAAATGGTGTTAGCAAGGATTCTGGTCAGTAATTATTGACATCTGTGCTGTCCCCTTTTTTGTAGAGAGGCTTGGGAATTGCATGTTTTAACCTACCTGGGGAAATACCTCTATTTAGTGGTGCATTACAGATATAACACAGAACATCAGCTGTATTGTCTCCACATTGTTTTAATATCTTGTTAGAAATGCCATCTACTACAACAGAACAGTTGTTTTCAAAGATTTAATGACTTTACTGATTTCACAAGAATTGTTACATGAAAAATAATCTGACAGAAATTTCTCAAAACTTACTCTTCCATGTACTGCTTGACTTCTTCTTTTGAACTATTCCCACCAATTATTTTACCTACACTTAAGAAATAATTGTTAAATACCTTAAGTACTTGTGTACTATTGGCTAAGATGATGTCATAGGCCTTAACAGTAATACTACCTACCCCAGTGGTTACTTTTCCTGTCTCTCTTCCAACAACATTCCATATTGATTTAATTTCATTGCCCAAGTTGATAACTTCTTCTCTAATACGCTCTTTTTTTTCCTGACAACATGTCTCAGTATGTTACTATAATTTATATAGTATAAAATTACTTCTGGCGCCTTATTAATTTTTGTCTCAGTATGTTACTATAATTCTTATAGTATAAAATTGCTTCTGAGTCCTTACTAATTCTTGCTGTCTCATATAGTTTTCTTTTTGTTTCTACAGACGCTGTAATAAATGTAGTAATCCAAGGTTTCTTAGAAAACTGTTTGGTGTTGCGTTTAGTAATTGTTTATGGGCAGCAATGACCAAAAAGGGATATAAATTTATTAAGAAAATATGTTGCAGTTATCATTAGAAATTGGATATTGTATACATCTTCCTGTTTAACAATTCTTAAACATTATCTGAAGTGCTCTATAGATACCAGGCTGACCAGCCCTACAGTTTTACTTAATGGTTTCTTAACTGTACACCCTGCTGAGTTTTGTAATTTAATCACTTCTGCATCATGGTCTGATTATCCACTTATCACAGGGAAAGCATGTGTTAATTTTGCATCCTCTTGCTCTACGAATACATTATCTATTAGAGTGCTGCTCTCTTGAGTTATACATGTAGGGAAGTTCATCACTGGTTCTAAGTTATATGCCATTAATAACACTTCTAGTTCACTTTTCGTATCAGAATTGCTTAGGAAGTTCACATCGAAATCACCATACATTAATAACTTCTTCTATTTGTCTGAGAGACAGCATAATAAGGGGTCAAACATTTATATGAATAGCTCCTAATCTCCTAATGGGAACCTGTACATAGTTACTAGTATCAACACTGCATTATCTACCTGTAGTTCATATGCACAAACTTCCAAGGGCTGATCGACACAAAAATTGGCTTACTTCAACAGTTATGTACTTATACCTTGTTTTGTGTAAATCGCAACTCCTCCTTTACCCCTGCTACATCTACAAGCATAAGATGCTAAATTAAACCAGTTTATACTGACACTTTCCATCCCCACAGTTACCTGGTGTTCAGAAAAAGTATCAATCTCATTCTTATCTTTGAGATCATCTAAACACACTAACAGCTCACCTATTTTACTTTTTATTTTCATGATATTTTGATGAAGTATATTGACACTACTCTTAGATTTCTCCATATTTAGTGCACAGAAAAATTTTTTATTGTATTTTTCTTGATTGTTGCCTGTCTGGATTTTGGCTTTATCTAATAAAAGATCTGTATATATTAGGACAACCCTAATATGTCACAGAAGGTTTTCAATTTCTTTAACTGAGTGTTTTGGATACAATACCACCTCACTTTTCTGCTTTCAGCAAAATTTTTTTGCCTTCATATAAACAAGTTTAGTTTCTCTAAATTCAGCCGCTTACTGTTCTCATCTTTTATATCATCTGGCAGTTCAATTGTTTGTCCACAATATTTGCAAGAACAATATTCACAAATTGAACTTTCTGTCTGTCTGAAGCCATTTTTGACAGAATGTGATCTATTAATGCACTTCATGTTTCTGTACATCTTGTTGCGTTTTGACATTTCCTCATAATGTGATAAAAACTTCTTGCAGAGCTACTATCTTTCAGCATATCTAAATATAAGTCACCTTCTATTATTATAAAAGAGTATTTCTTCAACTTTTTTATGTAGTAACGAATTTATATGCAGTTTTTTCAGCTGTTAGTGTTTCACTTTACGATTTCAATGTTTTAGAGATGGTTAAAAATGACAAAATGTCGAAATTGCACTCGTAAAATAAAACACTAACAGCAGATGCAGTATGGCTTCTTTTTAAAAAATTTGAACCGTTGTAAGGCGTAGTCGCCTACCTTGCTGTCAGCATGTACTGCTGCTCATCCACTCTTACATTTAGTTCTCCGCAGAATCTTACAGTTTGGTATACCAATAGAATGAATTAACTTAATTCATTCTCCTTTAAACCATGCTCTGTCATTGTGACATTTTGCGTATTTCAGTGACTAGTAACATTAACAATTTTTCAGTTTCTTTAATTTGATATGGGACGTTTTTGTACAGTATTTTGATCTTTTAAAATCTGTTGCTATATTTTTTGTATTGCTTTTTTCCTTCCCCTTGAAACCAGATATTTTGATGTTTACATCTGGTATTCCTTCCTCTGAGGCTTCATCGTATGGGTGCCGTCGCTGTTTTCGCTGTTTCCCATACCGATGAATGTTCTGGTGGCTAATGAATTGTGTCGCAGATGACAATCGGATATAAACAGCGAAGTAGGATGTTGTAGTTTCTTTCGCATGTTATAAAATGTACATCCAATCCAAAATAGTTGACGTACTGTCTCTAAAAAGACTACTGGAATCATAGCCGACTGGCGTAGATTAAGAAATGGAAATTATTTGTGAGCCCCAAAAAACTTAGGGGGAAGACTTCAGATATTTCGAACCATCTGCTTCGACATCACATGGAGAACCTACAGCGTAGGTGCAGGAACATGTCTCTAGTGCCATAAGGAAATTTCAGTTTTGGTAAAATTAGAGCAGCATCGGTTTACCCACAGGATGTAGTATCGTGGACGTAGTTATTTAAAACAAATTATCCTTTAGATTATAGTGGTAATTTATCATGCTTGATAAAATGCCGTGTGACTAGGGCCTCCCGTCGGGTAGACCGTTCGCCTGGTGCAAGTCTTTCGATCTGACGCCACTTCGGTGACTTACGCGTCGATGGGGATGAAATGATGATGGTAGGACCGCACAACACCCAGTCCCTGAGCGGAGAAAATCACCGACCCAGCCGGGAATCGAACCCGGGCTTTTAGGATTGACATTCCGTCGCGCTGACCAGTCAGCTACCGGCGGCGGACTTTATTCTTCATGTATTACGTGCTGGGAGAATCGCCAGAGCGCCTGGCAACTCAGCAGAGGATGACAGCGGTTGTCTTAACTATTAGTTCTCTATTACTGATACAGAGCCATTTGAGAAAAGCCCTGAAGTGCACCAAAAGACAGGATAAAACGATTTGTACTAGGAGTGATGGTTGTAAACAGTTTGCAATCCGTCAGACATAAAATGTTTAATCCTGTTGAAACGTGTATGCCTGAGTTCCGCAAATGTTTTATAAAGAATCGTACAGTAACTAGAACCAATCGAGGTAAGGCACCTCGTGACTTCCTTTGGTGCTTTGTTCCAGCTGGTGACATTCCCTCGCGTATATAACTTCTGCAGCTGACCCAAGTAATGTAAAACTCGAAACATGATATACCTAACTTCGTTTCTGTTAGCTTTCACCATCACAAGACGAAGTTGTACAGCTAACTCCAGTGAGTACAATTTAACCAGCTGTGACCGGCAGCTGGGCAGTTTTGTAAGGATGAGTGATGGCGAAAATATAAACTATTGTATGTGCAATACAGTCAGCTCCCCTCACATGTTTGTTGGGTCAGGTAACCACTGACCATATTGTACGACCTACGGCCCGCCACCTCCCCCCCCCCCTTTCCTTTAAATTTCATATTGACGTAGCACTAATGTAGAAAAAGTTGTTCGGTTCCGTACTTCATCCTCTTAGGGGGTCGACTCTTTTTTTCTTTCCTTTCTTATTTGCTAATTGCTAATGCTAATGAGCTTCCTCAGGGTTCATGGTATGTCCTTAACAATTTCAAAATAAGCTATTTCATCCGTTTGGTCATGAAAAGGTAACAGCTGGAGTTAGTTTCGCACTTATAGTATTGGTGTGGAAGTACGGACTTAGGTCTTTGAGGAATGTATAAGTTTTGTATTCATTAGATTGACCCATACTGTACAGAACATATCAACCCACAAATGCATTTTCTCAAATATAGTAAACCACAGCAGTCAAAGAGTAAACAAATTTTGTAAAGGATAAATATTTTCCCCTTATTTTCACTATATCATAGTCTAACATGACTACCGAGCGAAGTGGCGCAGTGGCTAGTACACTGGACTCGCATTCGGAACGACGACGGTTCAATCCCGCGTCCGGCCATCCTCATTTAGGTTTTCCGTGATTTCCCTAAATCGCTCCAGGCAAATGCCGGGATGGTTCCATTGAAAGGGTACGGCCGACTTCCTTCCCCTTCCTTCCCTAATCCGACGAGACCGATGACCTCGCTGCCTGGTCTCCCCCCCAAAAACAACCCAACCCAACCGTAATATGACTGCCACGACACTCTGTCCCTTTTTCGTTACGCACTGCGATTGCAGCGCGCCAAGCGGCCGGGAAGTTTTACTGCGGCGAGAACTTTCGAAAGCGAAAGCGAATCATAATTTTTTGTATTCTTCTGTAGAATAGTATCTAACGGTGGGAGCGTCTGTAGCGCAATACATTGCACCACAACAAGAAGGAAACGCCACATTTCTCTTATTTTAGGTTTCCTAACTACCCTAGAAGGTGAGACCCGCTGCATTACAGATCAGTTTATTTACGATTTTATTGTAACCTACAGATATTTACTAGTGAATGTCATCCTCTTTAAGAATAGGAAATCGCTTTTAAACAGCAGAAACCTTTTTGAGAAAGGCTCGCATATCTACTCAAAAAGTGACATTTTCGTCACTACACTTCCACTTACATCGGTGAATCTGGAACGTAGCTAAGGAGTACGGAATGCAATACCTACATTACACAAGTTAGCAGAGAAGTTACCACACCATTAGCTGAAGGAAGAACCACACAAACATGATAATGGCGGAACAGAAGCATTAAAACTGTTTCTCAACGCACAAGAAACCAGCTCCACAATTGTTGCTGTATCTGAGCCACAAACAGAAAGAATTTTCAATACACTCGCGTTTCAAGCAAAATTAATTACATTTACAATAATATTTACTCGTATATACTAGAACGTCGTGTGAAGTTTAAGACTATGCGAAATATTGGGCTCCTAGAAAGGCGTTAGGATTCAAGAAAGAACGTGTCATAAGAGCAGACAACAACAAAAAAAAAATCTTCTCATGCATGAAATATGAGTTTATATTCCTTTTTTCAGCCGATTAAGGTCCAGTTATACACATAATCGAAGGTATTTCTTCGCCATGAAGTTGTACACTATGTCACTTGATAATCTACCTGTGCTTGGAATACAAAAATTTAATAACTATTTCGCTAATTAACTAGAAAAAATGATTAAAAATCTTTAATTTTAAAATTGATTTCTTGCCGCTTGTGGCACTAGTGTCGCACCAAATGTGAGACGGTAAAAATATTCACAGCAGTGATTGTTGCAACTGTACATGTTAGACTGTAATATTGATAAGTAATTGTTTCATGACATGTCTCTTCTGAACATATCCGTTTGGAATGTGGCATCTAAGTGTGAAACAGTACTGGGCGCATTATAGAAATGGCAGAGTAATTCATTTACTTTGCCATAATGGATAAATTGCATTTAAAGTATTTGCATGTTACTTAAATCTTTGACATTGGCAGATATTTACAATTTTGTTTTGTATGCCTTTTATATTATTATTGATATCCCATGAGAAAAATTATTTTCCAAGATTTGATGGCAGTCCTGTCAGACTGGATAGCAAATACCACTACATAGTTTGTGGTAGGGAAGTTTGAACGTTACTAGAGCGCAAATGAACCCACTCTTCATCCCTATTATGGTATTTTCACCCGTATTTGTCCGTATGAGGACAAATACGGATGGCAGGTACAAACAAGTATTTCTTTAAATGCGTATTTTCAGTATTTCCCCTCTAGCAATACGGTGTTTTCTCCAAGAAATACCTCCCTCAATCAGGGTACAAAAAGTTTTGCATTAATCTTTGACGCCGATGAATGTTTTTACTTGATCGGGCTTGAAATGTCATTGCACGTAACTGTATTAATCCGGCATACGCAGAATACACTCGCTTATGGTGCAAATAATGCAATGAATAAAGAAAGAATGTACTTTCGTTCATTACCTCATGCGTGATACTCATAGTAAACAACGCGTCGAAACAAACGTGACAGCGGTATGTGGTTACCGCATATTGCTGTTTGCCGATTCCTGTTCAAATCGGATATTAAATTCCACGTACTTCCTGTATCGCTGATTACAATACCACTCTATTTGATTTTCACGACAGATCACGATGCATACAAATTTCGAGCAGTACGACAGTACGGAAGTAGTATTGACACATAGGAGCGCAGTGAACAAAAAATAAATGCATCATGCGGCTTTAAAGGGAACGCGCAGGTCTGTAATTTAAATTCTGAGGGGTTTTTATGCAGTCTGTTTCATGAAAGCACTCCTCAACAGTTTTCAGCTTTGTGAGCAGACCCATGTCGCAGAAAGTTTTTCTAACATTCATGAAGTAGATCGTGGAATATGTGACTCCTGTTCCGTTCTTGCTTTATCTCTTCCCACAGACATACCCTTTGCTCCGGAGACAAAACATACCAAAGGTTCTAAAACGAGTGTCTGCTATCGTTGCCTGCCGTAGGATAGAAATGAGGAGTGGAGGAGTCATACTATTTTATTGTGAGAAGACAGAGTTTTATGCAAAATGCAGGATTTGTGATGAGTATTTCTCGTATGTTGGAAGAGAGAACGAAACCTGTGAGTATATGTTACATCGAAAGCTCAGTTCTGTCAGCCTCAAGCGTTTGGGAAGATCAGTCTGTTTCATATAGATCATAGGAGGTGGTATGGGTTCAAGGTCACCTTTATTAATGATAATACACATTAAAATCACTAGTCACTGATATACATTCACATAGACGATGTCCTTTCAACCAAATAAAAACACCTTCATTACGCTCTACCCTACGTTTTCTACGAACACGGAGAACTAAGACCTAATAAGAATAATAATAAGACCTGCCAACGTTTCTATTCATCCTCTCGCCAATGTGATAAGTGCGATAAACAACCACATTAAGAGAATCAAAAGTCTCCACAGCTTGAGCAGTAGAAGGAGCACTATCAGTTGCAGTCAACCCACCATTACCTTAGTCCTCAGAACCACCAGAGCGAAGTTTAGGTAGACCCTGGTAGAAAAGCAGTAGAGGACCCAGTATTCAACAGAACAGAATTTGAGGAGAATAACTTCGTGTAGCCAAAACGATACAACAAATGGAGACTTTTTCAGAATACTTATATGTAACTGTAGCAACACTTCAGTGTAGTTTTTGCAACGTTTGGTGTGCCAGTAGGCCGTTCGCAAGTTCTAGAAGAGCTGTTTTATGTGATTTTGTAATAAGCTTCCAAGCGAAAGGAATAGAAATGGCTATCAGAAAACAGCACAATCTGTTTCTGGACAGCTAAGCGTCCGTCTGTTTTTAATTCAGGTACGTCCCAAATTATTAACCCCGATTGAAGTACACGGGTGAAGCCAAGAGTATGCCTTAGATAAAACGCTGGCGTGTTCTCAAGTGGAGAAAATCTCTGACTTACAGTTAATTTTTTAATACAGTTTACCGTCGCATTTATTTTCGCAGTGATTCCAAATTTCGTTGTTTGTATAGTATCTTCAGATCTAGCTGAAGAGCAACCAACCTATTGCATGTGCTGTACACAGCATTCATAACTCGCTAAAGATATGAAGGGAAACATAGACTACTTTGAGAGACATGTTTACTGATGAACTAAACCTCCTGATCACTAGGTACCCAGAGATTGAACAGAGTTAAGGGACATAGTAAGGGATAAAAGTTTCCATATTTCTTCTCAAAAATGTGTTGTGGAATTATGTTTTGGAGTAACTGATTACTTAGAGAGAAAGTATTGACTGAAAAATGTCAGCATTAAGAACAATACGTAACCAGAGTAGTCGCTGTTACTTTATTTCAAAACCCTAGGTTTCGGACTATGTCGTCCACCTTCATATCATTTAAACAACAAAACAATTTATACTTCAGTTCTAAAGTTACGTTTACGAAGGTCAAAAAAATGTGTAATCTGTTTTCAATACAAAAATAGTGTAACACACCACATGTCATTTTTATCTTTCGTAATGGAATTATGAGGTCAGCTTTATTTGGTAAAACCGTACTCTCGTTCTGTCAATTTATGTTTGACTGTTACAAATGGCTGCAGCTATTAAGAGTGCCCTCTCCCTGTACTAATAAAATTAAGATCTAATATGGGAACAATTCGTATGTAAAAAGTTCGTGAACACTGTTTACAGAACACTGATTGATATTATAATTTAAATTTAAAAACTAAATTTTTACAGGAGAATAACGCCAGTAGCTTTAAACGATGGTTTCCACACGTATTAGAATACCAAACTGAAATACTTAATACGTGATAAGTTCCAAGACATTATACAGAAGACGCTAATTGGGATTTTCTAGCTTTACAAAGGTACTTTTTACTGTAGGGGATCTTAAATAAATATTTGGAAACTTCTAAAAAAGTGTCCTCTTATTGTTGGACAATAGTACATTTTATTGGTTTTCGGCATGTGCCAGAATTCCATTTCAGCAGTGAAAAATCATTAATGACAATACGAACGTGAGGACAACACGATATCCAGTACCAATGGGGAGAAAATCTCGTACCCGGCCGGGAATGAAACCTGGACCACTTGGTTGGCAATCCGTCGCGCTTACCGCTTAGTTATTTAAGGCGGATATTGGGCCACAGTAGACGGTCTGCCTAAGCGCTAGGCCGAAATCGTCGCCACGAAGAAGTTTCCTCCGTTTCTTCAAATTCGCCGCATCCAGTGTGCTGCAGGCCACCCTAGCTGAAGTAGAGTAGAGCGTCCTGTCTCATCACAAATATACGAGGGCAGTTCAATAAGTAATGCAACACATTTTTTTTCTCGGCCAATTTTGGTTGAAAAAACCGGAAATTTCTTGTGGAATATTTTCAAACATTCCCGCTTCGTCTCGTATAGTTTCATTGACTTCCGACAGGTGGCAGCGCTGTACGGAGCTGTTAAAATGGCGTCTGTGACGGATGTGCGTTGCAAACAACGGGCAGTGATCGAGTTTCTTTTGGCGGAAAACCAGGGCATCTCAGATATTCATAGGCGCTTGCAGAATGTCTACGGTGATCTGGCAGTGGACAAAAGCACGGTGAGTCGTTGGGCAAAGCGTGTGTCATCATCGCCGCAAGGTCAAGCAAGACTGTCTGATCTCCCGCGTGCGGGCCGGCCGGGCACAGCTGTGACTCCTGCAATGGCGGAGCGTGCGAACACACTCGTTCGGGATGATCGACGGATCACCATCAAACAACTCAGTGCTCAACTTGACATCTCTGTTGGTAGTGCTGTCACAATTGTTCACCAGTTGGGATATTCAAAGGTTTGTTCCCGCTGGGTCCCTCGTTGTCTAACCGAACACCATAAAGAGCAAAGGAGAACCATCTGTGCGGAATTGCTTGCTCGTCATGTGGCTGAGGGTGACAATTTCTTGTCAAAGACTGTTACAGGCGATGAAACATGGATTCATCACTTCGAACCTAAAACAAAACGGCAATCAATGGAGTGGCGCCACACCCACTCCCCTACCAAGAAAAAGTTTAAAGCTATACCCTCAGCCAGTAAAGTCATGGTTACAGTCTTCTGGGACGCTGAAGGGGTTATTCTGTTCGATGTCCTTCCCCATGGTCAAACGATCAACTCTGAAGTGTATTGTGCTACTCTTCAGAAACTGAAGAAACGACTTCAGCGTGTTCGTAGGCACAAAAATCTGAACGAACTTCTCCTTCTTCATGACAACGCAAGACCTCACACAAGTCTTCGCACCCGAGAGGAGCTCACAAAACTTCAGTGGACTGTTCTTCCTCATGCACCCTACAGCCCCGATCTCGCACCGTCGGATTTCCATATGTTTGGCCCAATGAAGGACGCAATCCGTGGGAGGCACTACGCGGATGATGAAGAAGTTATTGATGCAGTACGACGTTGGCTCCGACATCGACCAGTGCAATGGTAACGTGCAGGCATACAGGCCCTCATTTCAAGGTGGCGTAAGGCCGTAGCATTTAATGGAGATTACGTTGAAAAATAGTGTTGTGTAGCTAAAAGATTGGGGAATAACCTGGTGTATTTCAATGCTGAATAAAACAACCCCTATTTCAGAAAAAAAAGTGTTGCATTACTTATTGAACTGCCCTCGTAATAATGTTAAAAATATCATAGAGAGTCCTAAGCGAAAAATCGCTTTGTTCATTCATCAAGTAATTTAGCGATTTTATCTGGTGGGTGTAAACCTATAGTTTCACTAATACATTCCTGTAAATCCTCTCTGGAGCTCTGTGCAGGGCTGGGATGGGGTAGGACGCTCTACCGTATTTCAACAGCGGTGGCGCGCGGAACATAACAGCGGCGAATTTGAAATGATGAAGGAAACTTGAGTGTGACGCTGTTTCCAGCTTGGTTGTTAACGTAACACGCTCAACTATCGTCCAATAGAAAGAAAGTAAGATATATATCTTAACCGTTTCCTGTTAGTTATTTAAGTTTATGTACAGTAACAATATGTCAGTAATGGTAGAAAATCCCTAGTACCATCTTGTTTATGATTACTTCCAAATGATTTACGTTTAATTTCAGTGTGGTATTTTAATCAACGTAGAGGGCATTCTATAACGCCACAGGAATTACCCACCAAACATAATTTCTTAAAAAGTATGAAATATAATTTTTTTTTAAATTTTAATATGTTTGCAAATCTAAGAAATCGTCATCAGTGTTTTATGCACAAAACGTAGGGTAGTTTCATATAGCAATTCTGTAGGTATTGTATATTAAATATACAGGGCGTTACAAAAAAGTACGTCCAGACTTTCAGTAAACATTCCTCACACACAAAGAAAGAAAATGTTATGTGGACATGTGTCCGGAAACGTTTACTTTCCATGTTAGAGCTCATTTTATTACTTCTCCTCAAATCACATTAATCATGGAAAGGAAACACACAGCAACAGAACGTACCAGCGTGACTTCAAACACTTTGTTACAGGAAATGTTCAAAATGTTCTCCGTTAGCGAGGGTACATGCATCCACCCTCCATCGCATGGAATCCCTGATGCACTGATGCAGCCCTGGAGAATGGCGTATTGTATCACAGCTGTCCACAATACGAGCTCGAAGAGTCTCTACATTTGGTAACGGGGTTGCGTAGAAAAGAGCTTTCAAATGCCCCATAAATGAAAGTCAAGAGGGTTGAGGTCAGGAGAGCGTGGAGGCCATGGAATTGGTCCGCCTCTACCAATCCATCGGTCACCGAATCTGTTGTTGAAAAGCGTACGAACACTTCGACTGAAATGTGCTGGAGCTCCATCGTGAATGAACCACATGTTGTGTCGTACTTCTAAAGGCACATGTTCCAGCAGCACAGGTAGAGTATCCCGTATGAATCATGATAACGTGCTCCATTGAGCGCAGGAGGAAGAACATGGGGCCCAATAAAGACATCACCAACAATGCCTGCCCAAACGTTCACAGAAAAACTGTGTTGATGACGTGATTGCACAATTGCGTGCGGATTCTCGTCAGCCCACACATGTTGAGTGTGAAAATTTACAATTTCATCACGTTGGAATGAAGCCTCATCCGTAAAGAGAACATTTGCACTGAAATAAGGATTGACACATTGTTGGATGAATCATTCGCAGAAGTGTACCCGTGGAGGCCAATCAGCTGCTGATAGTGCTCCGAACACGCTGTACATGGTACCGAAACAACTGGTTCTGCCGTAGCACTCTCCATACAGTGACGTGGTCAATGTTACCTTGTACAGCAGCAACTTCTCTGACGCTGACATTAGGGTTATCGTCAACTGCACGAAGAATTGCCTCGTCCATTGCAGGTGTCCTCGCCGTTCTAGGTCTTCCCCAGTCGCGAGTCAGAGGCTGGAATGTTCCGTGCTTCCTAAGACGCCGTTCAATTGCTTCGAACGTCTTCCTGTCGGGACGCCTTCGTTCTGGAAATCTGTCTCGATACAAACGTACCGTGCCACGGCTACTGCCCCCTGCTAGTCCATACATCAAATGGGCATCTGCCAACTCCGCATTTGTAAACATTGCACTGACTGCAAAACCATGTTCGTGATGAACACTAACCTGTTCATGCTGCGTACTGATGTGCTTGATGCTAGTACTGTAGGGCAATGAGTTGCATGACAACACAAGCACCGAAGTCAACATTACCTTCCTTCAATTGGGCCAACCGGCGGTGAATCGAGGAAGTACAGTACATGCTGACGAAACTAAAATGAGCTTTAACATGGAAATTAAGCGTTTCCGGACACATGTCCACATAACATCTTTTCTTTATTTGTGTGTGAGGAATGTTTCCTGAAACTTTGGCCGTACCTTTTTGTAACACCCTGTATAGAGGGCTTCAGGTACGCGCACCTGTCAAATTTCTTTTAATATCTTAGTATAAAGCGACAGCATGCAATTATGGTTTGATTAGGTAGATGTATGAGTTTATGGCGCTTTTGTTTAGACTGTTGATATTTCGGTTGCTATGGGTTCATTTATTCATTCTCATTTTTTCATTGTACTTCACCGTTGCTGTCTGAGTTTACATATTGTCATTTTGTCATTCGGAGAAGGTGAGTGGAGCAGTGAACCGCAAAAATATGAGTGCCAAGTGAAGAAATCAAAACATTTCCGACATACAGTCTTTTGTTTTATTCAACACGGGGGTGACAGCAACGGAGGCAGCTACACTACTAGACATTAAAATTGCTACACCAATAAGAAATGCAGATGATAAACGGGTATTCAGTGGACGAATATATTATATTAGAACTGACATGTGACTACATTTTCAAGCAATTTGGGTGCATAGACCCTGAGAAATCAGTACTCAGAACAACCACCTCTGGCCGTAATAACGGCCTTGATACGCCTGGGCATTGGGGTAAACAGAGCTTGGATGGCGTGGACAGGTACAGCTGCCCATGCAGCTTCAACACAATACCACAGTTCAAACAAGAGTAGTGACTGGCGTATTGTGACGAGCCAGTTGCTCGGCCACCATTGACCAGACGTTTTCAATTGGTGAGAGATCTGGAGAATGTGCTGGCCAGGGCAGCAGTCGAACGTTTTCTGTATCCAGAAAGACCCATAAAGGACTTGCAACATGCGGTCGTGCATTATCATGCTGAAATGTAGGGTTTCGCAGGGATCGAATGAAGAGCAGAGCCACGGGTCGTACTAAATCTGAAATGTAACGTCCACTGTTCAAAGAGCTGTCAGTGCGGACAAGAGGTGACCGAGACGTGTAACCGATGGCACCCCATACCACCACGCTGGGTGATACGCCAGTATGGCGATGAGGAATACACGCTTCCAATGTGCGTTCACCGCGATGTCGCCAAACACGGATGCGACCATCCTGATGCTGTAAACAGAACTTGGATTCATCCGAGATTTGACGTTTTGCCAGGTTCGTCGTTGAGTACACCATCGCATTCGCTCCTGTCTGTGATGCAGCGTCAAGGGTAACCGCAGCCATGGTCTCCGAGCTGATAGTCCATGCTGCTGCAAACGTCGTCGAACTGTTCGTGCAGATGGTTGTTGTCTTGCAAACGTCCCCATCTGTTGACTCAGGGATCGAGACGTGGCTGCACGATCCGATACAGCCATGCGGATAAGATGCCTGTCATATCGACTGCTAGTGATACGAGGCCTTTGGGATCCAGCACCCACCAATTCGATATTCTGCTAACAGTCAGTAGGTCTCGACCAACGCGAGCAGCAATGTCGCGATACGATAAACCGCAATCGCAATAGGCTACATTCCGACCCTTATCAAAGTCGGAAACGTGATGGTACACATTTCTCCTCCTTACACGAGGCATCACAACAGCGTTTCACCAGTCAACGCCGGTCAACTGCTGTTTGTGTATGAGAAATCGGTTGGAAACTTTCCCCATGTCAGTACGTTGTAGGTGTCGCCACCGGCGCCAACCTCGAAGTGAATGCTCCGAAATGCTAATCATTTTCATATCACAGCATCTTCTTCCTGTCGGTTAAATTTCGCGTCTGTACCAAAATTATTTCGTGGTGTAGAAATTTTAATGGCAAGTAGTATAGAAACATTTGCGCCGTATGTTGGGATAATGCTACTAGACAGAGCACGGCAAGGAAACAGTTTTCTCTTTTTAATGAGGATCGTTTTGACATTAGTGACTCTTCAGATTCAGTAAAACCTTTAGGGTTTGATGAAGATCGTTTGAAGGCATGATCCACAATGATTCACGTCTGTATACTCGAGAAGTGTGAAATGGTATGAACTGTGGTCATTCCTCCATAGTGCAACATCTGCATGTAAAGGGGAAAGTTCCAAAATCAGGTGTATGGACACCGCACGCCCTAAGTTAAAATCAGAAAAATCAGTGGATGGGCACATTTGTATCTGTGCTTGCTCGTCACTAGTTGGCTCGTGAACAACACCACCCTTTCCTATTCTGTATCGTTTTTGGTGACGATAAATAGTGTCTGTATGCTAACGTAGAAAAAAAAAGGAATGGTTGAGCCCAAACAAAGCAGCCACTCCCCATACAAAGACCTGCGCGCAACCATAGGTGATGATGTTACGCATCTGCTGGAACAGCGACGGTGTTGTGTACTACGAACTGCTTCCCCGAGGTGTAACCATCACTGCTGACATGTATTGTTAACAACGGTGACGTCTTGGACACACAGTCCCAAAACAACGACCAGGAAGACTGTGTGAAATGATACTACTCTACGATAGCACAGGCTGGCTGAAAGTATCCAACCAAAATTATATCCTTTTATTCTGTGAAAGTATCAGTGATAAGATTGTTCTAAATTAATTATTCAGCAAACCTGCACCTGACTGCGTATGTGAACTTGTTTCTTGCACTCCTCCATTTTGCCAAAAGTGCAACGTGTATTTGACTCAGCAATCAAGTCTAAGAGAATAATGCCGTTTGTGCACTGGCATTAAGATGGTACTGGAAAATTAACTTTTGGCCCTGATATTTACTTGGTTCTTTCATTGGTGGGTAACTTTAGTTTACTACTCATTTTCATATTCAGCACAAGCAAAGGATGTGGATTACGATTCAGGCTGTTAGATTTAAACACAATGTTGATCTCAATGTACATATTGTTAAATTTTTAAGTCATACATAAAACCTACTATTTCAAACATTTTCGTAGCACGAATCACTCTTACAAAAAATTTTACAAAACACTCACTGAGTCAAACCTTGGACATACAAATCCTAACTCTGAATATTATCTAACAAAAATCAATTTGAAATGATTATATATCTTCTCTCATTTACGTGCTAAAGTTTGGTCAGGGGCAGCGACCTACCTTAACGCTGTCACCACACGTCTGCTTCCTCCGGGCACCTACCTGCGACTCCCCAGTTTTTCACTGCACGCACCCGGCTCTCTTAACCATCAAAGATCCTCCTACTCAAAGATATTGTACTCGTTCCACATTGCGGTTGGCAACTACCGACTACTTTCTGGAGCTACCCTGATCAGACCTTAGCACATACCTTTCATAACCCCCTGGTCCACTGGACCAGAATTTTGTGGGGGGAACTGTGCAGTTAGCACGCAGTCCCAGAACAACGACCAGGAAGACTGTGTGAAACGATACTACTCCACGATAGCACAGGCCGGCATTCTGGTAGATAACGAGCGGGTTGGCGCAGTGGTTAGCACACTAGACCCGCTTGCGTGAGGACAACGGTTCATACCCGTGTTCAGCCAGCCTGATGTAGTTTCTCCTTGACTTCCCTAAATCGCTTCAGGCAAATATCGGGATGGTTCCCTTGAAAGGGCACGGCCGATTTCCTCTCCCATCCCTCCCTAATCCGAGCTTGTGCTTCGCCTCTAATGACCTCGTTGTCGACGGGACGTTACACACTAATCACCCCTTCCATTCTGGTAGAATAAAAAAAAGCGCTGTACAGGAGTTGGGTTGGGAAGTCATTCCGCACCCACCTTATATATGACCTGATGTTGCGCCCTGAGATTTGTCGCTTTTAGGCTGTCTATCGAACAAACTTCCAAGGAACTTTCGGATGAAAATGCGCCCCGAAAATGGCTCGACCAGTTCCTCACCTCAATACCCCGGATTTCTAGTCGCGGAGCCGAAAAGGTACGCAGCGTTCAGAGACCTTTTTCAATAGTGAAAGAGAATATTTCATCACTGAAGCATCAGTTATGTGTATCTGTTGTGGTTACTGAACTTATAGAAAACGTCACGAATTTATGCACCAACGTAATAGTATATAACAGCGACCAGATTGTTCCATTACGAAAGGTTTCTCTGTAATTACGACGTATTGGTCGATACACAAATTTTGTATTGTAATTTGATTACAAAGTCTTAAGCTGTGTAAACGAAAGATGAAAATCCTATTTAAATTTGTTTTTTAAGGGATCTGATGATGCTTGACATTCCCCGAAGCCGGCAATTTTTAAATAAAAAAAGTGACCTACAGACTGAAAAATATGAGTGTTCTGTATAAATCATGATCACGTATAGCTCCCTTGCGGCGAATAGATTCAGTTTAAATACATGTCGTGCTCATCCACAGTCTTCATTTAGGTAAATCTTCATTGAGGTAGGCATTTTAACAGCATCTCACAAACCGAATATTCGCTAAAGAAATTCGTAATAAATAATCCCTCACAATTTGAGAAAAATTGTAATGTCCATACGTACAACGCTAGATGGACCATACCTTCATTACCATGATTAATGCTGTTAGTGGCTCAGAGAAAAGTTCAGTACCTAGCAAAAAAATTTTTAATCATTTTGCCAAAACATAAAAAGCCTGACAGGCAACAAAGAAGGTTTTAAATCTAATTTAATATCATTTCTCCTGCACAGCTCCTTCTATTCCACGGTAGATCTTATATTTTAAGACTGTTAGCCAGTAAAAATAGAACTACTTTCTAAGTGTCGTTTATTGGATAAGATGTTGTAACCTCCCCACAAAAATATTCGAAAGACAATACTTAATAGAAATGGAGCCACAGCTAAGTGTAACCTTCCCGCAAAAACATTAATGACAAAGACAATTAAACAAAATTAGCAATCTGACCCAAGTATAAGTTTCTCACAAAATGAAAGTCAATTCAGTGATAATAAAAATCTCAGTGACAATGAAAATGCAAATAGACCGGAATGTCAGTCTTTGGCCCTGTGCGAAATCAGAATTAATTTCTTACCTCAATATAACTGCATGTCAAAGTTCTGCTCTTATTGTTGGCCGCAGGTTGGAGGAAATGCATTGCAATAATTATTATTTTTTTTTAAAGTTATCTGAAAATTTTCTTTAAGGAAATGCAAGGGAATCAAATGATTTTTTTTTTTGTTAAAAATTGTTTTGAAATCAACATTATTTTTGGGGCGATTCTTTAAAGTCAATTACAATGAATGTACATTAGATTATCTGATGAGCGCAAAGCTGCATGAATACTTATTTAATAAAAATATACCTCATCCTGAATCTCGACCATTGCGGTGCCGACGCCCGCCGACTGCTCTGGGCTACCACTACTGAACTCTCTCGCAACTAGATCGCAACTCTACTCGGCTACAACTGCCGACAGACTACTGCTCGCTACTACTGCCTCTGGTCAGAGATTCTGTGCCTCATCATCGCTGCCAACGAGTACATACGCCTTTCATAACCCTCCACTGGGGGGGCAAAAATTTGGCAGCGATGGTGAGTCATTTGGACTTGCCAATCGCGGCAAAATTTTTCCTTTAATTAATTTACATTTACATTTTACAAAAAAAAATTCAGATGTAGTACATGAATTAAATGTTGTGCACATGCACCTAGTACAAAACACTTCAGACAAGACAAAATATTAGTACAAAACATATTAGTAAATCAGAAAATTGTATATACAAATTATTTGACAAATAACAAAGTGCACACGCACTGTAAGATTCTGTAGCATTTTCAGAACAAAATCATGTTGACAAAGGACATGAGTGCACATGCACTGCAGTGGAGAATATATCAGCAAAAGACGAAATGTATATACAATGAATAACAAATGACATAAAACATATCACGAAATCATAAAAGGTATACAGAATAAGCACAAATCATATTGAAAAATGAGAAAAGTGCACAGGCACTGAAATTCAGTAGAAAACACATAAGTGCACATGTACTGAAAACTTTTGAACATTTTCATAACAAATAAACGCAAGGGTAGAAAAATCATCAAATCACAAAAAGTATATACAATATAGATGACAAGAGTGCACACATACTGCACTTCAGAACAAATCGAAAAATGTCTTTAGTATAATGGCAAAAAAATCATGTCGACAGGTGACATAAGTGTACTCGCACTGGAGTTCCACAAATCGAAAAAAATGTATAGGCCATGAACATAAATGGTGTTAGTTAAAAATGATTTTCACTATTAGGATAGGAAATGAAAGGATTGCATCATGGTTGTAGCACTTTAGTTTGCACACAGCTGCACTGAAAGTCCATATCTTTCCACAGAGTCACAACACTAAGTGATACAATCTGCAGTTCCGTTCCCAGAAGTATTTATCAGCGTATCAAGACACTGAAACGTCGTAGTAATATTCCATGCTATCATTTGGCAGTATGCCAGGTACACCAAACAGTGGGACCATAATAACGTCTTCGTCGCTTACGGTGGTGGACAGCATGTCGTGTCAACACCACGCTCGTAAGAGGCACACCAACGTAGAATTAGTGCAAAAACCAAATATAGTGCTCCATGATAATGAGGATGGACAAGACAAATGGATGTTACAATAATTTCAGGTAGTTAGGTCAGAAGGTGAAGGACATTATATCACAGACTAGTTTTGATTACATTAGTAGTTTGCGGTATCCATAGCCCAGTTATTGAACATTTCTGTACCAAGTATTTTAGTATTACAGAATAATGTTCATAAATTGTTTTACAGACAACATTGTCATTGCTCATTTCAATACCGTAATCAGTAGCATTCATTTCCTAATTACAAAGCATTATTAATTAATCATTGGTCATTTAAATACAGTAATCATCTCAATACAGTAATCACTAGCATTCTTTTCCAAATTACAAAGCATAATTAGTAGCATTAATTTCCTAGTTACAAAGCATTAGTAATTAATCATTGGTCATTTAAATACAGTAATCATCTCAATACAGTAATCACTAGCATTCTTTTCCAGTTACAAAGCATAATCAATAGCATTCAATTCCTTGTTACAAAGCATTATCAGTAGGATTCATTTCCTAGTTACAAAGCATAATTAATTAATGTTCATTTCAATACAGTAATCAGTAGCAATCATTTTTCAGGTGACATTATTCATAGCTGATCAGCATTACACAGAATTCTCTTAAACTGCTATCATTATTTGGGACTGGTAATACATTTTTGTTAGCAATGCATTGCGTTGGGATCGATAATTAATTGCTCAGGCATAACAATATTTGCTTTTGACCTATTGCTGCAAATGAGGATAGGTAACGTCATTCGTCATGAGTCAGCTGTAGCAAGGTTATGAAACAAGGCAGTATATGTGATCACATTTATAAATTATAGACACAAATGGGTAAAAAATAAAAATGCAAGTATTAGAACGGTATAATAAGTAACAGGTTTAGTAAGTATCATGAAAAGCTTCTGCTGGAAAATACAAAATGGATTATTAAGCTGAAAGAAGAAACGTAGACTATGCTGAAAAGTAGTGAACTTCAAATTAACAAGTAGTGAAATGTGTATAAAAAATGTTTTCCATAGCTGTCCTTTCCAAAATCTTCAGTCATCCTACTATGCAATATAACACCTGCTGTCAAAGCAAACTGCAACAAATACTTAAATAACTACATAGCATAAATTCATAACTTCAACATTATCCTCATCTGTAAAGAAAAACTTCATTATTCATATCATCATAATTCCATCATTATCATCATCACCTGTAAAAAAAAACTTCATTATTCATAGTAGCATATTCTTCATCATTATTCTTCATCAGCATTCATTATCATCTGCAAAAAGTCACTTCATTACTCATTACATAACTATTCTTTATCTCTACCATATTATATCACTTAAAACTAAGATGTGTTCTGTCTGACAGCTTGCATCAATCGCCTTGTATTCTGAAAGAAAAAAATTAGTTAAGACTGCTATTCTGCGATGTGTATAGTATATTCTTGTTAATGCTTGTTAATTCTGATCCATTTACTCGTCCTCATAAGGTTTTGTATCTTCTTTCATCTATTCCGTAGTTGAAATTCCCATTTCTGTTTAATTTATTTCCTTTACGCATCATTCCTTTCTGAAACTGATGAACAAAGATTAATGTCTTGTATTTAAATCATATACCCATTAGATAATGATTGGTTAATGGTGACACAATAAAGCATACAGCATAACATGACAGAAAAACGTAATATGTCAAAAGCATAGACAGTGTTCAAAGGCAAAAACGTACAGAAAATATCACAATGCAGCAGCAAAAAAAAGAAGAAAATGTAAAACAGTCACGATGTTGAGATATCACAGGGCAAAAATGTCAAAGTCAAATGGTGTGTGTTATACCTTAACTAGTTCACAGTGCATACAAACAAAACTTGAAAACAATCGTACATACATAAGAAAGACAAAATGTGACATTCGTTGTGTTCAGCTTGTATGTAGTGTAGTTAATAGAGGCGATAATTAAAGACTTCAATGGAGAGAGAATTTGATAAAATTAATGCGTCATTACAGAGAATTGCATAATTATTCATAAAATGCGTAAGTTCATCTGGAAAATATGCACGGTCTAGTGTGTAACGACAAGAAGAGCGACCTGCTAACCTTACCTTGCCGGGCACTTGCCAAGAAAAAATACAATCATCAGTAAGTAATCACGTGAATATAGTTACAGAAATGTTCATAAAAATTAGCAATTAGCATTACAGCGTGATAAATTGTAAAGTATGTTCACTCAATAAACGGTTTTATGTTTGACCAATGGTGGTTGCCTTTCGATTTTCTGGTCCTCAAAGTTTCGACGTGTACAACATTGGGGTGAGGAATGCTGCGAATCCGATATGGACCCGCGTACAGAAGTTCAAATTTACTGCACTTACCTTTTAATTTGCTGGATAAATAGTGTGTACGTACTAATATCTTCTGTCCAACGTGAAAGTCTCGGCGTCTACAAACCTGTTTTTGCTGTCTTCTCCGGCGCTCTGCGGCACGTTTGATGTTGTTCAGCGCAATGTCAATTATTTCGTGGTGTCTTAGTCGACGTGATCTAGGAAAATTTACTAACTCTTTGATTTTGTTTGGTGGTTCAACGTTTTTCAGTATAACAGACGGAGATAGCATAGTAGATTCATTTGGAATGGAATTAATTACATCTTGGAATGAGTGTATGTGTGTGTCCCAATTAACATGTCTTTTGTGGCAGTATATTCTACACAGTTTACCAATTTCTTTCATTAATCGTTCACAAGGGTTCGAAGAAGCGTGGTACTTGGATATATAAATCGGAGAAATGTTTCTAGCTCGTAACATGCGTGTCCATATAGCAGAACGAAATTGTGATCCATTATCAGAAATTACTTTCTTCACATGCCCTACATGAAATAGAAAATGCTTTACAAATGCTTTCGAAACAGTTTTAGCAGTAGCTTTGCGTAACGGAGTGAAAGTAACAAATTTTGAAGTGAGTTCAACAGCGACAAAGATGTAGCAAAAACCTCTATTAGTTCTCGGAATTGGACCAAAAATGTCTACTGTGGCCATATGTCTTAATTTAACAGGTACAATGGGATAGAATGGAGGAATATGTGAAGTGGTGTCAGACTTAGCTTTCTGGCAAATTTTACATGACGCTAAAACTCGTCGTATACGTTTTTCCATGTTTGAAAAATAACAGTTCTGTCTCAATATAAGAAAACATTTTCTTGCTCCGTAATGTGCGTAGCTTAAATGCGTGTACCATATTAATTTGTTAACCAGTTCGTCAGGAATGCATAATAACCAGTTGTTGCTGTCTGGATGAGAGCGGCGAAACAGAATGTCATTGCGTACAGTGTAGTGGTTCCTAATCGTAACATTATTCTTATCTTGCCAAAGGTGTTTAATTTCTTTCCACACATTGTCTTTGCTTTGCTCTCGTGCTATATCCTGTAGTGACGACGAAATAAAATTTTCAAATGCTACTTGCTGAATGTACATGACACTGAAATTTGCATTGCAGAAGTTGGTTGCTACGTCTTGCTGAATGTTGCTGAGAGAACGGGATAATGCGTCTGCTGTTACATTTTGTGTGCCGGGAATGTGAACTATTGTAAAATTAAATTCCTGCAAATAAAGTTTCCATCTACTTAATCTATCATGAGTAAATTTAGCCGAAAGTAAGAATTGTATAGCTCTGTGATCCGTGTAAACGGTCGTATGTCTGCCATAAAGAAAGTGTCGAAATCTCGTAAAAGCCCATACAACACATAATGTTTCTAGTTCAGTAACGGAATAATTTCGTTCAGCAGGTGACAAAATGCGGCTTGCAAATGCGATGTTTTTAATTACTGTAGAACCATCTTCTTCAATTTCCTGAAAAATATGTACGCCTAAAGCTGTGTTGGAACTGTCGGTGGCAATGGAAAAATTTCTGGTAAGATCTGGGTGCGATAAAAGTGGAGCATTCAACAAAGCATGTTTCAGGTTCACGAATTCAGAGTGTGCTTGCTTATCCCATGACCAAATAGTGTTTTTACCTGTTAATTGGCATAATCTAGGTGTGTCTAAAGCAGAGTGATGAATAAATTTGCGAAAAAAGTTAATTAACCCCAAAAAACTGCGTAATTGTTTCTTTGTCGTAGGAACAGTAATGTCACGTAGAGCTTGGAGTTTTTCCGGATCAGGCACAATGCCTTCTGCTGAAATTACGTGTCCAAGAAATTTTATAGAAGTTTTACCAAAATGCGATTTACTGAGGTTAACTGTGAGTCCTTGTGCATGGAAAGTTCGCAATAGTCGTTCTAAAATCAGATTATGTTCAGACCAGTTAGCTTCTGCAATAAGAATGTCGTCTACGTACGTCGTAATTCTGTCTTTAAGTTCTGTCGGAAGTATTGTGTTCAAACCGCGAATAAAAGCAGCAGAAGAAATAGTTAAGCCGAACGGTAATTTACAAAATTGATAACAGTCGCCGAAACAGAGAAAAGCTGTATATTTTCTGCAATTTGGATGAAGTTGAATTTGCCAAAATCCCGATTTTAAATCTAGTGTAGAATAAATAGCTGTACCGTGAAATTTCTGTAGCAGTTCCTCTAAAGTCTGTGGTCGATCGGTTTCATTAATAATTATGTCATTAATGTGACGCGAATCAAGTACAAGGCGAAGTGAGCCATCCTTTTTCTTAACAATATGTAGCGGGTTTATGTACGGACTAACTGCTGGTTCTATAATTCCTTGGTCGAGCATATCCTGCAACTCTTTTTTAACCTGTTCTCTGTGGATATATGGAATGGGATAATGCTTTGCTTTAAATGTATCGTGCTGTTTGACTTGAAATTCATACATAAAGCCGGACATAGTACCAGGAATATTGTCGAAAACTGGAGCTTGCTGCAAAAGAATTTTGTGTAATTGCGTTCGTTCGTCGTCTGTATTTGCACTGCTTTGTTTAACTTTATCAGAAATCATCTGTATTACGTCGTAGTCAGTTTCGTCTGGAGTATTATAGTTATGTACATACGTATCCGTGAACAATGTGGGATTACAGTCTATGTCACGTGTTGCGGAAATGACCTCTGTGCGGTTAATTGTTTGTTCTTCCGCAGATAATGAGTGCTGAAATTCTAAAGCCAATTGCACATTTTCATCCTTCAACATTAAATAAGAATTTTGAAAATCGACCACTGCGTCGTGTTGTACCAGAAAGTTCATGCCTAAAATAACGTCTGTTGTCAATAAGGGAACAATCCAAAAATTTGAATGAAAAGTATGACCTCCAATACAAAATGATAAATGCGTCTGTAATTTAACATCCACTCCTTTACTCGATACTGCTCCTTTCACTTTGGTTTTGCCTAAAGGTAATGTGGGATAGGTATTCTCTTTGTTGCACTCGTTAAAAGTTTCCTCATTTATAACTGACATAGGTGATCCGGAATCGATTACTGCTGAAAATTTTGATGAGCCAATTCTAATTTCGATGACAGGATGTGAAATGGTTTTCTGAACAACTGGTCTTTCCTGCAAAAGAGTGTCTCGGATGTCGTCGAAAGTAATAACATTTTCGTGAACAACATTTTGCGTGTCTAAAGTAGTGCTTGTGTTATTGGAAGATGCGTCCTGTACAGTATCTAGTCAGATTCTATCTGACGTGTTATTATTATCTGGAGGATGTTGCGACATTTCTACTATTTGAACAGTTCTATTACTTCTTCCAGACGTATTACGCTCTGGATGATACCTACTGTCCGGTTCATTCATGAGAATAGGTTCTTGTGGATAATTTTGCTGTTGGTATGACCGACTGTTGTTAGATGTACGCTGAAAATTGTGCTCATCGTTTTTACGTCTGTCGTGATACTCATTCCTATACGGAGCATTGCGATAGGAATTGAAATACTGTCTTCTCTGTACGTAGTCATTTCCTTGCTGCCGTGCGTTACTATTTGTTGTACCAGGGACTATACGTTCACGCGGTGAAACATTAAAGTTAGGCTGACCTTGTGCATTACATTGTTGGTTATGTATTCGAACCGGCTGACTTTCATGCTGTTGTGGTGGAAAACGTCTATTGTTACCAAAATGTGGTTCCTGTTGCTCATAATTTTGACGATACCGATAATTAGAGTTTTGTCTGTTACCAAAGTTCTGGTGGTTGTCAGTCCTAAAGCGTCTATCACTTCTACCATTGAAATTACGTGTCTGATTATAATTGCTGTACGTTTGCTGGCCTTGGCTGTTATACGAAAAATTTTTGTTTACAAACGAGTAATCAGATTGTTGTACTTCCAAGAGCTGTAACAGATCTCTGAATGCTGAAATACTTTCCTTTTGCTGACCGGTTAGAAGTGAAACTCTTAATGATCGTGGTAATTTAGAGATACATAATTGAATAAGTGCAGATTCACTATAGGGTTCACTTAGGTACTGGTTTTGTTGCACCATGTGCTCAAAAAATTGCGTCACACTCGGAAAGTTTGAGTTCTCATAGTTCGGTAAGCTAATTAGTTGATCTTTAATTCCGCGCTGTGTCGTCTTCGACCAGTACGCTGATAGAAAGGCATTCTGAAACTCTTCTACAGAATAGCATTGCCTCGCGATCGGTCTCATACGAGTTGCCGGTTCGCCTTCCAAAAAACTACAAATGAATTCAAGTTTGTGTGTTACAGGCCAAGTCGGTGGAAAAGCAAAGCTAAATTGTTGTATCCAATCTAGCGGGTGAATCTGTGTTCTGTCGTTTTTAAATACTTTAAACTTTCTCACTGACAGAAAATGTTTGTAATCGAAATTGTCGTCTCTGTGTGATGAAACAGGTTCATGGTTGTAAGAGAATCTGTTGAACTGTGATTGTTCGGAATCTAAGTCCCAGACTCTCTGTAGATTACCCAAATTACACGCGCTGCGTGAGTCTGGCAAATGTTTGAAAAGTGGCGTCTGCTGTGATGCGTTATTAACTGAAATACTTTTCATTTCTGTTACTTCCTGTTGTAAACTTGACAACTTTCTACGCAACGTGTTATTAGACGAATCGATCTCATTAATTGTCTGCTGTAGATTTTGAAATTCAGGTGTTTGATTAAATGCAACCGGGGAAGTATCGTCTGATTTATTGTCATTAGTAGTTTCGATGACGTCAATACGACTGGCCAATTCATCACATTTTTCAGTCAGTATTTTAACCTGATCATCGGTTTTAGTGTCAGTGGCATTAATCTGGTTTTGCAATTTTCGTGTAGTTTCGTTCAGTTTTCTAACGTCAGCTTTGACGACATCGGAATTCTGTGTTAGTTCTAATTGTTCGAGTCTGTCGGTCACTGTTTGAAAATCGGTTGTGTATGTGTCTGTTTTTGATTTAAGATCAGAAATTTCGTCACGTAATTCTGTGTTCGACTGTTTGATGGTATTAATTTCGTCGGACACTGTGGCAATATTATTGTCTACATATGTTTTTGCCTTCGCAAACATTTTACGTTTGTCTTCCTGTCTCTGAGCAGTGATTGTTTCCATTACTTGACGTTTTACTTTATTTTGATCATCAATAAATTTGCGGAAACGCGTATCACTGTTTTGTATGTGAACACTAAGACGTTCGTTAATTTGAGTGTTCTGTTGTTCGAATTTCGCGTCAATCTTTTCATCCATTGTGCGCGAAAGTTCTGCTGTCATTGCTTTAAACTCGTCGCGTAATTGTGTAGCTTTTTCGGAGCATTGTTTTGCGATTGTACTGATTTCCGCTCTAAGTGTTTCTGTTGTGGCTGTTTGCATTTCCCTTAATTCTTGAGCAACAGATCTAATTTCTTCGCTATTTTTTTTTGAACACGCCTCAATTTCCTCGCGTAACTGTTCCTTAATGTCATGGCACTGCTCGGCAACGGCTCTAATTTGTTCACTAAGCTGTCTGGAATCTTCTCTCTGTTGTCTGGAATTGTTATCAAATCTTTCATTAAACTGCTTAGTCATTTGTAGCAACAATGCCATGATTGGATTCGACTCAAAGTCAGCATTTCTATTCTCTGTGCTGTTCAATGGTGGATCTGGAATTGTCTCGCTTTCTGTAACCATTTGGTTATTTCGAGATTTACAAAAAGCTTTGTCAGTCGAACGTACACTGTCGGTCACTATTTCGGAATTAAATAAATCCGGCGTACTTTCAAACTGATACGTTCCACACAGTTTCAATAAAACATTAGGCTATGGTTCAAATGATCTATGGAACATGTAACTAATTAACTAACTAAACAGAGCAGATTCTGATGGAGCATTATTATATAAGCAATAAGAGCAGCAAAATGGGAAAACTACAGACATAAATGACTTTATCATTATTCAGCGTCTTGGAACAGACATCACGGAAACGTCAAAAGCAGGACGATTGCCGAAGAGTACTGAAACCTCCAGGTGTGAAGATATGATTATTACAAATAGTGATGGAGGAAGGCCTGCACACTCTTCTGTTGTTCTGGAGCTTTCAGAAGTACTTAAGGGCATACCGTTCAGTGCACATTGTTGAACACGGTTCTCCGCAGCAAAGCATTGATCCAAGTTCCCACGATAACCCAACAACATCATCAATTACGATTAATGTGGGCCACGTTCAGTCTTTCGTGCTTGACTACTTTCCCGATGTCGATGGAATGATCCAGAACGATAACGGTCTGTGTCAAAGAGCCAGAATCGTCCTACATTAGTTTCAGGAGAATTTCAGTGAACTCATGTTGAGATGAAGTTAGCCTGGTCTGAACCGGATGGAACATAACTCGGATGCCATTGGATGCCAGCTCCGCGTCGACAAACCACTGGCCCATATGGTACGGGAAATGTATGACCTGTGCGTAGACATTTGTTTCTACTTACCTCCGGTAACCTAACAAGGACCTGTGGAATCCATGTCCCAAACGTCGCCTATGTACTACATTCCAAAGATGGACCGAACACCTTAAGCAGATGGTCATAGTGATTTGGTTCATTAGTGTAATACGCAGTCCCATTCTACGGACTCTGGTCTCCGGTGGACGCTGCAACCCTAGTCACAGTGCACTACATACTCAGCTGTCACAGAAGTTTGTGACATCGTAACTTATCCATCTGGTTTTCATTAGCATTAACTACACTGGTAGAAATTTACCCAAAGTTTGCGTCATACTGCATGTATGTGGCCAAATAATAAGCGATGCCTCTACACAGGTTGCAAACGCAGTGCATCAAAAATTTAACTATTTTTGGAGCGATATCTTTGAAACACATCAACTAAACGCTTGTAAGGTACTCATCTGGGAGACACCCATGTTGTTCCTCAGCGGCCTGCTGTTTCCTTAACGTGCAACGGCAGTTATATCGGGCGAAGTGTGAATTTTCAGTCTCCAGTCTACCCGCCCAGCGTAGAATACGGGTCAGCCCCCGCAAAGTTTAGCGTCACGTTTGCGTTGTCGATGATGATGCCAAAGACAAGCTGAAGCCTGGAGTCAGGACGCTGCCTTCTGCTCTCGAATGACACAAAGAGGGGAGCCGAGCTAACGCCCCTATCTTAGAGACGGGCCACCTTCAAGTGCGCAACTTGTTCTAACTCAATGGCATTCTACGGCGGGGATTGGAATGTAATATAAGACGCTACTGTCTTGCGATGACTAACTACAGGTCACCACCTCTCCACCATTAGCCAACTGAAAGCTGACGATGAAAGTATTTTCGCCGCCAGTATTCGAATCGACTTCCTCCGGGTGATGCACTACTGAACAAGCTTGCGTTACTGACCATGATTACTAAAGTAGGTTCTTTTAAAGCAAAATTTTTTATGCTCTTTATTACTGTTGCCTGCTATGAGACTATGAATATATAGGGTTAATCCCAGGATAACACTTTTATGAAATTATAATTACATCCTCCGTCCTAAGGCTTCCGAGACTTATACCTGGCATGTAGGTGAAGTGAGTGCAATAACTACAGTGGCAGTTCGATGATATTACTACTGCAAGTAGCCAGTGTTAAGCAGTGGACTTTAGGCCGTAATCTGTCAACGTTGGTGTGTCACAAATCGCATAAAAAAATGGACGCATGCAATGACTTGATTCAAATGCGAACCGCAGGCAGTTCTTTTCTGGAAGAAATCACTTCCGACGAGACTGGATGTTAACAATATGAACCTACCACAAAACAGCAAAATGCGTAAATTCACAGGAAGGGTCAACGCTTTGACAAGACAGCCGCCATTAAAGGCAATGGGAAGTACATATCTCGCAGTTTCACGTGGCTGAGTGAACGTTCTGTGTGTTGTACTCAAGTGTGGGAGACTATGTGGAACACATGTGGCTTTAAAACCATCGTCTGAGCATCTCTCTATATTTTATTTATTCAGTCTCGAAACTTTTTGTATTTACGAGATAGCTACTACTATATACCTTCACTTAAAACATATCTGTTCTTAGCTCATGGCTGATCAGGGCGAAGAATTGTCATACCTGATGTCGTCCAAGTTGTTTTCTCATCACTTTATAAACTTCTCTGGAGACATACTAAATGCTTATAGCTAAAGTATTCTTAATACTTGTTTCTACTTCATCTACATTAATGAATAATATGTACTGCAAGCTAATTATGCCCCTGAAAACTTTCTTCATGCAGTTACGTGTTACGCTTTTCGTGTTTTCAACATATTTTCAGCTAATTTCTTCTTTCTTCGAGTAACAGTTTTTCAGACATTTGTTACTTCGTCTACAATTTAGAATCTAATCAACGGAATTTTACCATGTCACGGTCGCTTAAATTGAGGGCACTGTACGTAAGACTTCGGAATTGAGAAGCATATTTCTCCATTCTATTTCAAACGATGTTGTTTAACTTAAGAAAGCTTTCCATCTTAGTGTCAACCCACTTTTGACAACTAACCTTCTTCCAGCAAACAGGGGGAGAATTCTTTCGCTTTGACGGTGATTTCTCATCCCTCCCTTTCCATTTTACAACTCAAATAATATTTTTATACACTGAGTTCTCCTACGTGTTGCTACTGATCACTTTCATTTTCATGGTCCAAGTTATTTTCCCATGACTTTATAAACTTCCTGGAGCCATCCTAAATACTTGTGGTTAACGTATTTTTAATTACTAGTTTCTACTTCATCTACATTTATGACTAATATGTACTGCAAAATAATTGTAGCCCTGGAAACTTTCTTCTTGGCCTTATGTGTTACGATTTTTGTTTTTTAACATATTTTCGGTTAATTTCTTCTTTCTTAGGGTAACACTTGTACAGACACTTAATACTTCGTCTACAGTTTATAATATTTTCAACGGAATTTTAACATGTTACTCTGACTTACACTGAAAGTACTGTACGTAAGACTTCGAAATTCAAAAGAATATTTTTCTTATCTATATCGAAAACTGTTGTGTAACAAAAGAAAGCTTTCTACCTTAGTGTCAATTCACTTTTGACCACTAACTTTCATTCAGCAGACAGGGAGAAAATTCACTCGCTTTATTGGTGATGTGTCAGCCACCGCACACCCCTTTCCATTTTAAACAGCAAATAACGTTTCCCACAATTAATTCTCCTGTACTTGTTACTAATCACATTCATTCTGGCTTTTAATGTGTTTGCACGAATTCACCAGTGGTCTTGTTCTAGACTTCCAGCCTGACCGCCACTTGAGCAGGTAACTGTTTACTCATGCACTCTGCCCCAGCGCCGTAAGTGTTTGGGAGCTATAATATTAGTGGTGTTTGTACTTTGTTCATTTGATAAATCTACGAGTGCTATGCAGCCCGGGTCTTTAGAAATCCACTACTGGTTGACTGATACTTTTCATGTTACCTCGGACCAAGTGCGTACCACCTATTTTGACACTGAAACTTAAGTGTTCTTTGAGCAATTCCACTTCAAGTCGACAAGTTCCAATAAAGTATAGTAATCAGGCTTCCTTCCGGCATAAAAATGATTCCGCAGAGGGGTAATGCTTACGAATGCTGACTTTGAATATGCAAATTTTGGAGTATAGTAATCAGGTTTCCTTCTGGCATAGAAATGATTCGATCAGAGTGGTAATGCTTACGAATGCTGTCATTTAATATGCAAATTTTGGAGTATTTAGTATTCCTCCAAAGTTATGGGATGTTTATCTTAAGGAAGTTTTGAAGCAGTATGGTCGTGAGTGAGAGGCTATATCCATGAATGCTAGCCAAATCAATACAGGCTGCGTTATTACACGGCATACGGTTCGTGGAAACGCAAATCGAAAATAACATTTCGTCACATTTGCAAGCTTGTAGATATTTTAGTCACGTTTTGTTTTATGGTATACCTTGTAAAAGCACCCAGAGTAAGCAGCTGCTGCCTTTGTCATCCCTAGTAACGAAGTTGGGGCTACGTCTTCCCTCGTTTCTGATGATGACAGTTTTCTGTATCACTGCGAGTGATTTCTCGCCTTTGGAAGCAAAGTTTGACACCGTTCCTCCTACTGCTAGGGCAGCGGAGCACGCGGTTCATAACAACAGGTGCCGCAGGTGTCTGTCACTCCCACCAGTAGCGCGGTGCCACATAGCACTGGAAAACACACTTGACCCCTTAGCAACAAATAATCTTTAGTTAATAACGAGCATGAAAACGGATAAAGGGATTAGTGAACGCCGGCCGAAGTGGCCGTGCGGTTAAAGGCGCTGCAGTGTGGAACCGCAAGACCGCTACGGTCGCAGGTTCGAATCCTGCCTCGGGCATGGATGTTTGTGATGTCCTTAGGTTAGTTAGGTTTAACTAGTTCTAAGTTCTAGGGGACTAATGACCGCAGCAGTTGAGTCCCATAGTGCTCAGAGCCATTTGAACCATTTGATTAGTGAACACAGGGTTGTCCTAGCGAGATGGAGTATTGTAACCACCAAATCCTCCAAAAATAAACGAAAAATATACCTATTAAAAAAAGCAGATTAAAATTCCCTTGATGCCTTCCTGAGAGAAAATCTCCACTCCTTGCAAATTAATGATATAAGTACAGACCAGATGTGGCTTAAGTGCAGATAAGTAGTATCGGCAGCAATTGAGGGATTTATATCAAATAAATTAACAAACGAAGGAACTGATCCTCCTTGGTACACAAAACGGGTCGGAACATTTGCAGAAACAACGAAACAAACGTGCCAAATTTAAACAGATGCAAAATCCCCAAGATTGACGGTATTTTACAGAAGCTCGAAATCTACCGCGGGCTTTATTGCGAGATGCTTATAACAGTTTCCACAACGAAACTTTGTCTCGGAACCTGGCAGAAAAGCCAAACATATTCTGGTCGTATGTAAAGTATGTTAGCGGCAAGAAACAATCCATGCCTCCTCTGCGCGATAGCAATGGAGATACTATCGAAGACAGTGCTGCCAAATCAGAGTTACTAGAAACAGCCTTCCGAAATTCTTTCACAATAGAAGACGAAAAAAATATTCCAGAATTCAAATCAAGAAAAGCTGCGAACATGAGTATTGTAGAAGCAAATATCCTCGAAGTAGTGACGCAACTTAATTCACTTACTAAAATCAAGTCTTCTGGTCCAGACTGTATACCAGTTAGGTTCTTTTCAGAGTATGCAGATGCATTAGCTCCGTACAACCGTTCACGCGAAGAAAGATCCGTACCCAAAGACTGAAAAGTTGAACGGGTCACACCAATATTCAAGACAGTAGTAGGAGTAATCCAATTAATTACAGGACCATATCATTAACGTCGATATGCAGCAGGATTCTGGAACATATATTGTGTTCGAACATTATGAATTGCCTCGAAGAAAATGGTCTATTGACACATAGTCAACATAGGTTTCTTGTGAAACACAACTAGCTCTTTATTCGCATGAAGTGTTGAGTGCTATTGACAAGGGACTTCAGATTGATTCCGTATTCCTGGATATCAAAGAAATGGTTCAAATGGCTCTGAGCACTATGGGACTCAACATCTGAGGTCATCAGTCCCATAGAACTTAGAAGTACTTAAATCTCCATAAGAATAACACAGAGCGGAAGTGAGTTTTTCTGCAACACGGGTTAAGTAAATATACTGCACGCTGAAAATTTCTAAGTCCGAAAACAAGGTCACGCGCAGTGCTACGCGTTTAGTGACCGAGACTAAGTCCAAATCAAGGTCAAGCGCTTTAAGACGCGTACACCAACCAACAACGTGTTCTACAAATGCAGTCGCCTCACATTCTATCAATGCAGTAGCGTTTACAAGACAGTTGATACTTTTTCAATTACACCAAATGAGACTGGTCAACAGGAGTTACTACAAGGACCTATTACTTTTGCTGGTTGCAAGATTCAATTTTCTTGTACTACAACATAAGTAGTTAGTGGCAATTCATGGTTAACAATTGCTATTTTGAGAGGTACTGATAAACCATTACAAGGATTGGAGGCCTACAATGAGAGAGACATTATTTCTTATCGCACTTTTGCTGTTGGAGTTGTACCCAACAGGGATTATGGAACATGTGTTGTTACAACAGACAAACCATTTTCACTGTACACAAGGAATCGCAGGAGGATTAATGCAGATGATAAGTTAAACGTTTGGTGCAAAATGTCTGGTGTGTTAACTAAATATATTGTTGTACAAGGAGATATTACTTTGTATTACCATTGCTAATAAAGAGAACCTAAGGACATCACACACATCCATGACCGAGACAGGATTCGAACCTGCGACCGTAGCAGTCACGCGGTTCCGGACTGAGCGCCTAGACCCGCTCGGCCACCACGGCCGGCTTCTGGATTTCCAGAAGGCTTTTGACACTGTAGCAAACAAACGATACAGTGAAATTCTTATGGAATATCGTCTCAGTTATGTGACTGGAAGAGTGACTGTCAGAGACGTCACAGGTCGTAGTCATTGACGGAAAGTCATCGAGTGAAAATGAAGTGATTTCTGGCGTTCCCCAAGGTAGTGTCATAGGCCATTTGCTGTTCCTCATCTATATAAACGATTTGGGAGACAGCCGTCTTAGGTTGTTTGCAGATGACGCTGTCGTTTATTGACTAATAAAAACATCAGAAGATCAAAACGATTTAGAAAAGATATATGAATGGCGCGAAAATTGGAAGTTGACTCTAAATATCGAAAAGTGTGAGGGTATCCACATAAGTGTTTAAAAGGAATCCGTTAAACTTCCGTTAGAGGAAAAATCGGTCAAAGATAAAAGCCGTCAATTCAACTAAACACCTAAGAATTACAATAACGAACAACTTAAATTAAAGCCGTCAATTCAACTAAACACCTAAGAATTACAATAACGAACAAGTTAAATTAGAAGGAACACACAGAAAACGTTTGTGGGGAAAGCTAACCAAAGACTGCCTTTTATTGGCAGGACACTTAGGAAGTATAACAGATCTACTAAGGAGACTCCATACACTACCCTTGTCCGTTCTCCTTTAGAATACTGCTTCGCGGTTTGAGATCCTTACCAGATAGGACTGCCGGAGTTCTTGGAAAAAGTTCAAAGAAGGACATCACGTTTTGTGTTACCGCGAAATAAGGAGCAACAATCAACTTCTAAAGTGCCTTGTTGACAACTTCGGCCTATTGCGTCGTTGGGTCTGCGCCACACTCGAACACTAAAGTCGACTCTTACCAACTGAGATCGGAACTCATCTAAATAGGACACGGTTCTTCAGTCGTCTAGGGTGTGAAACGGGAAATGCGAAGGCTCACTGTAGTAGGGGTCAGTGAAGTGAAATGGATAGAAAAAAAGGATTTCTGATCAGGTGAGTATAGGATAATATTAGATGTTCAGATGTTCTTAGGTCTTCGGTCCCTAAGCCTACACACTACTTAACCTAACTTATACTAACTTACGCTAAGGACAACACAAACACCCATGCCCGAAAGAGGACTCGAACCTCAGATGGCAGCAGCCGCCTGGACTGTGGCAAGGCGCCCTAGAGGGCGCGGCTACCCCGCAGCCGAAAATTGTACGACTAGAGTTGGATTTGTTATGAATAGGAAGGTAGGGTGGAGAGTATGTTAATGTGAACAATGCAGTGGCGGGGTCATTCTTACCAGAATCGACAGCAATCCAACACCGTCAACGATAGTTCAGGTATGCATGCCAATGTCGTAAGCTGACGATGAAGAAATAAAGAAAGAATATGAGGATATTGAAAGGGAAATAGAGTATGTAAAGGAGGATGAAAGTATTACAGTCATGGGGGACTGGAATGCAGTTTTGGGGAAGGAGTAGAAGAAATGATTACAGGGGAATATGGGCTTGGCACAAGGAAAGAGAGAGGAGAAAGACTAATTGAGTTTTGTTACTAGTTTCAGCTAGCAATAGCAAATACTCTGTTCAAGAATCACAAGACATGGAGGCGGAGAGCAGATATAGACTCAGATCACAACGCAGTAGTGATGAAGAGTAGGCTCGAGTTTAACAGATGGTCAGAGAGAATCAATACACAAGGAAGTTGGATATGGAAGTACTAAGGAATGACCAGGTACGCTAAAAGTTCTGTAAGGCTATAGATACAGCAATAAGGAATAGCTCAATAGGCAGTACAGTAGAAGAGATATAGACATCTCTAAAAAGGGCAATAACAGAAATTGGAAAGAAAAACATAGGTAAGAAGAAGATAACTGCGAATAAACCATGGGTAACAGAAGAAATACCCCAGTTAATTGATGAAAGAAGGAAGTTCTCAAATGTTCAGGGAAATTCGTGAATACAGAAATACAAATTGCTGAGGATTGAAATAAATAGGAAGTGCAAGGAAGCCAAGAATAGATGGCTGCATGAAAAATGTGAACAAATGGAAAATGAAATGACTGTCGGATGGACTGACTCAACATACACGAAAACCAAAACAATCTTCGGAGAAATTAAAAGCAAGGGTGGTAACTTGAATAGTGCAACAGGAATTCCACTATTAAATGCACAGGAGGGAGCGGACAGGTGGAAGGAGTAAACTGAAGCCCGCTATGAGGGGAAGATTTGTCTCAGGTAATAGAAAAAGAAACAGGAGTCGATTTAGAAGAGACAGGGTATCCAGCATTGGAATCAGGGTTTAACAGAGCTTTGGAGGACTTAAAATCAAACGAGGCGGAAGAGATAAGAGATAGATAACATTGCGTCAGGATTTCTAAAATTATTGGGGAAAGTGGCAACAAAGCAACTATTCACGTTGGTATGTAGAATATATGAGCCTGGCCACATGCCATCTAACTTTCGCAAAGTATCATTCACGCAATTCCAAACATTGCAAGAGCTGCTAAGAGCGAGAATTACCGCACAATCAGCTTAACAGCTCATGCAGCCAAGTTTCTGACAAGAATAATATACGGGAAAATGGCAAAGAAAAGTGAGGATGTCTTAGTTGAGAATCAGGCACCAAATAGGCAATTTTGACGTTGCAGTTGGTAGTGGAAGTAAGACTAAAGAAAAATCAAGACACGTTCATAGAATTTTTCGACATCGAAAAAGCGTTCTACAGTTGAAATGGTGCAAGGTGTTCGAAATTCTGAGAAAAATAGGGGTAGGTTATAGGGAGAGACTAGTTATATACAATATGTACAAGAGCGAGGAGGGAATAGTAGAAGTGGAAGACCATGAACGAAGTGCTCGGATTAAAAAGGGTGTATGACAAGGATGTAGTCTTTCGCCTCTGCTGTTAAGTACGTACATCGAAGAAGCAATGATGGAATTAAAAGAAAGATTAAGGAGTGGAATTAAAATTCAAGGTGAAAATATATCAACGTTACGGATTCGCTGATGTCATTAGTATCCTGAGTGAAAGCGAAAAAGAATTACGTGATCGGCTGAATAGAATGGACAGTATAATCAGTACACAGTATTGACTCACAGTAAATCGGAGGAGGTCAAAGGTAATGAGAAGTAGCAGAAGTGAGAACAGCGAGAAACTTAACATCAGGACCGATGGTCACGAAGTATATGAAGTTAAGGAATTCTGCTACCTAGGAAGTAAAATATCCAATGATGGATGGAGTAAGGAGGACTAGCAATAGCAGAAAAGGCATTCCGGGCCTAGAGATGTCTCCCACTATCAAACATAGGCCTTCATTTAAGGAAGAAGTTTCCGAGGGTGTATGGTCGTGGAACATGGACTGTGGGAAAACCGTAACAAAAGACAATCGAAACATTTGAGATGTGGTACTACAGACGAGTGTTGAAAATTAGGTGGGCTGATTAGGTAGGGAATGAGGAAGTTGAGGTCAGAATCAAAAAATCGTTCAAATGGCTCTGAGCAGTATGCGACTTAACTTCTGAGGTCATCAGTCGCCTAGAACGTAGAACTAATTAAACCTAACTAACCTAAAGACATCACACACATCCATGCCCGAGGCAGGATTCGAACCTGCGACCGTAGCGGTCGGTCGGCTGCAGACTGTAGCACCTAGATCCCCACGGCAACTCCGGCCGGCAGCGCAGAATCGGAGACGAAAGGAATATGTGGAAAGCACTGCCGAAAAGAAGTGGACTGGATGATAGGACATCTGTTAAGACATGAGGGAATGACTTCCATGCTACTAGAGGGAGCTGTAGAGGGCAGAAACTGCGGAGGAAGACAGAGATCGGAATATATCCAGCAAAAAATTGAGAACATTTGTTGCAAGCGCTACCCTGAGATGAAGAGGTTGGAACAGGAGGGAAATTCATGGCGGGGCACGTTCACTCAGAAGAGTGGCGAACGAAAAAAAAAAAAAAACCATATTAAGCCGATATGTTCATGAGGCCAGGAGAAGCGCTGCACGAGATGTCGTGCAATTAACAAAGACACTCGCTTCGGTAGTCCGCTCCATAGCTCATTAACGCCAAATTTCACCGCTCTGTGCTAGCGGATACATTCGTCTTACGTTCCTCATTGATTTCAGTGGACACTTCACGTACTGTTGCTTGGCTGTTAGCTCTGACGATTCAACGCAAACGCCACTGCTCTTGCTCGTTAAGTGAAGGCCGTTGGCCACTACATTGTACGTGCTGCGAGGTAATGCCTGAAATATGGCACTCTCGACACACTCTTTATACTATGGGTCTCTGAATACTGAACTCCCTAACAATTCCTGAAACGGAATGTCTCATATGTCTAGGTCTAAGTACCAATTCGAGTTGAGAGTCTATTAATCCCCGTCTCGCAGCCGTAATAACGTTGGAAACCTTTCTACAAATGACAGCTCTGCCAATGCACTGTCCGTTGTACCCCCTGCAAGAGGTACTATCACCATAGGTATATGTGCAGATCGATACATCACGACTTTTGTCGATTCCTTGTTCTTTGTAGTGAAATTCCGCAATCTATTTCCTTGTAGCTGCTTCCATCATTCGTAACTTTGCTTCGCAGGTAATTAAAGTCTTTCTTTCCTGAGTTGGTTCATTTTTCAACTTTGCCACTGTCTTGGCTTCTTTGTTTCTGCTGCAGACTAGAACCGTTGTTTAATGTAAATATCACATACAAGGTCACAACGTGCGATCTTCACTTTATTTCCTAGTTTGTAAACAGTTCTCAATGTAAGCGATCACTTTACGAAGTCTACTTCCTCTAAGGCCCTGTTGTGCTTTACCGAGTGAGGTGGCGCAGTGGTTGGCACATTCGGAAGGACGACGGTTCAGTCCTGCGTCCGGCCATCCTGATTTAGGTTTCCGGTGATTTCCCTAAATCACTCCAGGTATATGCCGGGATGGTTCCTTTCAAAAGGGCAAGGCCGGCTTCCTTCCCCATCCTTCCCTAATCCGATGAGAGAGATGACTTCGCTGTCTAGTCTCCTCCCCCAAAACAACCCAACCGTGTTGGGCTTTCACATTGTCTTCTTTCATTATAGGAACTCCTACATTATCCAGCTCTACTTCTTCGTTCTCTTCGATAGTCAGAGCACTCTTCTCTTCTCTTGATAACTGTTCCAGTTATTCTTTCATTATTTTACTATAATTTCTTCATCATATCTTAACATGACCTCCCTGTCGTTAATGCCAGTTACTTTTGCCTTTCTTATTTGGAAGACCTCATTTACATCTCTCTTTGTCATGTCAAATTGTCTTGTCTTCTTGCAAGTATCTCAGTGTTCACAAATTTCTTTCAAATGCTGCTTTTTTTACGTTGTTTTGCCCTCGTATTAATCTTCTTCCTTAAGCTCTTGAATCTCTGCATTCCTTCTTCACCCTACGGGTTTTGAAGACGTTCTTTCTTTTATCATATTAACGACTTTCTGACTTATTCATTCTTTCCTATTCTCCTGTTTCTTTTTCCCTAATACTACTTCTGCTGGGTTTAAAATGCATTTCTTTATTTGATTCCATTTTGCTCTACATAGATATGTTCTCTCGCATCCTTAGCGGTACTGTTTGTTTGTGACTTACACTGATTTTTGGTAGACTCATCTTCAAGTTCCTTCCTTTGACCTTTAATCTTCTGAACTTTAGTTCACAGCACATCATAACTATATTACGGCGCTGTTGACATCAATTCCAAATTAGCTACTGTTGCAATTTACGTGATTCTTGAATCTCCTGGTGCTCTCCAGGTATATCTCCTCCAGGGATGAGTATGAAATGTAGTATTCGTTACGAGTAATTTACGTCTTATGCAGAACTCTATAAATCTCTCTCCTCTCTGATTTCCTTGTCCCAGTCCGTATTTACCAACTGTACTAATTTTAGTTTGTTTTCTTACTGCTGTTGTCCAATCTCCCAATAATTTAAGTTATCCTTCGCTCCTTATTTTCACTAGCAGTTTACTTACATCCTCATAACATTTTCCACTACTTCTTCTTTCTGCTCTGTTGTTAGAATATGGACTTCGTATAATTTCCATTGTTACTACGATTAGTATTTCACTGTATTGCACGAATCCCTTGACTCTAATCCCGGTTCCTTATGTAATATTATTCCCACTACACCATAGCCTGGTCTGGCTGCTGTACCAGAATTGATTACTCGATAATTTCCACTCCAGAAGTGTAGATGATGTGAGCATCTCATTTCCCCTGAAGCCAATACATCTAAATCTAATCCTTCCATCTCAGTTATCACGTCATTTCCCATCTGGAGTATGGGTCTCACATTCCAGGTACCAAACATTCTCCTCTTGTTGTGTTTTCCTGACGTATCTTCCTGAGGGATGTACCTGTGGTCTAGGGGTAGCGTCTTTGATTGGTAATCAAAACGTCCTAGGTCACGGTTCAAATATCGACTGTGTTGAATTTTGAATAAAAATCTCAGGAACGGCTGCCGAAGACATCCGGCATAAGACGTCACCCTCATTCTGCCAACGGCAGTATCAAGGAGGGCGGAGGAGTGCAGAGACCTCAGGAATCTTTCTTGCACTTGCGATGGGAAACTACCTCTAAAAGGCGCAAGAATCACCAGTGATCAACGGCTCAAAGATCTAGAAGGCAATGGAAGCCACTGCATTAAAGACATATAATGTGCATCCACATAACATGTGGCCAGTAATTGAAAAAGTGTCATGATGATCTCTACATTGTGAAATGGTCACGAACTGATCCTACATTTGGATCTCCGGGAGGGGACTACCATGGGGGAGGTGACCAAGAGAAAGCGATTGAATAATCAACGAAATGATAACGTTCGATGAGCAGGGCCGTGGAGTATCAGATTTTGTACCGTGGTAGGGAAGCTAGAAAACCTGAAAAGGGAATTGCAAAGGCTCAATATAGGTGCCGTGGCCGTCTGATACTTGAAATGGAAAGAAAACAAGGATATATGGTCAGAAGACTATAGGGTCACATCAACAGCAGCAGAAAATGGATTAACGGGAATGGGATTCTATATGAATACGAGGATAGGACAGATAGTGAGTTACTATGGACAGTTCAGTGATAGGGTCCTTCTCATCAGAATCAACAGACAAACCAACACCGACAACAGTAGTTCAGGTACACGCACCGACGTCGCACGTTTACGAGATAGAGGAAGTATGTGAGGACATTGAGCGAGTATGGCTGTAAAGTCAAGGGAGATGATATCTGACTGTCATAGTGGATTGGAATGTGGATATAGGGAAAGGAGCAGAAGAAAGGGTTCCTAGAGAATATGGGCTACTTAGGAATTAGGCAGGAGAAATACTAATTCATTTCTACAATACTTTTCAGATGGTAACACTGAATACTCTGTTTAAGAACGACAGGAGGAAGAGGTGTACTTGGTACGTGCCGGGAGGTACGGGAAGGTTTCGGTTACGTTACATTGTGGACATGTATACATTCCAAAATTAGATACTTGACTGTAAGAAGTACACAGGAGCAGATATAGACTGAGATCACAGTTTGGTAATGATGAAAAGTAGTCAGAAGTGTAAGAGACTAGTTAGGAATTATCAATGCGGACAGAATTGGATACGGATGTACTAAGGAACGAAGAGATACGTTACAATTTCTCTGAGACTATATATACTGTGATAATGTATAGCTCATTGGGCAGTTCAGTTGAAGAGAAAATGTCGGTACATGGCAGGTAATAGCGGAAAAACCGTGGGTAACAAAAGAAATACTTCGATTGATCGACGAAGAAAGGAAGTACATATAATGTCTGGAAAATTCTGGAATAGAGAAGAATAAATCACTTAGGAATGAAATTAGAAAGAAGTGCAGGGAAAGTACGGAGATAATGGCTACATGAAAACTGTAAAGAAATCTTAAACGAAATGACTGTCAAAAATACTGAGTTAGCACGTAGAAAGGTTACATTAAAAGCAAGGGCTCCAACATTAACAGGGCACTGGTAGTTCCACTGTCAAATAGATTGGTTAGGTGGAAAGAGTACATTGAAGACCACTATGAGAGCTTATGACATGACAGAAATAGAATTATGATTCGATAGGGAAGAGATATGGAATCCACTACCAGACTCTGAATTCAGGGAACCCTTGGAAGACTTAATATCAAATAACGCAGAAGCAACAAATAACATTCCATCGGAATTCTAAAATCGTTGGGCGAGGAGGCAACAGAACGACCTTCACGTGTGTAGAATGTATGAGACTGGTGATATACAAAAGGACTGGGGAAAACATCATCCTCACAATTCCCAGGCAAGTGAGAGAATCATCACACATTAAGCTTTACAGATCGTTCATTTAAGTTGTTAACAAGAGTAATATACATAGGAATGGAAAAGAAAATTGAGGATCTGTTAGATAACGACAAATATGGCTTTAGGAGAGGTTAATGCACCAGAGAGGCAGTGCTGACTTTCCGTTTGATAATGAAAGCAAGAACGAAGGAGTCTCAAGACATGTTCATAAGATTTATCGACCTGGAAATAGCGTTCGACAACGTAAAATTGTGCGAAGGTCGAACTTCTGGTTTCCTGTTGCCTTCTTCATCCTATACCGTCGATTTTCTAGTAGCGCATTCGCTTTAGGGACAGTTTCCCATCCCAGAGTGAAGGGAGTGCACTGTACCTCTACCCACTCATCCGCCCACCTAGGAGGTTTTTGGCATGTGGTAGAGTGGGGGGGGGGGGGGGGTTTACCATATATACCTGTGGTCACTCCGTCTGCAGACGCAGTTTTACGTCATTCCGTGGAGTAAGGTCTAGATAAAGATAATATTTTTAAGAACCAAGAGAGAACAACAACATCCGAAGACTGCTCGGAATAAAAAGGGTGTAAGACACCAATGCACCCATTCTGTCCTCCTGTTCAATCTATACATCGAACAAGCAATGACGGCAGTAGAAGAAATTTCAAGGGCCGAATTGAAATTGACGGTGAAAGAATATCAGTGATAACCGAGCTCTGACTTCGCGGCCAAAGGGTTATCCGTGTTTTAGTCTCCGATCTTTTTTGTTTTAAAGGCAGTTCCCTTCACTCAGTTAGTACGTAGTGGGGTGGATGAGCTCAGACTTGTTTGTAATTCTAGTACAGTTAACTGTGCTAAGACTATTGCTTCTCATAAACGGAGTATTTATTTATGAAGAGCGCATGGAATAGGAGTAAGTGGTTTAAACTGTTTGTTCTGCTGTCGATACGAAATTGTTTCATAAAGTCAAATGCTCTTGCTTGCATTGGCGAAATAAATACACCTTACTGGAAGTGTCAGGAATTCACTGAAACTGTTGGTTTGTTACGTTGGTATGAGAGGGAGCAATCATCCATTGGGTGGATTCACAGACAGCTAAATTAAAAGATTAAAATTAGTTGGGTTTGGGGCGTTTACTGCCAATGGATAATTCTAATACTTGTAATTGCTCTTCATGGCAAATTTCCTGTGTGTGTGTGTGTGTGTGTGTGTGTGTGTGTGTGCATGGGAAGTCGTATGTTTGTTCCCGTTATTAAGCACGTTAATTAAGCGCTTTGAGCTATAGTCTATGCGTGGTGCTAACAGGTTTATGTCACAGGTATCGTAAATTAGTCAAACCGAAAGGGCCAGTGCGAGGATTATTGTAAAGAGAAAGGGCAGCAGGTACACTGAGAGATCTACCGTTTGTAAAATTAATACCAATGTTGTTGTGCATATGTCCCCCTCTCCTACAATTTTAGTGTTGTTGGTTATCCCTTGGTTGTCAATGAATTAACAATGATTCTAATTCTTATTTAATTATCTTGGGTAATTTCTCGAGTGAGTCGTTCGTGAAATTATGAGATTTAATTTTAAGAGAAAGGCCCCAACCTGAAGATACTTCAAAATTTTTGCATTCATTGTTTATTGTCAATATTATTTTACCGTCAGCAATCGGAGTTGCAAAGCCAATAATATTCTTTAATACTGGTTATCGGAGTTTGTTAAACGCTTTGTGAAGTGACTGTATGTCTTTAACTATTTAAAGGTTTGAAGAGGTTAACAGTGAATCGGTTTATAAGGCGTGTTTGTAAAGTGGCTTGGCATCTTTTCCATCCGTTCCTTCTCCTAACATTTTAATACATTTTGATATTTTTTTTTCATCAGTCTATCAATCTTTGGTTTGATGCGGCCCACTATGAATTCCTCTCCTGTGCTAATATCTTCATCTCAGAGTAGCACTTCAAACCTACATCCTCAGTTATTTGCTAGATGTATTCCAATATCTGTCTTCCTCCACTGTTTTTGCCCTCTACAGCTCGCTTTAGTACCATGGAAGTCATTCCGTCGTGTCTTAACAGACGTCCTATCATCCTGTCCCTTCTCCTTATCAGCATTTTACATATGTTCCTTTCTTCTCCGATTCTGCACAGAACCTCCTCATTCCTTACCTTATCAGTCCACCTAATTTTCATCATTAGTCTGTAGCACCACATCTCAAATACTCCGATTCTCTTCTGTTCCGTTTTTCCCACATTTCATGTTTCGCTACCATACAATGCTGTACTCCAGTCGTACAGTCTTGGACATAAAAACTGACCGCCTACCAGCTGCCACGGAGTCTAAGTCCGAGTCCTTCACTTAAGGTGCACAATGAGATCGACCACCCCTGACAACGATAAGTCAAGCTATCTGCACAATCTGGGCAACACTGCAGGATGCGGAAGTGTCAGGAGGAAGTGTTGTATACTTCCGAGATGTCCTGTTGTGTCAGCCAGTGGTCTAGTGGTAATCATCGTGGACTTAAAGTTGCGTGTTCGCATCCAACTATATTTCGGCCCTCGTCAAAAGTTATGAGTCTGAATGAACATTGAAGATAATTCGCTTCACAGTTTACCCACAAGTGATAACAATACTTCTACAATCAATCCCGCAGGACAGCTCGTGGGTTCGTCGCAATTAGAACAGCTTACGCTCGAGCGTTTCCTCACGCTGCAGCGGCTACCGGCCACCGGCCAGACGCCACCCGACGCCTGAAATCGGGCGCCATCCAGGTGAACTCGGCGCGACGCTGTCAGTGTATGTATCAACTGTCATTTTCGAATTGGAAGCTCTAGTTATCATATTGAAGCTAAGCATTGGATTTTGTATACTTGACAATCATCAACTACGGTTAAGCGTTATTAAATTGGGCGAATGCTGAGGAGGCAGCTCGAAAGATTTGAACTGTGTGTGGAGCGAGTGCTCTTAGGAAAAATACGCCAGCAGATTTTCTTGTTTCAACGAAGATCGATTTGGCATGAATGGTGAACCACCTTAATCAAGTGTCGACTTGTGATACAAGTGATGGATTACCATTCAACCATCATGAAACATTTGCGTGAAACAGGCAAGGTTCAGGAGTCTGGTGTAGGAGTACTGTATGCTCTATATCAAAACAACATAAATTGACGAAGTGACTATTATTGCAGTTTTGCTTGAACATCACCAGGTCGCTCATTGAATATTCCTATACAGTACTCTTACTGGTGACGAGTCATGATGCTTTTGCCTTTAACTTCCAAAGAAGAAACGAAAGGCTGAGCTCTATCAAAAGACATTAACTTAAGCAAAGAGTAGTGTGAACATAAGATTTTCCATCTGATAGCTCCAAAAGTGTGTCCATCATAGCCGGAATTCGTTGCCATCAACTGAAACACCTTTCGGTCGGAGTGTAAGAAAATCGACCGAAAAAATGTGTGCTACTGTATGATAATGCACTCAGTTGATTTGAGAAACAATACTATCCAGGAGATTAACAGGGAAGTCATCTCTCAGTCACTTGTCCCTCATACCGTATAATCGTAAACTATTACCTTTCCTGCTCTTGACCGATCAACCGTCAAGGCAATTCATTTATAGAAGAAAATGCCTATCAAACTACACTTGTTTAATGACATCGTTAGAATCACTAGGTTTCTGCAGGCGTTGAATTTGTAATCTACCTTAGCATTGTTAGATAGTTTTAGATATTGTGAAAGAATATACCGTTGATAGTTAATTTATCTTTGATGATTCCTGTTGTGTTCAATAAACTAATGGAAGACGCACTTGAAATATTCACTGTATTAACACAAATTAAATTCAGCTTAGTACAGAAACGTCAAGACTGCAGTCTATCTTAATAAAGCATGAAGTGTCTGTAAGAGGACTGTACCTATTTTAACACGAATTAGCAGGATATTGCCGACTTTTGACTTCGAAACGTTCTGTATTTTCTTCATGTCCTGTATCATACTCAAGTATTACGAATATGTGGCAGTTAATAGATTAAATTGTGTGTTCACAACAGGCCGGCAAGAGTGGCCGAGCTGTACTAGGCGCTTCAGTCTGGAACCGCACGACCACTACAGTCGCAGGTTCGAATCCTGCCTCGGGCACGGATGTGTGTGATGTCCTTAGGTAAGTTAGGTTTAAGTAGTTCTAAGTTTTATGCGACCGATTACCTCATATGTTAAGTACCATAGTGCTCAGGGCCATTTTTGTTCACAACAAATTATATCGACAGAAAATTAAAATGGCATTATGAATTTTGCAGTACATAAGGTTTTACGCTCTGGCACTAACGGGCACTGAAAACAGCAAGACGAGTTTTGCTCCAGCGTTGTCTTACGATAACCTTATTGTGTTTCTATCTGCCTGCTTGTATCTCTACTATAAGCGAATTAAAAATCTCGCTTTCAGCGAGTCTCGAATGGCGAACAAAAGCAACTTACACCTGGTAGGCAAGCACTTTACCTTGGAGCCACCAAAGAGGAGCAGCACATGTGGTTTACTTGTTGGCACAGTAGCCACTATGACAGACAAATCGCAGCATAAGAGACGACAGTAGTTGTATTTCCCGTGTGGAAAGACTTTCGTGGACCCAAAAGCATTAACTGATATCATTATATCACATCTCATGTGAAATTCACTCTCATTATTCAATTGAAATGACTATATAATACAAAGCTAATTTACCAGGATAGCTCTGTGTCATCGAGGAAGTAATTCTTCGGTCGCAGAGTTGCCTAATGTATTCTGCCTTGTTGCCAACTTTCAGTTACACTGCCAGGTATGATACCAGCTAAAGTATTCTGTGAGTGACCTCGGAAGTATCTATAGATTCGTCTCAAAGTTGTGGTTGATAAGGGCTGGAATATCCTTATTATACGTCAATGAGTCATAGTCTGTAACTAGGTGTATAGGCTAGAGTGTAATTACTTGTAATACATCGAAGCACTGAGTGCAAACTAAGCGTCATAAATTAATAACTGCGACATTTATTAGTTTTTTACTGCCTTAATTGGACTGAAACCTAGTAGTTGGTCCAGTGGTTGAGTTGGCAACGTATCTTTGCTATACTATATTGTTCTTGAGATCACTGCCATTGGCACACCCACCAGAAGACAGGCATGATCTGGCTTCTTGTTGTCACCTTTTCTGGCAGATATTCTGCCGTTGCTCGAAATATGAAGTCTTAAGGTGAATTCGAAAACTTCATATTATGAAAATCTGATGCTTCTATTCTTCCAGATATAACGTTAAAAAATAGTTACAATAACTAGCATAATAGTACCTATGAACCAACAATTAATAGTGCAGTCATAATTAGTTCAATCTGAAAAACCCATCTGTCACATGGTAATTGTGCAAAACTGCTTTTTTCATCTGCACAGCACTGCAATATGAACTCAAGTGTTTCATAGGATTCCTATACTTAATTTCGTTGTAATCGTTTTCGGTGACAGTAGAGGAGAATCAAACCCATGTTACTTGAAATACACTTTTCCTGCATGTAACGTCGCGAGTCAATACGCAATAGCATTTATTGCACCATTTTGCAGAACGGCTCGTAGCTTTACAGCCGTTGGCGGTGGTAGATACAACCACTTGTATAGCGTGACTCATTCGCACCTGTCACTAGCCTACCCGTGGGAAGCAATACGTGGTACATGTGTCAATTCGAGCGACAGAATATTCAAGCCCCTAAGAATCTAAATAAACTATATTAAAAATTATTCAATGGCCGAGCGGTTGTAATCGCTTCAGTCCGGAACCGCGCGACTGCTACGGTCGCAGGTTCGAATTCTGCCTCGGCATGGATGTGTGTGATGTCCTTAGGTTAATTAGGTTTAAGTAGTTCGCAGTTCTATGGGATTGATTACCTCAGATGTTAATTCGCATAGTGCTAAGAGCCATTTCAACCATTTTTTGAACTGCCCGGCTTTGTTATTAAAAGGAAGAATGTGCAAAAATCTCAAATTTCTAGCTGACATACTTTCAGAGTTAGGGAAAATTACCTAAAACACCTAAAACCGACACTTATAAGATAAAATTCAGTTAGGATTAACAACAGTTTGTCTTTTTGTATCATTTGGAATCATTACTGAAGTTCACAAACTGTTAGGTCAATCTGTTTGAATGTTCATGATTAAAAACGTTAACGACTCTTGAGTTCTGTAATATAAAATTCAGAAAATATTATTATTTAGTTGTGTGAGTAAATGAGAGTGAGTGAGAGTGTGTATGCTGGACATATGTAAAGATTCAATATTATATGATGTACAGCATTACGTAACTGTGTCATGGAAAAGCTGTTTTCCTCACGTCGCTAATGACGTATGTCTAAGGGTACTTGCTTTTGTAAGAACGCAGCCAGAATATCCATACTCAAAGCAATAATTTTCTTAAGTTATTTCAAGATTAGTTTTCTTTTCGTTTGGTTTTGTTAAACATTTTATTAATATTCGCATGATGATGTGACGTAAAAACATCTGTGTATGTTGATTGCCGTAAGACAATTTTAACGCAAAAAGGAATTCGGAGGTTTGTTTTTATTGGCTGGTCATTTTGAACAACCAATCAGAGTTAAGCATTTCCCGCGCATTTGAAGTAGCTATAGGCTCTGGAAGGAACGGCATTAGTCACTCGCTATCGGACGTGCAAGTCTTGTTGAACGCTTCCGTCTTTCTTATGTGTATAATGAAGAAATAATTGGCTTCTCGCGTCCAGATTATCCTGCCGTAATAGCAATAACAATTACCGACAGTTTTGTGAAGTTTGGAAGTTTTTGGATTGTTTTGTTTGAAAGAGAACCGCGTGTGAACTTTCGGCCTTTGTTAAATTGCGCGTGGCAAGTTTCATATTCGTCTATGGAATATTTGGTGAGCAGTTTCTTTATTAGAAATCCACTGAAAAACACCTAATGAGAAACTCGTATACTGCAGCAGGGTAAAGACTGTAAATCGGGTAATAATTCGGTTTGGACTTAGTTACATCCCTCGCTGCCTTGTGTGTGTACTGGGTTGTCTGAACTGTGAATTGAGGACAGAGATATTATTCGTTAATTCGGGCTGATGGCAAGTTTTATTGTGAACCTAAGATAGTAAAACAACTTGTTGCAGAATTCTGACATTTTTTTAAAGTGATGAAGCAATCGCCCTCTACCCGAAAATTGTTATAAAGTATTAGAGGATAGTTTGCTACCAGAGTTAACGCGGACTTTGCAAGCATAAGTATTGACAATGTTTTCCTTCAACGATGCTTTTGACACCGTCTGGACAGTATCTACGTATGCAATGGAACGGGCTGGTGATCAGACGCCGTACTGAAGTAGGTGGAACTTGCGTAGTGCACAGTACGACGCGAGACACTGACCAAACAAATACGCCAAAATCTTAACCCGCCCGCCGGAAGTCGGATTTGAATCTTTGGCTGCAATTGCAGTAGCACAAGCTCCAGTCCGTCATTATCACTGAGTTTCCAATTATCCGAATAGCACTTAGCATAGAAATATGTGTGTATGCGTGTATGTGTGTGTGTGTGTGTGTGTGTGTGTGTGTGTGTGTGTGTGTGTGTGTGGTGTCGGTTATTAAAGAAATGTCCCACAGAACAGGCACTACGTATCCAAATAGACAGCCTTGATAAACAGTTAAATAACAAAGGACAGTTGTCCAGGCTGTCACAGGGCGTTAAAATACAGTTACGCTGGAATTTGTGCCTGGCCGGGTTCTAATCTGGATTCGTGACGTCTATTCTATCGGACATGTCCAAAAGAACGGACACCACAAATATATGCATATACAGGGTGTCTCAGGAGGAATAGTAGATATTTTAGCAGTTGCTAGTACAGACAAACTGCATAAAAATTCCACATACATGTTTCCACTTTCTATTCACTACAGAGATACAGCTGTTGTTACATAACCCTAACATGCTCAAAGGAAAGCCAATGAGCACGTTCAAAGTAGATTTTCAAAAATGCCCACACCAACTTCAATGCACTTTCGATTTCTCTTAATAACAACACGGTAGCTATCCTGGGTTAGTCTTTGCTTTCTTTTATGAGGGCTGTACTATTCACTATCCGAACGATCAAATCGGCTCTTGGGTTTAAGTGTGCACGTCTCTCCTTCGATAGTTAGGATGCAATTGCTTTTGAGGCAGTACAGGTGATTTGCGACATTTGTCTCGCCGTCCATGTAACGGGACTTAAGCGGCATACATTCTTAGTCATTACTTTGTCATAGCGCTAACCCATGTCATATAGATGCGAATCAGATTGTAGCGCATATTTCGTCAAATGACGATATGTCAGTATATAACTAAAAAGGAACAGTCCGCAGCTCGTGGTCGTGCGGTAGCGTTCTCGCTTCCCTCGCACGGGTTCTCGGGTTCGATTCGCGGCGGGGTCAGGGATTTTCTCTGCCTCGTGATGACTGGGTGTTGTGTGATGTCCTTAGGTTAGTTAGGTTTAAGTAGTTCTAAGTTCTATGGGACTGATGGCCATAGATGTTAAGTCCCATAGTGCTCAGAGCCATTTGAACCGTTTTAAAAAGGGACAGTAGAAGCAGGATTGGAGCGAGCTGATTACTTAACCGAGTGCAACATAGAGTACCTTTCTAGTGTGTCATTTCAGCTGCGTAGCTGACGGTAATATTTGTCAAGCAATTATCTGTAGAATTCATGTAGTACCCGCAGAATTATCTTTGTAGTCATACTATATCAATAGCAGCTCGCGAATGGAGTACTATGGTCGTTAAATCAGATTACTGAAGCAGAGTCCGTCCCCGGTAGCTGAGTGGTCAGCGCGACGGAATGTCCATCTTAAGGGCCCGGGTTCGATTCCCTGCTGAGTGTGAGATTTCCTCCGTTCAGGGTCTGGATGTTGTGTTGTCCTAATCATGATCATTTCATCCCCATCGACGTACAAGTTCCCGAAGTGGCATCAAAACGAAAGACTTGCAAAAGGCGAACGGTCTACCCGACGGGAGGCCCTAGTCGCAAGACGTTAGCATTTACTGAAGATGATGCCAAATGAAGAGAAGCGACGATGCCACCACACTGTCTTTACTTCGGTAGTCAGCACTAGATTATGTGCGCCACCATTAACGTTACGGGAAGCAGACTGACAGCATAACACCACCACATCAACTGACAACCTGTACCATTATCATCAAACAGTTGTTACTCACAGCGATTACAACTTGCTGATGTTTCTCAAGAACACCCGAGAGCGCCTCATGAATGTGAAGTTCCATTTGCATTACGCCTAGGACAGAGCGAATCCTAAATAACTGTAAGAGGTTACCCAGCGAAGGGAAGAGTCTACGTATTTTCTCGAGTTCTTGCAGTTTGATATTGATGTGGTTCCCAATGGTTTCACACCAACAGGTTCTTTTGGCTACAGGAATACTCAAGTGGGAATTATGAAACTGCAATTGCTAGAACACTCAAATACCTTAATAACACCTCATTCTGGATTGAATATAACTCGGAAAGCGACGTTAATTTGACGTTTCCGTTCGTCTGCTGACGACATATTGAATGAAGTCTGAATTGCACTCACAATTGTGTTGCCTGCCGCATGAATTCTCTAAGTGTTGTGGCAGCTGGCAGTCATTTCTGAATACAAACATGTGCAAATATCTTCACTGCACTAGGGGAACTCGCCTTTGTTAGGTTTTTTCGGTAGTGTTGTTAGCACAATGACATAAGGCAGTCATTTCTGAATACAAACATGTGCAAATATCTTCACTGCACTAGGGGAACTCGCCTTCGTTAGGTTTTTTCGGTAGTGTTGTTAGCACAATGACATAAGGCTCTTCTGCTGAAGAACTTGGTGTCCACAAGTCCTTAAATAAGAATCTGCGAGTGGTAGTAATGCATGAAAGGAAACAGACTGCTGGACAAAAGAATGGAGAACTCCTTCCTTTTAGCATTCCCGACAGGGTCTACGATAAGAATCTGGTGTTATATTATGCTTCAGAACCATAAACTGTTAATTTTTTCACTCCGTACTAAAACAAAAGCTATGATATGAAAGCTTAAATAGCTATATGCTTTCAAAAAATGGCTCTGAGCAGAATGGGACTTAACTCCTGAGGGCATCAGTCCCCTAGAACTTAGAACTACTTAAACCTAACTAACCTAAGGATATCACGCACATTCATGCCTGAGGCAGAATTCGAACCTGCGACCGAGGCGGTCGCGCGGTTCCAGACTGTAGCGCCTAGAACCGCTCGGCCGCCCCTGCCGGCTATATGCTTTTCAGAAACTTTAGCTTTTTGTGTTTACTTTCGCATTTCATCTAAATGAAGAGTTTTGATACGAGTGGAGGAAATTAAGTATATGCTTCCAATACATACTATTTCCTTGTATGCTACGACTACGTGCATCAGAGCTCTGCTGTTAATTGTTGTATGTTCGATAATTTTTGGTATTACATCACATTACATTGTGAGGAGCTTCCTATTTTCTTGGAATTCAAATAAAGTGGACATTTCATCAATGGCTAATATTCCGGTGACTATTGATATGTTACTCATTCAAACTACTCCATGGCACCTGTGAGTAGTCTCACGTTGGGTACTTTAAGAACATGAAGGCAGTGATGTACGATCGCTGCAGTAAGAGCCAAGCTGGTTTATTTCTGTTTACGGCGAAGCGTCTGCTGCAGTGTCCACGCTCGGCCAACGTAAAGAAATCGCGGCGGCGTTGGGTGCTGGTAACACTGCACTTGTCACGGCCCGCGACAGCAAAATCGCACTGTCTCTCCTAACGATATTATGGAGTTAATACATCTTACGTACTTAACGTAATGCACAGGACATGGGCTGGGTAAAAATTCAGTTTTTAGCTTCCAGACGGATGAAATACTTCACAGTGATTTTTAATACGATTTGTAGTTTTTAATTGTTTTACGTCTTAACATTCTTTATTTGTCCAATATTGTAACTAGTTTCGTTTTCAATCTCATTAGGTAATTAACCTTGTGAATTTTATTTAATACGTTTGTGTTCGTCATTGTAACAGTAAATTGTCTTCAGTTTATTTTCGCCTTTGAACGCCTCTAAACCCCCCACCCCTCCCCTCTCCCAACATAGACACTCACATACACGCTCATATACGCACTCATGGTATATAATGCTTTGCATCACAAAAGCACCATCCATAATGCATGCTCAGTGGAATCGGGAGACAAGAGTTCGCGTTGTCGCACAGTTTGAGGACGGAAATTACTGCCCGTCTGAAGTCAGTGTGAGTTGCAGGGTACCGAAGAGGACGGCTAGGCGTTGGTGGAAAAGCTGTATCGAAAAAGGCAGTATCGGAAGGAAAAATGAGAGTGGGCCAGTGACGAGGACGACCGATGTCTGTTCGACTGTATGCACACCAATCCACTCCGCAGTTGCCCTTAACTGGGGGGGGGGGGGGGAGGGGGAGTTTCCTGGTAGTGGAAAAACTGTGAGGAGGGGGCCTGGAAGGTCATAGGCTTTTAAGCCGAAGAGCTGCTATAAAGCAACGCTTGGTGGATTATCAGAAGATTCACCGTATGGCTTTTGCGGAAGAGTATATTGATATTGACTGAAGCAGAGTCATATTTCCTGACGAAAAATATTTTCTTCCGTTACGAATCCTCCGGTTCATGTGAGATATCAATTGATTTATTGTATATACACTCCTGGAAATTGAAATAAGAACACCGTGAATTCATTGTCCCAGGAAGGGGAAACTTTATTGACACATTCCTGGGGTCAGATACATCACATGATCACACTGACAGAACCACAGGCACATAGACACAGGCAACAGAGCATGCACAATGTCGGCACTAGTACAGTGTATATCCACCTTTCGCAGCAATGCAGGCTGCTATTCTCCCATGGAGACGATCGTAGAGATGCTGGATGTAGTCCTGTGGAACGGCTTGCCATGCCATTTCCACCTGGCGCCTCAGTTGGACCAGCGTTCGTGCTGAACGTGCAGACCGCGTGAGACGACGCTTCATCCAGTCCCAAACATGCTCAATGGGGGACAGATCCAGAGATCCTGCTGGCCAGGGTAGTTGACTTACACCTTCTAGAGCACGTAGGGTGGCACGGGATACATGCGGACGTGCATTGTCCTGTTGGAACAGCAAGTTCCCTTGCCGGTCTAGGAATGGTAGAACGATGGGTTCGATGACGGTTTGGATGTACCGTGCACTATTCAGTGTCCCCTCGACGATCACCAGTGATGTACGGCCAGTGTAGGAGATCGGTCCCCACACCATGATGCCGGGTGTTGGCCCTGTGTGCCTCGGTCGTATGCAGTCCTGATTGTGGCGCTCACCTGCACGGCGCCAAACACGCATACGACCATCATTGGCACCAAGTCAGAAACGACTCTCATCGCTGAAGACGACACGTCTCCATTCGTCCCTCCATTCACGCCTGTCGCGACACCACTGGAGGCGGGCTGCACGATGTTGGGGCGTGAGCGGAAGACGGCCTAACGGTGTGCGGGACCGTAGCCCAGCTTCATGGAGACGGTTGCGAATGGTCCTCGCCGATACCCCAGGAGCAACAGTGTCCCTAATTTGCTGGGAAGTGGCGGTGCGGTCCCCTACGGCACTGCGTAGGATCCTACGGTCTTGGCGTGCATCCGTGCGTCGCTGCGGTCCGGTCCCAGGTCGACGGGCACGTGCACCTTCCGCCGACCACTGGCGACAATATCGATGTACTGTGGAGACCTGACGCCCCACGTGTTAAGCAATTCGGCGGTACGTCCACCCGGCCTCCCGCATGCCCACTATACGCCCTCGCTCAAAGTCCGTCAACTGCACATACGGTTCACGTCCACGCTGTCGCGGCATGCTACCAGTGTTAAAGACTGCGATGGAGCTCCGTATGCCACGGCAAACTGGCTGACACTGACGGCGGCGGTGCACAAATGCTGCGCAGCTAGCGCCATTCGACGGCCAACACCGCGGTTCCTGGTGTGTCCGCTGTGCCGTGCGTGTGATCATTGCTTGTACAGCCCTCTCGCAGTGTCCGGAGCAAGTATGGTGGGTCTGACACACCGGTGTCAATGTGTTCTTTTTTCCATTTCCAGGAGTGTAGTATCGAAAATGAAATTGTTTTCGATGGAAGTGACTTTAGGATATTGTAATGCAGAATAGTTGTTGTAAAATAGTTTTCTTGTTATATTGTTAAATTTGTTTTGTATCGCTTTTGTTACATATGTGGATGTGTTGAATTCGTCAGCGTTTTTATAAAAAAAAAAAACCTTTTGGTATTGTAGGTGCACCAGCAACAGGGAGGGCGTGTCAGTCCGAAGTATCTAGTGGAAAGAGAGAGAAGGGGACGCTTTTCTTTTGGCGTTTGGGGCTATATCTCGTCTCTGAGAGCAGGACCCCTATGGCATATTGAGGGGAACCTAAACGAAGAGGCGTTTGTTAACTTTTTAGAACACATAATGAAGCCAGGTGCTGAGCTGCTGTATCCACAAGGAGACATCTATTTCCTGCACGTATGAACAAATACTGATTCACTCTTTTCCTATGGCCTACAATCTATCCAAGAAGCATTATATTCCGTAGTTTGGTAGTCTCTTGATGTTCCCAATATTGTTGTTGCATTTTGCTCTCGTCCTGATCTCGTGAAAGTAGATTCCACTTCGCCCTCGTAGCCCCTAGCCACACTCATTATCCGTAATTACATTAATGAGGATCGTGATGTATATAAAGATGATTTGCTACTTCCTCCTATTTTCTCCATTTGGCTTTCTTAGCGTCTCGTTGTGCTTTCAGATTTTTCATTTTTTCCATCGATATTGTCCTAGTCGCTGCCCCTTATATGTAAACTACAGTTGTTTCCAGAAAGTTCTGTGCATGATTCCCCAGAGTTATAGAGATGTTAATCCCATACAGTTGATTTACCATTGCATTTACGTATTACCTCTTTCATGTGTTCAATTGTTATAATATCTTGGAAATAAATGCATACTTTGTTGTTATAATTCTTCTAATCACTTTTACTAAGCATCTGTTTTCGTTAACTAAGGACCACATTCGACATTGAAGAGCTCGACGTGATTAATTTTTAGAACCCATTGCTTTTCCGTTTGAGTTGATCCCAATATTATTTTTCCTCATTGCCGTCCATTCTGTGGTCTGCTTAATTACATGTCACTTTGAATCTTCTCTTTCATAAAGCGTTCAATGGCACCTGAATGGTCATTTTTATTTTCTGAATTTTCTACCACTACTACTGCTACTACTATTGTTAGAATTTCATTATTGTTTTACTTTTTATTTTCATTGCTCAGACACATATGTAATCACATAAAGCGAATTATAATTTGTTGCTGTTATTTTTTTGTTCTTCCAGAATTCTTTCATCATGTCGCTGTGTTTAAAGTGCGTTCTTCGTCCATTATCTCCTAGATATGTTGGGTTTATCTTCTAGAACAGTTTCCCAGCGGTGGACGTCTGAAGGCTTTTCGATCGTCGATGTCTGTGGGTGCGATGTTGGCATTTTTGAGATGAATTTGAACTTGTTTGATCCAGAATTGTAGTTTTTAGTTTCTGTAGATTCATCAACATTTACTTTATTAGGAGACTGTCATCCAGTCTTGTGATGTGACGGTAGAATTTCAGTCGTCGCTTGCGAAAATCGGTTTCGGTGTTGGAATACTTTTCTATTGCTGCGTGTGATTTTAGACGATATCCTTCACATATGAGTTTTGGCCCAGGGTTTTTTTCGAATGATTTTTCTTTCAGCTATCTTGATATTCTCGAGGTCCCCTTTGTATAAAAGGTTTAGTGTTTCACTGGCGCAGTGTGTTTGACAACAGTCGTGTAGTGTCGAATTTCGGTTTTGATGTTAATGCATTTGTAGTTGTAGATGCCCGCGATTTTTCCACATGCTTTCTTAATTTTCAGTTCGCGGCTTTTTTGCACTAATCTTTCTGTACTTAATCTAAGTATTTAAAGTAGTTGACCTTGTTTACTGTGGCGTGATTTGTGATAAAATTTTCTGTTTTGATGTGTTTTGTGGACATGAATTCCATTTTTGAGAAGGAAATTTGTACTCCAACTTCCTCAACACATTCTTTGAGAACTTCTATTTGATGAATTGCTGTTTGTTCATCTCCGGAAAAGATCGAAAGGTCGTCAGCAAAGGCTAGGCATGTGACGTTGATGTTATGCTGTTGCCTTCCTAGCCTAATGGGTCTCCAGATGTTTCTGTTCCTCATTTGTTTTTCCCACTCTTTGATGGCTTTATCTACGGTGATGTCGAAGAGTAGTGGAGAGAGGCCATCGCTGTGCTGGACTCAAGTCTTGATGGAGAAGGGTTGCGAAATTTCTTCGTTGAATTACACCTTGGAAGTTATGTCTGTTAGGGTTTGTTGGATGCGTCGTCTTATTTTAGGATCGAGATTGCATTCTTCGAGTATATTACAAAGGGATTGTTGGCCGATGGAATCGTGGATAATTCCTGAAGTCGACGAATGTGCAGATGGTTTGGAGATTTTTTATGGCTCGTTTTTTCAGTGTGGATTTCAGGCTGAAAGTTTGTTCGGTGCCAAATCTGTGTGGTCTGAATCCTGCTCGTTTTCACCAATAAGGGGTAGGACTTGTTCTTGTGCGAGTTGTAAGAGGCACGCAGATATGATTTTATAAGGGACTGAAAGGAGGGAAATTACTCTGTAGTTATTCACATCAGATTTGTCTCCTTTTCTTGTGGAGTGGGTGGATCAGTCCACATCTCCAGTCGTCTGGGAGTTTTTAACTTCGCCAGATTTCCCGAATGATGTTTGTGATTTCCTGTAATGATCGTGATCCAAGATTTTTCGGTAGTTCTGCGATGATTCCGTCTCCTCCTGACGACTTTTCGTTCTTCAGTTTTTGATGCGGTGCTGGATTTCTTCCTGAGTCGGTGTATCGGCATCGGGTGTAGTGCATCTTGGGGATGTGTGTGGGTATCCTTCGGGTGGTTCGGAGCAGTTATGGAGATCGGAAAAGTAGTAGGCTAGTTCTTCACAGTTTTCTTCGTTGATGAAGGCGAGTTTTCCATTTTGTTTCTTGAAGGGCAAATTTTGTGGTGACTAACCTTTACATTTGTTTGCGAAACCTCTGTATAAATTTCTGCTGTTGTAGTTGTTGAAGTTGTTCGTCTATTGATTTCAGCTGTTTGGTATAGCAAAGATACGTTGCCAACTCAAGCACTGGACAAACTCCTAGGTTTCAGTCCAATTAAGACAGTAAAACACTGATAACTGTCCCAGTTATTAATTCATGACGTTTAGTTTGCACTTAGTGCATTGATGTAGTTGCGTTTTTTTTCTGGTGGTTCTGTTTATCTGTTTGCGGACATCGAAGAAGTGTTGCAGGGTTCCTGCCGATTTGTTGTTGTTGTAGTTTTGGAAGGTGAGTCGGCGATTGATGATGGCTTCATCGCAACTGGAGTCCCACCATGTTTTGCTGTTTTCTAAGTGGGATTATTCTTTCGCTTTTCTGACAATTATACTGCAGAAGTTAGTCCAGTTGTTCGACGGTTCTTTTTCCCATTCTCCTGTGACATTGGTTTCTAGAATTTTGGATGGGTCGAATTTTTGGATGCACTGATTTTTTTAGGTGGACTCCCTTCAGAGAGAATTTCTCTCTAACTCGTGTGAGTTAGTGATCTGAGTCAATATTTGCGCCTCGTCGGACTTGAATACCGTGGATGATTCTGTTGTGGGTGTAGGAGATGGGAACATGTTCGATCTAGTATTCACCAAGGTTCTGGATTGGGGATCAACATGTTTTCTGTTTTTCTGGTTTTTTACAAAGTGGGTGGACGTCATTTTGAGGTTGAATTGTTGGCAAATGTCAATCAGATGTGTGCCGTTGGTGTTAGTGTTTTGCCGGCCGGTGTGGCCGAGTAGTTCTAGGCGCATCAGTCTGAAACAGCGTGACCGCTACGGTCGCAGGTTCGAATCCTGCCTTGGGCATGGATGTGTGTGATGTCCTTAGGTTAGTTACGTTTAAGTAGTTATATGTTCTAAGGGACTCATGACCTCAAATGTTAAGTCCCATAGTGCTCAGAGCCATTTGAACCATTTGTTAGTGTTTTGGTGTGCTGAATTTTTACCGATGATTTTTCTATAGGTTTCTTCTGCCCAAATTGAGTGTTGAAGTCTCCCATTAGGATTTTCACATCATAATGGTAAGTTTTGCTTACGGATTTTGCGAGTGTGTTCCTGAATTTTTCGACATAATCGGCGTTTTTCTTATTTTTAATGTTGGTGGGGGCATGTGCATTGATGAGTTTATATTTTTTATAGGCGCTCTAAATGTGCATAGTCATAAGTCAATTCTTTATGGGTGTGCTTTCTTTGAGAGAGTTGATGATGGATCTGTGTACGAAAAATGCCATACTAAAGACTGGTGCGACTTTCGCTACCTTTTGTTGTGCTTTGCTTGTGAAGATGCGATAATTTCCGTAATGAAAGGTTTCATTGTAAATTACTCATATTTCTTGAAAAGGAAGGATGAGAATTTTTTGGCGCTTGATCTCTTACGTAAGATTATGTAGTTTTCCTGTTTGGATCACTGTTCTGATATTTAGTGTTCCAATGAGGATTTTCTGCTAGTAGGGAAGTTTAGCAGTGTAGTGCCATCAGACGCCAAATATGGCGTATTGACACCACATGTAGTGGGTGGGTGCCAGGAGGTGCCGTATTAAACTCAGCGAAAACTTTCTAAATGGTTTATTTGTTTGCACTACAGTGTCCCGTTCACATCGGTCCATGCCACTGGGCCCCACAATGCTGAGGAAGCACCCCCAGCAGCCCGTGTAATGCAATGTTGTGTTGTGCCGGCCTTGTATGCCAGCGGAGTTCGGCGTCATCAGGATGCTGCAACTGACTTGGTGGTCTGCATCCCCACCGACTCAGCGCCGCTCGGTGTGAGCCGCAGGTGGCCAGCTGCGTCCTTCTGCTCGCTGGCGTGACTGAGATCGTGGTGACAAACAAGCGCCCGCTATCCGGCATCTGTATCTGCAGCCCTTGCATCGGGAAGTCTCCGGCGTTTGTCAGGAGCCAAGACGACTGCGCGCAGTAGTAAGCTGAGGCCAGGCCTGCCCTGGCTGGCTGTGGACTCTGCGTCAGCCTCAGAGGGTTGAACCAAGGACCCGCCGTGGACCAGGATGCTGGCGCCCCATCTGTTGCTGCGTGTAACCCGGCGGTGTCATATGCCCTGCTGTCCAGGAGAGCTGCCACACCTGAATTAATCTCATTAGAAAACAACACCTGTTTCTACTCGGATGCGCGCCTCTGTTTCGCTAATGCGTCGCTTCGCGTAACATACGCACCACACCTGGTTGCGCCAGTGGGCGCCTTCTACCTATAGCTTGCACAATGCGAACCGCTGTGTTTACTCTTTTGAGCGGTTCGTCGGCCCTGTGGCCTCCATTCCACTTCACAACAGCTGGTCAGCATAGATTACAACAATCTGGCCCGAACCTGGCTGCAACTCATGCTCTGAATATCGCACAAAACTAACTTTCCCTATCCTAAAAGGTGGTGCCGCTACAACAGAGATCTCCAATATTCTCTACCTGTACTCCCCTGAATCCTAAATACCAGTTACCGTCTGTCAATGGGCGTGTTGCGTACAACCTGCAAGTTCATGTTTGCTTGTGTTTTATTGGTTTGTCCTGCATGATACCAGGACTGGATGGGACCAGAAGTTGTTTAAGCCTTTGGAGCAGAATATTTTCAGCCAAGCTCATTGAGCTAACAGACGCTGGCCAGAGTACTGGTGATTTTCAGGCAGATGTGCCTGCATTCTGGGTTCAACGGGTTGAATAGCTGTCGAGGATTATGTTAGTATTTGGTCCACTCCAGGTATTTGATATCCTCAGTCCCACCCATATATCGGAGCCTTTCTCCTATCCGCTACCTGGGGAGGTGCCCGATGGAGGATCTAACAATGTTACTCGGGATATAATATTATTATTTTTATAATAATAATAATAATAATAATGATGATGATGATGATGATGATGATGATGATGATGTCAACAAATCCGATGTGGTTTATCTTCCCACCATTGAAATAGAAGTGTATTCAGAATGAGATTTTCACTCTGCAGCGGAGTGTGCGCTGATATGAAACTTCCTGGCCGATTAAAACTGTGTGCCAGAGTGAGACTCGAACTTGGGACCTTTGCCTTTCGCGGGCAACTGCTCTAGCATCTGAGCTCCCCAAGCACGACTCACGCCCTGTTCTCTCAGCTTCACAGGTAGTGGCTGAAGCGAAGTTCTGAGGACGGGGCGTGAGTCGTGCTTGGGTAGTTCAGTTGGTAGAGCACTTTCCCGCAAAGGTCCAGAGTTCGCCTCTCGGTCCGGTACACAGTTTTAATCTGCCAGGAAGTTTCTTAGATGTGTATTGTTCGATTCAGTATTCGCATCACATAAATATAGGTGATAATTACGTTACATTACTGCTAGTAGATATATTCCTCAGTTTACGTTAGACAGTTGTTACCTGTTGCTCCATCAAAATAATTTTTGAGTGCAGCATTGTTGCCATACAGACGTTAAAATAATCCATTTTTTTTTAATTTCAGTTCAATACCAGGTCGTTGTAATCGGATTAATCCAGTCAGTCTTAATGTGGAATTCCGACTACGATTTTCATCATATGACAGACTCGGCAAACTACATTCCTTATCTGACTGTTGCATCTAGATCACTTAACTATGGCAGGGCCTGAATTCTTAAACACTATGGAATATGCTAATACAATGTGCTTATTACAAATACGTTATTTACAAATAAATATATGAAGTAACGAGATAACAATTTATTTGCAGGACCACAGCGCCATCCATCACAGCAGACTAGAGCAAGAGTGGTTTCAGGGACTAGAGAGGACAAAGCTGTTGCCGTTTGTTCCACGATCACCGGATCTCAATCCGATAGAGAATATGTCGGCAGAGGTAACGAGGTCATTACCTGTGGACCTAAAAATGTGAGAGACCTTTGTACGAATATAGAAAATGTATGGTGGGAAGCAAACCATCACGCTACACTATCGAGGAAATTAGTGGAGTCAATGCCCCGACGCCTTCGAGAAATCTTACGTAACGATGGAGGGTGGGATGGTTACAAAAAATATACATGTCCACAAAACACATATGGACAATCATCTGATAATCAGTAAAGCTTTGCTTTGTCGCAGCTCTTTATCATACAAGTTCATTTCATTTCAGTCTCCTTCTCACAGTTCTTGCGATGCAGAGTAACTGAATAATCTCATCCACTCTGCGCCAACTCAGAAATTGATTGACACATGTATCGTTTAACAGACAGTAATCGTCACTCTCACATATGTGTGTATGTGTGTGTGTGTGTGTGTGTGTGTGTGTGTGTGTGTGTGTGTTTGGTTTCGCGTTCACACACAATCTGAATTAGTACTGTTAACCATGGACACACAAGCAACATTAAGTATTGTATCACATATTACTGTAAAGTACTTCAATGCAAGGGCTACTTACTTTAAACTGAATTTTCACCCAACTCATGCAAATACATATTACGTTAAGTACGTAAGATGTATTACCTCCACAATATCGTCAGCAGGGACGGTACGTTCTTCTTGTAGCAGCTCGCGACAAGTGCAGCGATTACCAGTGCCCAACACGGCCGTGATTTGTTTGTGTCTGCCGAGCGTGGACACTGCAGCAGACGCTTCGCCGTAAACAGAAAGAAACAACCTCAGCTCTGTTTGCAGAGAGCGGACATCACTGCCTGCATGTTCTTATAGTAACCAACATAAGACTCTACTCACAGGTGCCATGGAGCAATTGGAATGGGTATCATATCAACAGTAATTAGAATATTAACCATTGATGAAGTGTCCACTCCATTTGAATCCCAAGAAAATAGGAAGCTCCTCACAATGTAATGTGAGATCAAATAAAAAATTATCCAACACACAAAAATTAACAGCAGAGCTCTCACGCACGCAGTAGCAGCATACAAGGAAATATTATGTATTGGAAGCATATACTTCATTTGCTCCACTCGTATGAAAACCCTTCATTTAGTATGCAATGTGAAAATAAACACAAAAAACTAAAGTTTCTGAAAATCATATGGTCATTTCCGCTTTCATATCATAGCTTTTGCTTTAGTACGGAGTGAAAAAATAAACAGTTTAGGGTCCTGAAGCGTAATATAACACCAGATTCTTTTCGTAGACCCTATCGGGAACGCTAAAAGCAAGGAGCTCTCCATTCATTGGTCCTACAGTCTCTTTCCTTTCATGCATTACTACCACTCGCAGATTCTTATTTAAGGACTTGTGGACACCAAGTTCTTCAGCAGAAGAGCCTTATGTCATTGTGCTAACAACACTACCGAAAAAATCTAACAAAGACGAGTTCCCCTAGTGCAGTGAAGATATTTGCACATGTTTGTATTCAGAAATGACTGCCAGCTGCCACAACACTTAGCAGAATTCATGCGGCAGGCAACACAATCGTGAGTGCATTTCAGACTTCATTCAGTACGTCTTCAGGAGACAAACGGAAACGTCAAATTAACGTCACTTTCCGAATTATATTCAATCCAGAATGAGGTTTGTTGAGTATTCTAGCAATTACAGTTTCATAACTCCCACATGAGTATTCCGGTAGCCAAAGGAATCTGTTGGTTAGAAACCATCGGGAACCACATTAATATCCAACTGCAAGAACTCGAGAAAATACGAAGACTCTTCCCTTCGCTGGGTAACCTCTTAGTGTTATTTAGGATCCTCTCTGTCCTAGCGTAGTGCTAATGGAACTTCACATTCATGAGGCGCTCGCCGCTGCCCTTGACAAACATCAGCAAGTTGTAATCGCTGCGAGTAACAACTGATTGATGATAATGGTACAGGTTGTCAGTTGATGTGGTGGTGTTATGCTGTCAGACTGCTTACAGTAACGTTAATGGTGGCGCACATAATCTAGCGCTGACTACCTAAGTAAAGGCAGTGTGGTGGCATCATCGCTTCTCTTCATTTGACATCAGCTTCAGTAAATGCTAACGTCATGTGACTAGGGCCTCCTGGCGGGTAGACCGGTAGCCAGCTGCAAGTCTTTCGATTTGACGCCACTTTGGTAACTTGCACGTCGATGGGGATGAAATGTTCGTGATTAGGACAACACAACACCCAGTCCCTGAGCGGAGAAAATGTCTGACCCAGCCGGGAATCGAACTCGGGTCCTTAGGATGGACACTCAACTACCGGGGGCGGACTCTGCTCCTGTTACCTGACTTAACGAACATAGTACACCGTTCAAAGGTATAGTATTGTTACAGAGATCATTGTGTGTGTATTACATGAATTCTACAGTTAATTGCTTGACAAATATTACCGTCAGCTATGCACCTGAAATGACTCACTACGGAGGTACTCTGTGTTGCACTTGGTTAAGTAATCAGATCGCTGCAATTCTGCTTCTGCTGTTCGTAAATACTTTTATACTGACCACTCGTTATTTGACTCTACAATCTGATTCGCATGTATATGACATGGGTTAGCGGCAACACAAAGCAATGACTAAGGGTGGATGCTGTTGAAGTCCCGTTACGTTGATTTAATGACAAATATTCGCAAATCACCTGTACTGTCTCAAAAAACTATTGTATCTTAAATTTCGAAAGACAGACGTCCACACTGTCACACGGTGTTGAAATACAGCAGTGACGGTAGATGGTTATTTGTGCCTGACCAGGGTTCGAACCTGGAGGCGTGGCTTTCTAGGCAGACGCGCTGAGGAAATTTCCATATTTGTCGCATACCACATTCACGGTACCCCCCCCCCCCCCCCCGTCGTCCATTATTCCAGTCACTCGCAGCTACACTGTATTCCATCGGGAGTTAGGACGATGACCTGCGTCTACCACTGAAAACTTTCGATGCCCCGTCGAGACCTGAGTTATTATACAGGACGTTTGAGCAGGAATAGTAAATATTGTAGGAGGTGGCAATGTAAACAAAATGCAGAAACAATGCCCTATAACATGCATCCAATTTTTATAAAGTACATACAGCGGCGTTCAATCCATTTTCGTTCCGTATGTTAGTACTTACAGGACCCTGAGCACTTTTTTTGCCCAAGATGATCCCCAGACATAACCATTTGGATTTTTGCCTGTAGAGATTGTTGAAGGCGAAGTCTACATAGAAAAAGTAAACCGAAGATCCGATTTGATAGTTCGGATTATGAATAGTGCAGCCCTCATGAAAGAACGCAAAGACGACCTCAGAACAGCAACTACTCCTGCCAGTGATAATAATGGACTGGAGCTGCATTAACCTACTCATTTCACTAGCTGTAATTTTCTGAACTATTAATATTTAATAAGTGATTTGGAAAATTTAAGTTTGCGACCTGATTTCTGTATGCGTTAATTACAGTGTCTATAATCGTTTACTTTGTGGGAAACCTGTTTCTTTCTTCCCTAGCCTATACTACAGCAATATTCTTGGTAACTCACTGGATGTGCTACTGCATCTGTAACCAAAGACTTAAATCCTGCTCGAAATGGGCATTTCAAGTAATATGGGTTTACTCCTCCTCTACTGTCACTGGAAACGATCACAACGAAATTAAATACAGGGATCCTACGAAACGCTTGAGTTCATACTCCGGCGCTGTGAAGATTAGAAAAGTAGTTTTTCACAAGCAGCAGATAACAAATGGACTCTGTCCAATTAAACTAATTATGATTGCATAATTAATTGTTGGTTACAGGCGCTATTATGGTGGTTATTGTAACTATTTTTTGAATGTTAGAGCTGGAAGAATAGAAATATCAGATATTACCCATATGGAATTTTCGAATTCACCTTAAGTATTCACATTTCGAGCAACGGTAAAATATCTGCCTGAAAAGCTGACAACAAGAAGCCAGATCCTGCCTGTCTTATGGTGGGTGTGCCAGTGGCAGTGATCTCAGTAACAATACTGTATAGCAAAGATACGTTGCCAACTCAACCACTGGACAAGCTCCTAGGTTTCAGTCCAATTAAGACAGTAAAACACTAATAATTGTCGCAGTTATTAATTTATGACGCTAAGTTTGCACCCAGTGCATCGATGTATTCCAAGTAATTACACTCTAGCCCATAAACCTAGATACAGAAATACGAATAAAACTCATTGACATATAATGAGGATATTCCGGCCATTGCCACCCACAACACTGAGACGAATCTATAGTCACTTCAGATGTCACTCACAGAACACTATAGCTCGTATCTTACCTGGTAGTGTAACCGAGACTTGGCAACACCGCAGAATGGGTTTGGCAACTCTGTGACCGAAGAGTTACTTCATGGAAGGCACAGAACTATCCTGCTAAATTGGCTTGATACTATAGAGTCATTTCAGTTGAATAATGCGAGTGAATTTCACTTGAGATGTCACATAAGGATATCAGTTAATGCTTTTGAGTCCACGAAAGTCGTTACACACGGGAAATACAACTACTCTCGTCTCTTATGCTGCGATTTATTTGTCATATCGGCAACTGGGCCAACAGCTAAGACACATGTGCTGCAAGTCTTTGCTAGCTTCGAGGTAGTGTGCTTGCTCATCGTTCGCCTATCGGGACTCACTGAAAGCGAGATTTTTATTTCTTTTGTAGCAGAGATACAAGCAGGCAGATAGAAACGAAATAAGGAAATCGTAAGACAACGATGCAACAAAATTAGTTTTGCTACATTCGGTACCCCTTAGTGTAAGAGTGAAATCCTTATGGTACTGCAAAATTCATAATGGCACTTTTGTTTTCTGTCGATATACTTTTTGTTGTTGTGAATACACAATTTTATCTATGAACTGCCACATATTCATAATACTTGAGTATGATACGGGACATGAAGTAAATACAGAACTTTTCGAGGTCAAAAGTCGGTAATATCCTAATAATTCGTGTTAAAATAGGCACAATCATCTTACAGACATTTAATGCTTTATTAAGATAGACCCGCAGTCTTGACGTGTCTGTACTAAGCAGAATTTAATTTGTGTTAATACAGTAAATATTTCAAATATGTCTTCCATTACTTTATTGGTTACAACAGGAATCCTCAAAGAGAAATTAATTATAAACGGTATATTCTTTCACAATATCTAAAACAATTTGACAGTGCTAAAGTAGTTTACAAGTTCTATGATTTTAGAAACCTACCGGTTCTAACGATGCCATTAAACCAGTGTAGTTTGAAAAGCATTTTGGTCTATACATGAATTGCCCTCACGGGGAAAGGTAGTAGATTACGAGTATACGATCAGAGAGATAGGTGTCTGAGAGATGGTTTTCCTATCAATCGCCTGGATAGTTTTGTTTCTCAAATTAACACACGGCGTTATCATGCAGCAGCACACATGATGTAGTTTTGTCGCTCGACTTTCTTACACTGTGACTGAAAGGTGTCTCAATTGTTGCCAACGAATTGCAGATGTGATGGACACACCCTTGGGGAAGAATTTGTAGGGCAAAATACACTTTTAAGCTATCAGATGGAAAATATTATATTAAAACTACTCTTTGCTCGGGTTTACGTCTTGTGGTAGGGCTCAGCCTTTTGTCTTTTCTTAGGAAATCAACGATAAAATCATCATAACTCGTCACCTGTAACAGTATTGCATAGGAATACTCATTGGGCGACCAGATGATGGTCAATCAAAACTGTAATAATAGTCACTCTGTTGATTTCTATTGTTTAGAATTAGAGAATGCAGTACTCCTACACCACTCCAGAAACTTGCCTGTTGAATGCGATGTCGTGGGATGGTTAAATGGTAATCCATCACTTATAGCAGTAGTCGAGACTTGCTTAATGAGGTGAATCATTCATGGCAGATAGGTCTTCGTTGAAACAAGAATATCTTCTTCTGGCGTATTCTTCCAAAAAGCACTCGCTCCACACACAGTTCAAATCTTTCGAGCTGCCTCGTCTGCATTCACCTCTCTATTATAAGAAAAGTAAATATTGTGTTGCAGATATTACATCTTTTTCCACCTGCGACCCAATTTTATAACAGCTAACTATAGTTCATGATTTTCAGGTACGCAAAATCCAATGCTTAGCTGCAAGATGATAACTAGGGATTCAAATACAAAAATGAGAGTTGATTCATACTTGGCAGCATCGTGCCGAGTTCAAATGGGCGGCGCTCGATTTCAGGCGGCGGGTGGTGTCTGGCCGGTGGCCGGTAGCCGCAGCAGCGTGAGGAAACGCTCGAGCGTAGGCTGTTCTGATTGCGACGCAGCCACGAGCTGTCCTGCGGATTTGTTTCTAGAACTATTGTTATTGCTTGTGGGTAGGCTGTGAAGCAAATTATCTTCAATGTTCAATCAGAGTCATAACTTTTGACCATGGTAGAATTATTGCATATATATGAAGTAAATACAGTTGGATGCGAACACGCGACTATAAGTTTAGAATTCACGATGATTACCAATAGTCCACTGGCTGACACAACAGGACATATCGGAAGTAGAATACTGTTCCTCCTGACACTTCCACATCCAGCAGTATTGCCAGATTGTGCAGATGGCTTGACTTGGCGTTGTCAGGGGCGGTCGGTTTTATTGGCCACCTTAAGTGAACGACTCGGACTTGGACTCGGTGGCGGCTGGGTCACGTAGCCATCTCTTGGTCCGGAACGCCCTTTTTGCCATTGATAGTCTGCTTTTGAAGTCCTCCTTACTCCGTCCATCATTGGTTATTTTACTGTCTAGGTAGCAGAATACATTAACTTCATCAATCCTGATGTTGAGTTTCTCGCTGTTCTCATTTCTACTACTTCTCATTACTCTCGTCTTTATTTGATTTACTCACAATCCTTACTGAATGATCGTTAGAATTTTCATTCTGTTCAGCAGATTATGTACTTCTTTTCACTTTCACTCAGGATAGCAATGTCATCAGCAAATAGTATCATTTATATCTTTTCTATTTGAATTTTAATTCCACTATTGAATCCTTCTTTTAATTCAATCATTGCTTCCTTGATGTAGATATTGAACAGGAGTGGCGAAAGGCTACATCCTTAACATACACTCATTTCAATACGACGACTTTTTCTTGGTCGTAGACTGTTATTATTCCCTCTTGTCTGTTGTACATATTGTATATGACCCATCTCTCCCTATAGCTTACTCCTACTTTTTTCAGAATGTCTAACACCTTGCACCATTTTACATTATCGATCGCTTTTTCCAGGTGGACAAATCCTGTGAACGTATCTTGATTTTACTTTCGACTTGCTTCCATTATTAACCGCAACTTCAGAATTGCCTCTCTGGTGTCTTTAACTTTCCTAAAGCCAAACTGATAGTCATCTAGCGCATTCTCAGTTTTCTTTTCCATTTTGCTGTGTACTATTCTTGTAAGCAATTTGGAAGCATGAGCTCTTTAACTGATTGTGCGGTAATTCTCGTACATGTCGGTTCTTGCCGCCTTCGGAATTGTGTTTATGATGCTTCTCCGAAAGTCAGCTGACATGTCGCCAAACTCATACATTCCACACACCAACGTGAATAGTCGTCTTGTTGCTACTTCCCCCAATGATTTTAGAAATTCCGATGCAATGTTAGCGATCCCTTCTGCTTTATTTGATCTTAAGTCCTCCAAAGCTGTTTTAAATTCTAATTCTAATACTGTCTGCTCTATCTCTTCTAAATCGAATACTGTTCCTTCTTGTATCACATCAGACAAATCTTCCCCCTAACAGAAGCTTTCAATGTATTCTTTCCAGCTATCCGCTTTCTCCTCTGCATTTAACAGTGGAATTCCCTTTGAACTCTTATTTTTAAAACCCTTTCATTTAATGTCACCAATGGTTGTTTTTACTTTCCTGTATGCTTAATCTTTCCTTCTGATAATCATTTCTTTTTCGGTGTCTTCACATTCTTCCTATTGCCATTTCGTCTTAGCGTCCCGTAACTTTCTATTTATTTCATTCGTCATCGAATTGAATTTCTGCATTCCTGAGTTTCCCGGAACATTTTTGTACTTCCTTCTTTCATGGATCAATTGAAGTATTTCTTCTGTTGCCCATGTTTTCTTCGCAGTTACCTTATTTGCACCTGTTGTTTCTTTTACAACTTTTGTGATGGCCCTTTTTAGAGATTTCCATTCCCCTTCAACTGTACTGCCTACTGAGCTATTCGTTATTGCTCTATGTATTGCTTTACAGAACTTCAACCGTATCTCGTCGCTCCTTAGTACTTCGGTATCCCACTTCCTTGCGTATTTATTCTTCCTGACTAATGTGTTCAACTTCAGTGTAGTTTTCATCACTACTACGTTGTCATCTGAGTCTATATTTGCTCCTGGGTACGCCTCACAATCCAGTACCTGACATCAGAATGTCTGTCTGACCATGATGTAATCTCAGTGAAATCTTCCCGTATCAACCGGCCTTTTCCAAGTATACCTCTTCCTCTTATGATTCATGAACAGAGTATTCGCAATTACTAGCGGAATTTACTAGCGGAAACTTGTTACAGAACTCAAATAGTTTTTCTCCTCTTACATTCCTTGTCCAAAGCCCATATTCTCCTGTATCCTTCTCTTCCACTCCTTCCCCTATAACTTCTTTCCAGTCGCCCAATGAGTATTAGATTTTCATTCCACTTTACACACTGTATTACCCTTTCAATATCCTCATACTCTTTGTGTATCTCTTCACCTTCAGCTTGCGACGTCGGCATGTATCAGTGAAATATCGTTGTCTGTGTTGAATTGCTCTCGATTCCGATAAGAACAACCCTGTCACTGAACTGTTTGCATTAACAAACCCTTTGCCCTACCGCTATATTCATAACGGATCCTACTCCTGTTATACCATTTTCTGCTGCTGTTGATATTACCCTATACTCATCTGATCAAAAATCCTTGTCTTCTTTCCACTTCCTACTGCCTACTGCCTACTATATCTAGATTGAGCCTTTGCATTTCTCTTTTCAGATTTTCTACCTTCCCTATCACGTTCAAGAATCTGACATTCCACGCCCCGACTCGTAGAACGCTATCCTTGCGTTGATTATTCAGTCTTTTTTCATGGTAACCTCCCCCTCGGCAGTCCCCTCCTGGAGATCCGAATGGGGACTATTCCGGATGCCAATAGAGAGATCATCATGACACTTCTTCAATTACATGTCACATGTCCTGTGGATACACGTACGTGTCTTTAATGCAGTGGTTTCCATTGCCTTCTGCATCCTCATGCCGTTGATGATTGCTGATTCTTCCGCCTTAAGAGGCATTTTCCCACCCCTAAGCCAATAGAGTGCCCTGAACCTCTGTCCGCACGTCCTCTCTCTTTGAGAAGGCCGTTGTCAGAATGAGAGTGACTTCTTATGCCGGAAGTCTTCCACCGCCAATGCTGATTACAAATCAAAATAAAGCAGTGGCTGGATTCGAACCCTGGAACTAAGGCGCTACCCCTGGACCACGGGTGCTGAATTGCTATCCTCTTTGTAAGTACAGGAGAACATAGAATCTGTTGAATTGAATGAACACACTAATGAGTTCAGAATATCTATTGAGAATGAACCGGCAAAAGACAAAAGAAATAAGAAGAAGCTGAAATGAAAATAGTGACAAACTGAATATCAAGTATGCTAATCAGGAAGTATACAAAATTAAGGAACTCTGCTACCCTGGAAGGAAAATAGCCTATGACGTACGATGTAAGGATATAAAGAGCAGACTGTTACAGGCAAAGAGGGAAATTCTTGCCCAAGAACCGACTACTGATACCAAACATGACCCTTAATTTCAGGAATAAATTTCAGAGTATGTGCGTTTGGAACACTTTATTCTCTGATAGTGAACCGTAGACTGTTGGAAAATGGAAACAGAATAGAGACGAAGTGTCTGAGACGCGCTGCAGCAAAATTATGTTGAAAATTAGATGGACAGACGAGATAAGGAATGAGAATGTTTGCAACAGGATCGGCGTCAAGAGCAACGCATGGAAAACACTGACAGGAAGAGGGTGCAGGATGTTAGGACATGTTATGACATCAGGGAGTAACGTTCATGTTACCAGACGGAACTAGTCAGAAAAGTCATGGCTAAATTAAGACGAATGTTTCAGTGAACCAGTTCGTGTTTATATTTTGCTGCATGTTTCTGACTGCACTTCAATGTGCTATGTCTTCGTAAAAGCTGAAGCTGCTTAAGTGATCGTGTTTTTTTCCACAGAAAGTTGGCTGAAACTAGATGTAAACAGTAATGAAATTCTACACTCAGGAGACAGGTTGGACAGTGAAGGTGGAGGCGTGTTTATAGCGATAAAAAGTGCAATAGTATCGAAGGAAATTGACGGAGATCCGAAATGTGAAATAATTTGGGTCACGGTTAAAGCAAGCTCAGACATGGTAATTGGATGTCTCTATAGGCCCCATGGCTGATGGGATACCAGTTCGATTTTACACAGAGTACGCGAAGGAACTTGCCCCCCCCCCCCCCCCCCCCCCTTGTTGCAGCGGTGTACCGTAGGTCTCTAGAAGAGCGTAGAGTTCCCAAATATTAGAAAAAGTCATCCCCGTTTTCAAGAAGGGACGTCAAACAGATGTGCAGAACTATAGACCTATATCTCTAACGTCGATCGGTTGTAGAATTTTGGAACACATAGTATGTTCGCGTATATTGACTTTTCTTCGGACTATAAATCTACTCTGTAGGAATCAGCATGGGTTTCGAAAAAGACGATCGTGTGAAACCCAGCCCGCATTATTCGCCCACGAGTCTCAGAGGGCTATAGACTCGGGTTCCCAGGCAGAAACCTTGTTTCCGCAAGGCATTTGATACAGTTCCCCACAGCCGTTTAATTGACAAAGTAAGAGCATATGGACTATCAGACCAATTGTGTGACTGGATTGAAGATTTCCTAGGTAACAGAACGCAGCATGTCATTCTCAATGGAGAGAAGTCTTCCGAAGTAAGCGTGATTTCAGGTGTGTCGCAGGGGAGTGTCGTAGGATCGTTGCTATTCACAATATACAGGGTGAGTCACCTAACATTACCGCTGGATATATTTTGTAAACCACATCATATACTGACGAATCGATTCCACAGAACGAACGTTAGGAGAGGGGCTAGTGTAACTGGTTAATACAAACCATAAAAAAATGCACGGGAGTATGTTTTTTAACACAAACCTACGTTTTTTTAAATGGAACCCCGTTAGTTTTGTTAGCACATCTGAACATATAAACAAATACGTAATCAGTGCCGTTTGTTGCATTCTAAAATGTTAATTACATCCGGAGATATTGTAACCTAAAGTTGACGCTTGAGTACCACTCCTCCGCTGTTCGATCGTGTGTATCGGAGAGCACCGAATTACGTAGGGATCCAAAGGGAACGGTGATGGACCTTAGGTACAGAAGAGACTGGAACAGCACATTGCGTCCACATGCTAACACCTTTTTATTGGTCTTTTTACTGACGCACATGTGCATTACCATGAGGGGTGAGGTACACGTACACACGTGGTTTCCGTTTTCAATTACGGGGTGGAATAGCGTGTGTCCCGACATGTCAGGCCAATAGATGTTCAATGTGGTGGCCATCATTTGCTGTACACAATTGCAATCTCTGGCGTAATGAATGTCGTACACGCCGCAGTACATCTGGTGTAATGTCGCCGCAGGCTGCCACAGTACGTTGTTTCATAACCTCTGGGGTTGAAGGCACATCACGGTACACATTCTCCTTTAACGTACCCCACAGAAAGAAGTCCCGAGGTGTAAGATCAGGGCCGGCCGAAGTGGCCGTGCGGTTAAAGGCGCTGCAGTCTGGGACCGCAAGACCGCTACGGTCGCAGGTTCGAATCCTGCCTCGGGCATGGGTGTTTGTGATGTCCTTAGGTTAGTTAGGTTTAACTAGTTCTAAGTTCTAGGGGACTAATGACCTCAGCAGTTGAGTCCCATAGTGCTCAGAGCCATTTGAACCATTTTTTTTGTAAGATCAGGAGAACGGGCTGGCCAATTTATGCTTCCTCCACGTCCTATGAAACGCCTGTCGAACATCCTGTCAAGGGTCAGCCTAGTGTTAATTGCGGAATGTGCAGGTGCACCATCATGCTGATACCACATACGTCGACGCGTTTCCAGTGGGACATTTTCGAGCAACGTTGGCAGATCATTCTGTAGAAACGCGATGTATGTTGCAGCTGTTTGGGCCCCTGCAATGAAGTGAGGACCAATGAGGTGGTCGCCAATGATTCCGCACCATACATTTACAGTCCAGGGTCGCTGTCGCTCTACCTGTCTGAGCCAGCGAGGGTTGTCCACGGACCAGTAATGCATGTTCCGTAGATTCACTGCCCGGTGGTTTATGAAACCCGCTTCATCGGTAAACAGGTAGAACTGCAACGCATTCTCTGTTAATGCCTATTGACAGAATTGCACTCGATGATTAAAGTCATCACCATGTAATTGCTGATGTAGCGACACATGAAACGGGTGAAAGCAGTGACGATGCAGTATGCGCATGACACTACTTTGACTCAGTCCACCGGCTCTCGCAATGTCCTGTGTACTCATGTGTGGGTTCATGGCAACAGCAGCTAACACACCAACTGCACCCGCTTCTCCTGTGACGGGCCTGTTACGGACCCGTTTGCGTGCTACGACTATACCTGTTGCATACAGTTGGCCGCAATGTGCGGCGCGTTGGATGCTCTCTGTCCGGGTACCGTTCTGCATACACCCTGCAGGCTTCAGATGCATTTCGTCGACACTCGCCTTAGATGAGTATCATCTCCGCCTTTTCAGAGTTCGAATACACCATTGTCACAGTTCCTACAACACTACACTATCACAGACGTCTGGTAACACGGTGTACTACAGTTGGTCTGCGTGTGGAGACGAATGCAGAATAACAATAGCAGCAAGCGCTACATGCGGACACTGCGACAGCTAGACCAAAACACAACAGTGCACCACAGCCACACTCGTAAACACGGTCGTCATCGTAAACATGTCCCTGCAGATGCTGCTCGCCGACCGTGGCCCGTGTTTGTTGCAACACGCAACTGAACGTCGTAGGTTTCAAGCGTCAACTTTAGGTTACAATATCTCCGGATGTAATTAACATTTTACAATGCAACATACGGCACTGACTACGTATTTGTTTATATGTTCAGATGTGCTAACAAAACTAACGTAGTTCCATTTAAAAAAAGTAGGTTTGTGTTAAAAAACATAATTCCGTGCATTTTTGTATGGTTTGTATTGAACAATTACACTAGCCCCTCTCCTCACGTTCGGTCTGTGAAATCGGTTCGTCAGTATTTGATGTGGTTTACGAAATATATCCGGCGGTAATGTTAGGTGACTCACCCTGTATATAAATGACGTTTTGGATAACATTGTAAGTTCACTGAGGCTTTTTGCGGATGATGCTGTAGAATATCGAGAGGTTGACACAATGGAAAACTGTACTGAAATGCAGGAGAATCTGCAACGAATTGACGCATGGTGCAGGGAATGGCAATTGAATCTCAATATAGACAAGTGTAATCTGCTACGAATACATAGAAAGAAAGATCCTTTATCATTTAGCTACAATATAGCAGGTTAGCAACTGGAAGCAGTTAATTCCATAAATGATCTGGGAGCAGGCATTAGGAGTGATTTAAAAAGGAATCACCATATAAAATTAATCCTCGGTAAAGCAGATGCCAGACTGAGTTTCATTGGAAGAATCCTAAGGAAATTCAGTCCGAAAGTAAAGGAAGTAGGTTACAGTACACTTGCTTGCCCACTGCTTGAATACTGCTCACCGGTGTGGGATGGGTACCAGATAGGGTTGATAGAAGAGACAGGGAAGAGCCAACGGAGAGCAGCGCGCTTCGTTACAGGATCATATAGTAATCGCGAAAGCGTTACGGAGATGATAGGTAGATTCCAGAGGGAGACTCAGCAAGATAGAGGCTCTGTAGCTCGGTACAGGATTTAGTTGAAGATTCTAGAACACTTCACCGAGGATTCAAGCAGTATATTGTTTCCTCCTACTTATATATCGCGAAGAGACCACGAGAATGAAATCAGAGAGATTAGAGCCCACACAGAGTCATACCGACAATCTTTCTTTCCACGAACAATAAGAGACTGGCATAGAAGGGAGAACCGATAGAGGTACTCAAGGTACCCTCCACCACGCACCATCAGGTGGGTTGCGGAGTATGGATGTAGATGTAGTTCTGAGTCATAGGTTAATATACAGGATGATTTTTTCCACCATGTACAAAATCTAGGGATGGATGGATGAGAAGATACAGAACAAAAACGTCTGATGAACTTCTGTCCAGAAATGAGTGGTTTCCATGCTGGAGACCATTTATCCTATCATATTTTCAGTTACAGAGACTGCTGTCCAATACGCGCTGTACCATGTAGCCACAGTTACAGTATGCTCGGGTTCGTCATAGACGGTGGCACTGTTCCTCATACGTCATCATGTAGCGCCCTATCGTGCCATAGTAATGTTGTGTCCGATTCACTTCTCTTGCTGACTCACCGTGTAGTAGATGTGATAAGGTGTCGTACACAATGGTCCCGTATTCGAATCGAGAGCTTTCCAACAGGGTGTTTACTTACGGAAAGCAAATGGCAGCGGGCCACGATGTAACATGAGACCTATCCCCGCTGACATCGATCACGGTGTTCAATATTTGCAACAGTGTTTCGTCCTTTGTCTGAGACAGGATCGTTTCAGGAAAGAGGAAATCATGAAGGACATACCCGAAATGTTTGGACACCAGAGGTGGAGGAAAATGTGACCAACACTGTGGAAGGCGAGCGCCGTGTCAGTACCAGGCATTTGGTCCGCCAGTACAGGGTAAGCCACACCGATTGGAACATTCTCCATGACAATTGTTACTACCCTTATCACTTACAGCGTGTGCAGGGTGTACTGGCGACAGGCTTTCCACATTGGGAGCAGTTTTGTCGCTGGTTACTTCACCAGGCTATACGATTCTGGGGTTGCTGTCATCCATCCTATTCAGAGAGGAGGCTACGTTTACGAGAAGTGTTACCTTCAACTTTAATAACAGCCGTCAGAGGTATAGAATGCAAAACGCCCATGGTATGGTGACAGCGAATCATCATCATCGGTGCAGCTGGAATGTGTGGGTCGTGATAATTGAGGATGGTATTTTGGGACAGTCTTCCTGTGGTGTCACCGCCAGACACCACACTTGCTAGGTGGTAGCCTTTAAATCGGCCGCGGTCCATTAGTATACGTCGGACCCGCGTGTCGCCACTGTCAATGATTGCAGACCGAGCGCCACCACACGGCAGGTCTAGAGAGACGTCCTAGCACTCGCCCCAGTTGTACAGCAGACTTTGCTAGCGATGCTACACTGACAAATACGCTCTCATTTGCCGAGAGCTACGACCTAGCAAGGCACCATTACCAGTTATATTGAGATTGTAATTATGTATCATAAAGAGCGATGTTCTCCAATTATGGATTAAAGTTAAGTATTCCAGCAGCAACGTACCTTATTGGCTATATTAATTACATTGTCCTGTTCCAGACCTCACGCCAGTTTGTGTGAGCTTAAACGCGTGCATTTCGGCATCCTCGCATAGTGACTTGGCTGTCTTGCCACGTCACAACACTTCCTTCCGCGACGCTTAACTGGAGAGAACCATCGGCGTTATGGTGAATTTACCTCCCATGTTGGAAGAGATACAACTGATGATTCGAATGGTTATGTGGCAGCTACAGAATCGTGCTACAGCGCACTTCGTCGTTAACTTCAGAATGCATCTCAATCGTGTCTTTCCAGGTCGATGAATCGTACGCGAGGGTCAAGTCGCATAACCTGCTCCTTACCCGGAGCTCAACCCGAGCGATTTCTCGTTATGGGGCCATATCAACAGCATCACATATGCACAGCCCGTTCCAGATGTGGAGACACTGGAGCATCTCGTTCATGCTGCCTTTGACACTGGTTGGATGCAGCGTGACCGACGTGAACGTGTGAGATAGAATATATTGAGGCGGGTACACGCATCGGTTGAGTCACGTGGAAACCATTTCCAGCACATTCTGTAACCGTGGCTGCATGGTGCAGCGCGTATTAGACCACAGTCTTTGTAACAGTATATGATTGAATGAGAGGTCTATAGAACGGAAATCTTGCATTTACGAACGTAAGTTCATTAGACTTTTTTGTTGCGTATCGCCGGCCGCTGTGACCGAGCGGTTCTAGGCGCTTCAGTCTGGAACCGCGCGACCGCTACGGTCGCGAGTTCGAAACCTGCCTCGGGCATGGATGTGTGTGATATCCTTAGGTTAGTTAGGTTTAAGTAGTTCTAAGTTCTAGGGGACTGATGACCTCAGATGGTAAGTCCCATAGTGCTCAGAGTCATTTCAACCATTTTTTTTTTTTTTTTTTGTTGCGTATCCTCTTTCCGACCAATTCGCGGAGTTTGCACACGGCGGAAAAAAACACTTTGTGTATGTAAGGTGGAGTATAAGCGTCTTCGTGTGTTGATTTAGTTGTCCAGTAGTGTTGATATTTTACCATGTTAAGTATTCTTCCACGTGATGTGGTGAAAAGTGTAATGCCACTTCCTCGGACGAGAAATAAAAATAAAAAATTAGCTCCCAATACATCAAAGATGTCCCTCCAAGTCCCAAACACCCAGAAAAGTGAATAAGCGAACGAAGTTCCATTTTTCAATATTATTAGGACAATAAAAAGTAATTAAATCAGTAATCTAAGACTCGACAATTTAGCAATCTACGAAAGAAAGATTAAATATCAGTAAAATTAAATCAAAATCATAATAAATCACAAAATTAGCATAAATTAACATTAGCAAAGTAGAACCAACGATTCGAAAGAATACTCCGTGTGAGTACTCATTGGGAATCGTGAGTAAGGACTAAGTATAATTCAATGAATTGTCACTACGTTACGAGAGTTAGCCGAAACAGGTCATATATTTGAATGCTCGTAGGCGCGCTTAGATTCTTTTTGAGATTGAATAATTGCGATCTATTATGACGCAGCAATACGGTCTTCTGACTTCAAATATCACGGCGTTAGAATTCGAACGGAGGACTTTTACCTACTGGAATAAAGTGAACTTTTAACTAGATAATTGAACTAAACATTACTTAGACAGTGATTTAGCCAACGAACACTGATAGACAATTTTCATTCATAATAGCCGGTGGTTTATGGAATTTCAGTGATATGTCCGAAGCATATAATATAAATGCCCCCAACACCTGGAAAAGTTTTCTTCTCAAGGCTCGGTTAGGAAGTGACTGATATTGTGCAATAAAACACCCTCTCGTGCCATCTCGTGCATTTGTGATTTAAAATTCTATCAAATTATTGACATGAAACTCCCGAGTAATAATTACGCGCAACGATAATATTTGACTGTAGCGCTCGGCGCTTGTGTAGGATGTTTGACTCAAATAACAAGCCCACTGTTACTATTTCTTAGATACTTGAATTTACGACCAGCTTGTAGGGAATTTGTTGTGGATGTGACTGTATTGGTTTTATCATTAATATTTCATCATTAATCAGGTTAAACATCGATTACGAACGATTAATTACTATTCTTGGGGAAGTAAATATCTCACTCACGTCGACATCTCGGTTCAGCACTGTTATTTTGTGTAACGTCGTCTTCGTAACTTGATAACGATCTCAACACTATACCGACTGTCGCCGAGTTTTAGTCGAGGCCAAGTACAAATCAAACCAAATCATCAACAAGGAGAGGTGTCATAAAACGGAAGTGAACAACTGGCTGTAGAATTTTCCGAAAGTTTGATGATTATGTTCTGTGGTACAATTTGTTGCTTGTGTTCACGAAGTAAGTGTGTAATGCATTTGGGCAGATTTAAATGTTCTTGGAAAAGACTGTACTTCAAAGGCACCTCGTACATCAGCATCACACGTGTGCTTGAAGGTAACTCCGAGCACGATATATTCAGATGCACGTTCCAGCATTCGTCAATATTGCATCCCGGTTCGGCGTGCCGTCGCCGTATTGGCGCTGCCGTCGAATCACAGAGGACGGCTGCGGGCTCACGTGAGCTATCCGCTTACGTGCCGCGTACCGTGCAGCCGGGCGGCGTAGGTGGAGAAACCGCAGGGAGGCGGCGTGCAGTCCGGGGCGCCGCCGTTTGTGTGGGCCGCGCCGTAGCGGAGAATGGCGACGGCTTTCCGCCGCGACGCAGCGCGACGCGCACACAGGGGATTAAACGCGCATCGGCCCTTTCCTCTGTCATCGCCATCCGCGCCCAGCAGAACACGTACACATCTGAACAGACGCACACGCGGCGGAATCTCCCTGTTCGTGTCATCGACTCGTGTAGTGGGCGCCATGCTGGGTTCCTGTCTCCTCCCCTTAACATACTATTCTATTCTGTAGAATACAGTAGAACGGAAACGCAAATCCGGGAAACATGCTTTCATACATTGTTCAGGTATGTGCTAACTGTACATGTTTTGGTGGCAAAACACAATTATTAATGTTATAGGACAATTCGTAGAAATCGCGGGCGAATGTAATATTTGAAAAATGTATTGGATTTCTATGGATTACGAGAAACATTTTTAGGACGTCAGCCAACACATTTTATGACGTATGAATAGTGAAACCGGTCGTCTCAAATAAATAAATTTTTAATGCTATCATGGCTTTTGAAGGGTTTTTAACATTTAAAACAGACCGCTCTTCAGTACTCTGAAAATGAGAAAATTCAGTTTGAGGGCAATCAAGCACTTAATACAAGTACTGAAAATCCTATAACAAGAAACCAAAATTTTAATAACCACCGGCAAAGAGAAAACCAGAATTATAACTGGTGAAAGAGGTGTGAGACTATAGTGTACCACATCTCACACATGACATTAAAGACACCGTTAGATAATTGAAACAACAACTTCAAAAATAGAATTAAAGTGGGGCTAGATAACTGGATAACGACCATGATTTGAAGCTGATGACGAAATAATTTCACATGTAAGTTACTACACTTACTACATTTGAAAGGGTTACTATTCTAATATATCTCGCAAAAAGAGTAAGATTATGGATCCCGCAGAAAAAGACCATCCACGATCCAAAATAGTGCTAAACGGTAATATTTTAGCAGAAATTTTCCATTTTATCTTCTTAGTTCTGATGTGAACTACCAGCTCGAAACTTAAATACACAATAAAATGAAATAAATCTCAGGTGACCTTTGATACAATACAAAGAAAACGAAGCAACAAAAATTAAACAATAGTAAAATTTTGTAAAGGAACGTCTACATTTTGAATGGTAACTTGTTTGGACTATTTAATTGATTGAGAATTTTGTCACAATTTAGTGTACCAAAAACATTTATTTTACCAAACAAGACATAAATTATACTAAACAAGTTATAGATTGAATTCCCTAAACAACCAATAGATGAATAAACACTCCACTGGGTAGGTGTCTAATTGGCAAAAGCAGTTTAATTAGGTGATCAGTGAGTCAAGTACTCTGAACCTAATAATGTGGATAACGCACGCTGAACTGATCTATCACTGAGCAGACATTGATTGATGAAATCTGCTGAAGTTCCTCTATATAGGTGCAGCTGAGACCAAGTGACAATTGAGATCTGTACGCCATGACAATGCCGGAGCAGCAGTATGTTACCCTCTTTACTTCGTGCGGCGACGTGACGTGCAGCTGGCGGGATGTGGCGCTAAATCTCCCGTCACACATGACAGTACACACTCTTGTCATATCAGGGCAAGAGTTAAGAAACCTGTATCTCTGAAAAAAAAAAGTTACCACCAATTTCTAAGTTTTTGCAGATGGGGAAAAGATAATTTTCTCCAAAGTCGTGTCTCTTCCCACAGAAACAAGCAAACAGATACAATATCAAAGATCTTTATCTAATTCACCTGTGCCTTGGAGCTTGTTAGTCCTGGCTATGAGAAGTAATAAAGATTATTACTATTAAAAACAGTCTTGATCACGATTTATTTAACAAGGTGACCGGTTTCAACCACTACTGTGGTCATCTTCAGACCATTGAGTAGGAACCTCTTTCTTCAACAGAAAGAGGTTCCTACTCAATGGTCTGAAGATGACCACAGTAGTGGTTGAAACCGGTCACCTTGTTAAATAAATCGTGATCAAGACTGTTTTTAATAGTAATTATCTATAAGACATTGATCACTGCTGTGCCCATAATGTATTCAAAAGTAATTAATAAAGATTACATCTCTAATTATCTCTCAGATGACGAAGTTTACTTATACAACAGGGTGAGCCAAGGGAAGTTGCTCACAGCCCTTCTTGCAGTATCGGCGAACACGAAAACATGAGAATTTTTATTATGTGTATCTCTGCACACAATGCCTGGTTTATGATTCCACTGTGTACACCTGTCCCTTTAGACTGTCGCCTGTGCCCAGGCTACTACTGGCGCCGCGACAGGTATCATGGCATTGTTCTGCTGGAGCCCTGACCTGAAGATTCGGCTGCCCTTTCTGGGCTGGACCTATCTCGCAACATTTACTAAGAAATGGGCTCGCTGCCAGTTGCTTTCAACTCCCAACGATCTGTTTCTATGAGCTAACAAGGGAACCTCCCCACCGCACCCCCCTCAGATTTAGTTATAAGTTGGCACAGTGGATAGGCCTTGAAAACCTGAACACAGATCAATCGAGAAAACAGGAAGAAGTTGTGTGGAACTATGAAAAGATTAGTAAAATATACAAACTGAGTAGTCCAATTGAAGATATGCAACGTCAAGGTGAATGGGAGTCTGGGAGCGCCGTGGTTCCGTGGTTAGCGAGAGCAGCTACGGAACGAGAGGTCCTAGGTTCAAGTCTTCCCTCGAGTGAAAAGTTTAATTTTTTATTTTCAGTTTATGTGACAAACTCTTATGTTTCATCACTTGTTTGGGAGTGATTATTACATCCACCAGAAAACCTAAATCGGGCAACGTATAAGAATCTTTTTACCCATTCGCTAAGTGTACAAGTTAGGTGGGTCGACAACATATTCCTGTCATGTGACGCACATGCCGCCACCAGTGTCGTATAGAATATATCAGACGTGTTTTCCTGTGGAGGAATCGGTTGACCTATGACCTTGCGATCAAATTTTTCGGTTCCCATTGGAGAGGCACGTCGTTTCGTCTACTAATCGCACGGTTTTGTGGTGCGGTCGCAAAACACAGACACCTAACTTATTACAGTTAACAGAGACGTCAATGAACGAACGGACAGATCATAACTTTGCGAAAATAAAGCAGACAAAATTTTCGGTCGAGTGAGGACTTGAACAAAAGACCTCACGCTCCGCAGCTACTGACGCTAACCACGGGACCACGACGCTCCTAGGCTTACATTCTACTTGATGTTGGAATGGTCTCTCACTCAGTGCATGACGTGGAAGAAGTGGTGGCAGACGTCTGTGGCAGCATCTGGCGTCTTGGGAGCATCCAGCATCTTTGGCAGCTTCCGCACTGCAGCTGGAACCTTGGCCTCATCCTGGTCAGGCCACAGTCAGCTGTCAGGAACTGAAATGACAGTGTTGCATTTGACATGCACCCCTCTCCCTGGAATAGTAGTCCAATCAGCGTTAGCAGCATGTGGGGCACATCTACTCTTCCTGTTCGCCTCTGCATTCGAACACGCGGCTGCCAGCGTGGGACATCAGATTAGCTCGCCTTTTGTCGACAGGACACGTCACTCTCGACACCCCACTGTGTCGGTTAGGCTCGGCGCGCACGTCGACTCTGGTGCTACGTGACTCGCTTCTCCCTTGATTAGTGGCATAGCGAGGCGGGTCGTTGGCCGCTAGGAATTGGAAATTTGTGGTAAGATCTTATGGGACGAAACTGCTGAGGTCATCGGTCCCTGAGCTTACACACTACTTAATGTAACTTTAATTTACGCTAAGGACAATACTCACACCCATTCCCAAGGGAGGACTCGAACCTCTGATGGGGGGAGCCACACGAGACGTGACAAGACACCTCAGACTGAACGGCTACCCCACGCGGCTCTATTGGGGGGGTGGGGGGGGGAGATGTCCTGCTGTCTGAGCTGGCTTCAGACGTGCCTACTACAAAGGCAGACGACTGGGCTGTGTGACACAGGCGCGTCAGCTGGCAGCAGCCGGTTCTGTTGGTGCGGGCAGTCTGCGTCAGCTGCGCTGCTACAGCTGACTCATTACAGCTGCCCACTCCACTATACCCTCGCTGGCTGGTGTGTGCCGTGATGTTCTGTCTGCCGTGTTGGGTCTGGAGTCCAATGGCAGATCTGCACAATCCTCAAGTGTGTTCAACTGCCATATTCTCTCACAAATGTCATTACTAGACCCCGGATTTTAGGTAAAACCCTATTTTGTTCCTGAGTTCCTATTTGAATAAAAAATTGTACTTAGGTGTTTCATGACTATTTACACTTAATAGCATTAATTCTATAGGACCTAAAAAAGCCTATTTCGACGTTATTGCCTATTTTTGCCTATTTCGGCTTTAATATCTTAAAAAGTGCCTATTTCATCATATAAGACAGTGGCTCCAAGTTTTTCCACACTATACGACAGATGGAAAAAAATATTTTCTGCCCAGCGTGCAGCAAGGTGGCTAGTTGATATGTGCTCATGCTTCGTATTTGCCTAACACTTCGGTCTTTTTTTATTTTTTTATATCGCTATCCCTGTTAATACCAAATACACTTTATAGGTGTTTTATTATTCATATGTAAAAAATAGATCACGGATCTTTAGGTTAAAACCTATTTTTTTTACTAAGCTCCAATTTGCCCATACGTTGGTACTTATGCGTTTCATGACTAACTGAACTGAATACCATTAGTTCTATAGGGCGTTGACGCCTAATTTTGCCTATTTCGGCATCAAAATCCTAAAAAGTACCTATTTCGTTAATCTGACTTAGAGTTCTTGTGTTTTCAAAGATTAGAAAAAGGAAGTAAACTTAGGGCTTTACGTCTCGTCGAAGGCGAAGGTCGTTAGAGACTGTTTACAATTCCTTTGCTTGCCTCACTACCAACAGCACTCGGCACTCCATCCAAGTACGCGCCGAGGGCGATAGTGCTTAACTTCGTTGAGCGAATGGGAAGCTGTCAAAGATTTGAGTTACACATTAGAATCGAACGTCAGAGTACTAAATGTTATATTTGAAAATATTTCGTTCGTAGGATTCTGGCCAGCTGTGTAATTTCGCAAAGATACGGTTTCATAGGCCTTAAGCTGAGCACGGATTAAAAAATCACAATGTTAATCGTAGACGCCCTCTACAGCTAAATTACTGCCCTTCGCGCAATTTCTCGCTGCTGTCTACAGGCAGACCTATCAACCTACTCTGTTTCGTGAAGGGTATTATACGTGAATTTTCCGGTTCGAAAAATAATTTGCCAGTAGTGAGATGTTTTCATCTGAAGCACCGGTAGATTCCATTCTTTTGTTCAGAAGGGGCGTCCATCTGTCAGGTGCCATATGTCCAGCAACGAGTACGGTACTTCCCCTACCGCTCCCATGCACCGCAGTAAAATGGAAAAAAAAAAAAAAACAGGTCATCGTTCACTTTTTCCCAGCGAAAACATATCAGTACATTGTGTAGCGACCGACGAGTTAAGTGTTACTGACGTTATAAGTGCAAAATAAATTCTAGTTTCTGTGTGAGAATACTACGCCATGCCGAAAACAGCTAGTTCAAAGTCTGCTCATATAAGGCAGTGGTTGCAAGATTTTCCGCTTTATACAACAGATAGGAAAAATATTTTCTGCCAAGCATGCAACAAGGAGGTTAGCTGATGTTTTTCTTAGACTTTTTATTTTCCTGTCACATAGGATTCTTTTTTATCGCTATCCTTTAGTAATACGAAATACTCTTCATATGCGATTCTAAACTGCATTTCCTTTTTCTCTCGTATTAGGTTTCGAGTGTTAAGAAAACTCACTTAACTCAGCATGCAGATGGAATCGCACACAAAGCTAATGTTGAACGAAAGTCAAAATTGAAGCAAACTCTTTTAACCAATAAATCTGGTGAATCCTCCGAAAAAAACAAGTTCTGCAGTGATTTGTGTCATGCACTTGTGGCAGCAAACATCCCCTTTCGGAAACTAGAAAACCCTATTTTCAGAGGTTGAGAAGTACTGCCATCAGTCTATTCCTGCAGAGTGAACTTTACGTAAGAATTATGTGGATTCAGCTTACAATGCTGCATTGCAGAGAATCCGAGAAGATGTTGGAAAATCTGGTATATGGATAATCTGTAGATGAAACTACTGACAGTCTTGGCCGTTACATTGCAAACCTGATTATTGACAAGCTAGATCCAGATGCTCCATCCAGGGCTCATTTGATTTTCTCAAAACAGCTTGCAAAAACTAACCAATAAACAATAGCACAGTTTGTGAACAATGGGCTTAAGATGCTACACCCAAACGGAGTGGATGAGAATAAGGTGCTTCTGGCCGTCACTGATGCTGCTACATATATGATAGCAGCGTTTCAATTATTAAAAGTATTGTACCCATTGATGCTGCGCGTAACTTGTGTAGTGCATCGGATCAACCGCACAGCAGAGCGGCTATAATTTCCTAAAGTAAATAAAGTAATATCTATGGTGAAGAAAATTATTGTTAAGGCACCATCAAGAATACAGGCATTCAAAGAACAGCTTCCAGATGTCCCATTGCTGCCAGAGCCTGTTGTCACTCGCTGGGCACGTGACTGATAGCAGCAGAATACTATAGTACGCATCTCTCAGCTGTCCAGAAGGTGGTTGAAAATATACCGGAGGATGCTGCATCCGTAACTGCAGCAATGGAGTAACTCAAAGATTCTTCTTTAAAACGGGACTTATCTTACATTAGGGCCCACTGCACATTTATGGCAAGAATAATTTCACAATTAGAAGGCCCAGGGAGACCTATCTAAGACAATATTTCTTTGATTGAAGAGGTCAAAATGAAAATTAATGAAGCGCCAGGTGAAGTAGGGGAAAAAGTACGGGCAAAAATGCAAACGGTTTAGCAGAAGAACACTGTCCTGAAGGAGTTGTGTGCAGCTGCCGACGTACTTGGTGGAAAATCCAGCACTCATGACTGCAGCATTCCTGTCCAACATGTGGCGAAAATGAAGTACGCCCCTGTCACATCTGTTGATGTAGAACGTTCTTTTTCAGCGTATAAATTGATTCTGACTGACAAGCGCCACAGTTTTTCATTAGAAAACCTAGAAAAGTTTCTGGTTATTTTTTGTGAAGCCAACTATGGTCAGAATATGTGAAACTACGAATGTATTAATTAAACCATTGCCACATCTATTTTACGGAGATCTTTATCTTGCAGGAACTCAAAAATTTTTGGACTTATGTTCAACATTATTGTTGTAGATTTCTGTGTCTTTAACTGTGTAATATTCATTCTCCTTGTTTTAATGACTAATAAGATGTTCGTACTGTCAACACTGTGTATTTTAATTTATTTTTATTTTCTCGGCATCATTTTTATTAGAGCCTATTTTAGGTTTTATATAGCCTAAATGAACTACTGAAGGAGCCTATTTTAGGTGCCTAAAACACACTTTTTTACGACCTAAAAATCCGTGGTCTAGTCTTTACATCGATATAATCAATTTGCAAAAATTAATTAAGAGTAAAAATTTATTTTACTTTATATTTTTTTCTTCTTTTCTTTACATTTTCAATATTAATAAGGACGCAATATCCAAAAACAAATTTAATGACTGCAGGGTCCTGTTAACGTTGAATGGACGTAAATTATGTGGTTTGTGGTGTCTTTGTGTGTCTATATGTTTTTGTTAGTTTTAGGTTAGTTCTTCTCCTGTCACACACCTTAATTATACGCTGGCGCTACCTCTGTACCTCCACCAAACGTCCAGACTTCTCCCAATAGTAAATACTAACTTATTGTTCTACTCTATGATTTCGCTAATACTACCGAAGAGAAATTTCATGCATTTTATTCCTTGTATATACCACTTTTATTTTTCGATGTTCGGCGGTGTTGTGTGCTGACGCAGAAGTGGTCAGGTGCTGATGATTAGCCTGAAATCTTTGTAGTGGCACTTATGATTGTGTACAAGTAATTTTACATAGTACAAGGATGCCTCCTGCCTCCTCTGTCACGAACGCTGCTGATGAAATGAAACCAAAGCGTAAGGCATTTTACATATTATTTTTTCTACTGTAAGTCAAATATGTGGTCCATCTTTTCGTTTCTTGTTCCTATTTCCGGGTCTGGGGTTCGTCACTCTTAAGTGACTTGCACTTGTCCATGCTAATTCCCAATACACAAAATTTCGCCAACGGCCCTCACATGGCGTTGGCGAAATTCCACCACTGGACAGGCTACACCGCACGACAGGCGAAAGGTAATGACACACCGAATCTTTGCCGAGACACGTGCCTAAAGCTTGGACCATTAGCGCCATACGAAACACATCTAAAAATCGAGACACACATGCTCTATGGCACCATTTACAGTATTGATACCACGAAAAAAAGAAGTGACGTACATCCGTCCCTTGGGCAGTGTACAAGAAACCACTGAAAGTAAACCGAAACAATTTCATTGGCCATGGTGATATTTGTGAAGGCTTTTCTACGAGAATATTCAATTGCGGTCAAACTACGACAGATCTCACTGCTACCCTGGGAGCGGAAATAGGACAACAATTGTGAGGTCCTAATAAATACTAGCCGTACTCAGTTGTTTGGAGTATTCAGTATTGCCACGTACCTGGTTTGTCATGCCACAAAAACTGCCAATTGTTGATGACATATAACTTCCAACGAAATTTTAATTCAATCTGCCATCTGCCTTGGAATGTTGGCGTGACGATGTCACAAATACTCACCTCACTTGACCATGTTGAACAAGAACTCATGGTCAAAACTAGAGAAAATGAAAAACAAACAAAATAACACCGAAATAGAACAAATATAAAATTATGCTAAGCAACACGGTATCAACATTAAGTGAAACAGTTCATACATGGAGACTATTTACAACCAGCACCTTCTCTGATCTTTAAATCTACTATGTACTCCTAATCTACGAATGGATTTACATAACAGACATGGTGGATCCCCCCCTGAACATGGACCTTGCCGTTGGTGGGGATGCTTGCTTGCCTCAACGATACAGATAGCCGTACCGTAGATGCAACCACAACGGAGGGGTATCTCTTGAGAGACGAGACAAACGTGTGGTTCCTGAAGAGGGGCAGCAGCCTTTTCAATAGTTGCAGGGTCAAAAGTCAGGATGATTGACTGATCTGGCCTTGTAACACTAACCAAAATGGCCTTCCTGTTTTGGCAATGCCAACGGCTGAAAGCAAGGGGAAACTACAGTCGTAATTTTTCCCGAGGGCATGCAGCTTTACTGTATGATTAAATGGTGATGACGTCCTCTTGGGTAAAATATTCCGGAGGTAAAATAGTCCCCCATTCGGATCTCCGGGCGGGGACTACTCAAGAGAATATCGTTATCAGGAGAAAGAAAACTGGCATTCTACGGTTCGGAGCGTGGAATGTCAGATACCTTAATCGGGCAGGTAGGTTAGAAAATTTAAAAAGGGAAATGGATAGGTTAAAGTTAGATATAGTGGGAATTAGTGAAGTTCGGTGACAGGAGGAACAACACTTCTGGTCAGGTGAAGACAGGGTTATAGATACAAAATCAAGTAGGGGTAATGCAGGAGTAGGTTTGGTAATGAATAAAAAAATAGAAGTGCGGGTAAGCTACTACAAACAGCATAGTGAACGCATTATTGTGGCCAAGATAGACACGAAGCCCACGCCTACTACAGTAGTACAAGTTTATATGCCAACTAGCTCTGCAAATGATGAAGAGGTTAATGAAATGTATGATGAGATAAAAGAAATTATTCATATAGTGAACGGATACAAAAATTTAATAGTCATGGTGACTGGAATTCGACAGTAGGGAAAGGAAGAGAAGGAAACATAGTAGGTGAATATGGATTGGGGCTAAGTAATGAAAGAGGAAGCCGCCTGGTAGAATTTTGCACAGAGCATAACTTAATCATAGCTAACACTTGGTTCAAGAATCAAGAAAGAAGAACCGTGGAGATACTGAAAGGTTTCAGATAGATTATATAATGGTAAGACAGAGATTTAGGAACCAGATTTTAAATTGTAAGCCATTTCCAGGGGCAGATGTGCACTCTGACCACAATCTATTGATTATGAACTGTAGATTAAAACTGAAAAAAAAAAACTGCAAAATGGTGGGAATTTAAGGAGTTGGGGCCTGGATAAACTGAAAGAACCAGAGGTTGTACAGAGTTTCAGGGAGAGCATAAGGGCACAATTGACAGGAATGGGGGAAAGAAATACAGTAGAAGATGAATGCGTAGCTTTGAAGAATGAAATAGTGAAGGCTGCAATGTATCAAGTAGGTAAAAAGACGAGGGCTAGTAGAAATCCTTGGGTAACAGAAGAGATACTGAATTTAATTGATGACGGGAGAAAATACAAAAATGCAGTAAGTGAAGCAGGCAAGAAGGAATACAAACTTCTCAAAAATGAGATCGACAGGAAGTGCAAAATGGCTAAGCAGGGATGGCTAGAGGACAAATGTAAGGATGTAGAGGCTTATCTCATGAGGGGTAAGATAGATCCTGCCCACAGGAAAATTAAAGAGACCTTTGTAGAAAAGAGAACCACTTGCATGAATATCAAGAGCTCAGATGGAAACCCAGTTCTAAGCAAAGAAGGGAAAGCAGAAAGGTGGAAGGAGTATGTAGAGGGTCTATTCAGGGGCGATGTTCTTGAGGACAATATTATGGAAATGGAAGAGGATATAGATGAAGATGAAATAGGAGATATGATAGTGCGTGAAGAGTTTGACAGAGAACTGAAAGACCTAAGTCGAAACAAGGCCCTGGGAGTAGACAACATTCCATTAGAACTACTAACAACCTTGGGAGAGCCAGTCCTGACAAAACTCTACGATCTGGTGAGCAAGATGTATGAGACAGGCGAAATACCCACAGACTTCAAGAAGAATATAATAATTCCAATCCCAAAGAAAGCATGTGTTGACAGATGTGAAAATTACCGAACTATCAGTTTAATAAGTCACAGCTGCAAAATACCAACGCGAATTCTTTACAGACGAATGGAAAACCTGGTAGAAGCCGACATGGAGGAAGATCAGTTTGGATTCCGTAGAAATGTTGGAACACGTGAGGCAATACTGACCCTATGACTTATCTTAGAAGAAAGATTAAGGAAAGACAAACCTACGTTTCTAGCATTTGTAGACTTAGAGAAAGCTTTTGACAATTTTGACTGGAATACTCTCTTTTAAATTCTGAAGGTGGCAGGGGTAAAATACAGAGAGCGAAAGGTTATTAACAATTTGTACTGAAACCAGATGGCAGTTCTAAGAGTCGAGGGACATGAAAGGGAAGCAGTGGTTGGGAAGGGAGTGAGACAGGGTTGTAGCCGCTCCCCGATGTTATTCAATCTGTATATTGAGCAAGCAGTAAAGGAAACGGAAGAAAAATTCGGAGTAGGTATTAAAATCCGTAGAGAAGAAATAAAAGCTTTGAGGTTCGCCGATGACATGGTAATTCTGTCAGAGACAGCAAAGGACTTGGAAAAGCAGTTGAACGGAATGGACAGTGTCTTGGAAGGAGGATATAAGATGAACATCAACAAAAGCAAAACGAGGATAATGGAATGTAGTCGAATTAAGTCGGTGATGCTGCGGGAATTAGATTAGGAAATGAGACACTTAAAGTAGTAAAGGAGTTTCGCTATTTGGGGAGCAAAATAACTGATGAGGTCGAAGTAGAGAGGATATAAAATGTAGACTGGCAATGGCAAGGAAAGCGTTTCTGAAGAAGAGAAATTTGTTAACATTGAGTATTGATTTAAGTGTCAGGAAGTCGTTTCTGAAAGTATTTGTATGGAGTGTAGCCATGTATTGAAGTGAAACATGGAGGATAAATAGTTTGGACAAGAAGAGAATAGAAGCTTTCGAAATGTCGTGCTACAGAAAAATGCTGAAGATTAGATGGGTAGATCACATAACTAATGAGGAGGTATTGAATAGAATTGGGGAGGAGTTTGTGGCACAACCTGACAAGAAGAAGGGACCGGTTTGTAGGACATGTTCTGAGGCATCAAGCGATCACAAATTTAGCATTGGTTGGCAGCGTGGAGGGTAAAAATCGTAGAGGGAGACCAAGAGATGAGTACACCAAGCATATTCAGAAGGATGTAGGTTGCAGTAAGTACTGGAAAATGAAGAAGCTTGCACAGGATAGAGTAGCATGGAGAGCTGCATCAAACCAGTCTCAGGACTGAAGACCACAACAACAACAACATCATGTAGGATGCCAAGAGATTTCCTTGGTTTCCAAGGTCCTTGGCTCCATTCTCCAGACATGTACAGGTCCATGTTATTTCATGACATTTTTGTAAATGCATTTGAAAACTGCTTCCCCAAGAAAATAGTTAAATATACTCGTAAGAAACCTTGTAACAAGCCATGGCTTACTAAGGGTATAAAAATATCTTGTAACCGGAAAAGGGAAATGTATCTGACAGCAAGAATGAGTAGTGACCCAGAAACTATCAAAAATTATAAAAACTACTGTGTTATATTAAGAAAAGTTATTAAAAAATCCAGGAGTATGTGTATCATGTCTGAAATCAGCAACTCTGATAATAAAATTAAAACAATTTGGAATATTATTAAAAGAGAAACAGGTCAACTAAGAGCAGAGGAAGACAGTATTACCATCAAATTGAATGAAAACTTTACGAACAAAAGGTCAGAAGTGGAAAATATTTTTAATAATCATTTTCTAAATGTTGTGGATATAGTAGGATCCAGGTGTTCATTAGAAGATGCTAGGCTGTTAATGGAAGAGGCAATACCTATGCAATTTGATACAATTGAAATCTCACCCACTTCTCCCTCTGAAATTAGGAAAATAATAAACTTGCTTAAAAGCAAAAACTCACATGGAATTTATGGCATTTCCAGCAAAATACTAAAAGCTTGTTCTCAACAGATAAGTAAGATTCTCAGCCACCTGTGTAATAGCTCTCTGGAACAGGGCATTTTCCCTGATAGGCTGAAATATGCTATTGTTATACCTTTGCATAAAAAGGGGGATAGATCTGATGTCAACAATTACCGTCCAATCTCCCTTCTAACAGCTTTATCCAAAATTTTTGAGAAAGTAATGTATTCAAGAGTAGCTTCACATATCTGTAAAAATGAAGTACTAACAAAATGTCAGTTTGGTTTCCAGAAAGGTTTTTCAACAGAAAATGCCATATATGCTTTCACCAGTCAAATTTTGAATGATCTGAATAACCGAACACCACCCATTGGGATTTTTTGTGATCTCTCAAAGGCTTTTGATTGTGTAAATCATGAAATTCTGCTAGACAAGCTCAAGTATTGTGGCATGAGTGGGGCAGTGCACAAATGGTTTAATTCGTACCTAACAGGAAGAGTGCAGAAAGTAGAAATAAGTAGTTCTCGTAACATGCAAAGATCAGCACATTCCTCAAACTGGGGAACTATCAAGAATGGGGTTCCACAAGGGTCAGTCTTGGGTCCTTTGTTGTTCTTATTATATATTAATGACTTGCCATTCTATATTCATGAAGAGGCAAAGTTAGTTCTCTTTGCTGATGATACAAGTATAGTAATCACACCTGACAAACAAGAATTAACTGATGAAATTGTCAATACTGTCTTTCAGAAAATTACTAAGTGGTTCCTTGTAAACGGACTCTCACTGAATTTTGATAAGACACAGTACATACAGTTCCGTACAGTGAATGGTATGACGCCATTAATAAATATAGACCTTAATCAGAAGCATATAGCTAAGGTAGAATATTGCAAATTTTTAGGTGTGTCCATTGATGAGAGATTAAATTGGAAGAAACACATTGATGATCTGCTGAAACGTTTGAGTTCAGCTACTTATGCAATAAGGGTCATTGCAAATTTTGGTGATAAACATCTTAGTAAATTAGCTTACTACGCCTATTTTCACTCATTGCTTTCATATGGCATCATATTTTGGGGTAATTCATCACTGAGGAATAAAGTATTTATTGCACAAAAGCGTGTAATCAGAATAATAGCTGGAGTCCACCCAAGATCATCCTGCAGGCATTTATTTAAGGATCTAGGGATATTCACAGTAGCTTCTCAGTATATATACTCGCTTATGAAATTTGTTATTAACAACCAAACCCAATTCAAAAGTAATAGCAGTGTGCATAACTACAATACTAGGAGAAAGGATGATCTTCACTATTCAAGATTAAATCTAAGTTTGGCACAGAAAGGGGTGAATTATACTGGCACTAAAGTCTTTGGTCACTTACCAAATAGTATCAAAAGTCTGACAGATAACCAACAAGTATTTAAGAAGATATTAAAAGAATTTCTGAATGACAACTCCTTCTACTCCATAGAGGAATTTTTAGATATAAATTAAGAAAAAAAACAAAAAAAATATAAAAAAAATAAAAAAATAAAAAAAGAATAAAGAAAAACAAAAAAACACAATAAAATAAAGTTGTTATATTAACTTAAGTATGTTGTTAAATTAACCTAATTATGTCATGTATTGGAAAATTCGACTCGTTCCACATCATTACGAAATATCGTATTCATGATCCATGGAACTAGTATTAATCTAATCTAATCTAATCTAATCATAATAGGTGGAATAGAATTTGTAGCTCAGCTGTTTGTACTTGTTAGACAGATGATGGAAACTTCTAACGAGAACTTTTTAGCCAGTTCGGTACTCCCTCTCGTGTGATTTTCTATCCCAACTCTTTTTCCGTTTGTCTCCTGCCTCACGCTATCTCCTGTGTGAAAGGTCAACAATTTGTTACTGTTGTGCTCTAGTTCGCGGGGGAAAACTTACAACTTCACAGATGAGATCTGTGGGTTGCCTGTTCTTGAGAACTGATACTGGTGCTATTTTGGTGACGCCGTGTGGCAACTCGTGCGTCACGTCCTGGGAGTAACATATGAGAACATCCCAGGTGGCGTGTCGTTTCACACAGTAGATATGGCAGACGTTTCCAGATTTTTCATCACTCTCTCTGCTGGCTGCGATTGTGGATGTCATCTGAAAGCGAATATTGGTTTGATTCTGTGGTTTCGCAACATCTATTTCCACTTCTCTTGATCGGAACTGAGATCCATTGTCGGAGATGATACTGTCGACAAGGCCGACTTGCGTGAGGAAATCTTTGCAGAATGCTGTCCATACTGACTGCACAGTTGCTTTCATGAGCCGTGTTAAAGTGATATACGTGGATGTGAGTGTAATGTGTGTAATTTTGAGTAGCACTTCCGGGGTTCAAAATATGTGCAACTCAGGTGCGTGTTCCAGATGACCTTGTTCACCAGTTAATATGGAATACACACCCGCCAGAGCGCTCCTTGTCCTTCACTTCGAAAGAACAGAATGCCTTTATGGACCAAGTAAAACTGTCTCAGCTTTAATTCCCTTTTGTCTTTCACCCTCTTTTTTTTTACAGCAAATAGACCTGGATTCTTGTCCTGTTCCTTGCTGATGCCCTTGAGGCTCGAGGTTACAAAATTCTCAACTGAAACCTTCTTCATATAGAACAAATTGTAGTGTTCGTCCTCCAGTGGGTTGGCCTCACTTGTTTCTAGCCCCCCTGTTGAACGTGACAGCGCATCCGCAATCTTCAGACGTTTGTTTCGGAGTTTCGCTGTGAGTAGGAATTCCAAGGCTTTGTGGTCGGTGTATATTCTTGTTTTTCTCCCATACAAGAAAAACGAATTTTCTCCAAGCCGAAAACAACTGCCAAAGCTTCCAACTCAGTCACCGAATAATTTCTTTCACACTTGCTGAAGACTCGGCTTCCAAATGCAATGGTTTTGTGCACCATGTTTCCCTCTTGCTAATATTGTTGAAAAATCACTACATCAATCCCAGAGTACTAGCTCTTTGACGCCATCAAAGGTTCTCCTCCAGGTTGGGGTGCAAAAGAATTGGTGCATTAATGAGCGCCGTTTTGAGGCCTTGGAATTCATCTTCTGCCAAGTCGACCCATTCCCGCGGCGTCTGTTTTCCTGTGAGCTGGCATAGTCGCGGTGTCACTACCGAATAGTGTATAGAAATTTACGATGCCAAGGAAGGCACATAGTTGTTTCTTGGCTCTCGGCATGGCATATTTCGTAATTGCCTCTATTTTGTCCGGGTCTGGTATGATTCCTTCCGCGGTAATCCTATGTCAGACGAATTTTACTCGTGAGGTTCCTATGCATGACTTTGTGATGTTGGCAGTAACGCCGCTTGAAGGTCTGTAGGATTTCTCTAAGGATCACATTGTGTCCTCTATCAAGAGGTCGTCCACGTAGGTCGTAATACTTTGCTTAATGGAAACCTTTAAGATGCTATCGAGTCCTTTGATGAAAGCAGATGTAGACACATTTAGCCAGAATTATAGACATTTAAATCGATAGCGTTTCCCGAATGCAAGGAAAGCCGTGTATCTCCTGCAGTCTGGGTGAAATGTGGACCGCAAATCCAGAGATGAAAAAACCGTAACACCAAGGATATTTTGCATTAGTTCCTCCAGATTTTCCGGACGATCTGTTCAAATGGTTCAAATGGGACTTAACATCTGAGGTCATCAGTCGCCTAGAACTTAGTACTCAAACCTAAATAACCTAAGGACAGAATGAGATTTTCACTTTGCAGCGGAGTGTGCGCTGATATGAAACTCCCTGGCAGATTAAAACTGTGTGCCGGACCGAGACTCGAACTCGGGACCTTTGCCTTTCGCGGGCAAGTGCTCTACCAACTGAGCTACCCGTCCTCACAGCTTCACTTCTGCCAGTACCTCGTGTCCTACCATCTCGGTCCAGCACACAGTTTCAATCTGCCAGGAAGTTTCATATCAGCGCACACTCCGCTGCAGAGTGAAAATATCATTCTGGAAACATCCCCCAGACTGTGGCTAAGCCATGTCTCCGCAATATCCTTTCTTTCAGGAGTGCTAGTTCTGCAAGGTTCGCAGAAGAGCTTCTGTAAAGTTTGGAAGGTAGGAGACGAGGTACTGGCAGAAGTGAAGCTGTGAGGACGGGGCGTGAGTCGTGCTTGGGTAGCTCAGTTCGTAGAGCACTTGCCCTCGAAAGGCAAAGGTCCCGAGTTCGAGTCTCGGTCCGGCACACAGTTTTAATCTGCCAGGAAGTTTCAACCTAAGGACATCACACACATTCATGCCCGAGGCAGGATTCGAACCTGCGACCGTAGCAGACGCGCGGTTCCGGACTGAAGCGCCTAGAACCACTCAGCCACAGAGGCTGGCTGACGGTCTGTCTCTGGCTTATTGATTGTATTGATTTGGTGCGAATCCAGCACCAAGTGGATCAAGATGTCAGCCTTTTGTACCAGTGTGAGTGGGTTGTTGTACGTGGAGCTTATTGGTTCAGTGATATCTTCGTCAAGCATCCTCTTGATCTAGAGAATAACCTTCGGGCTCTAGGCGTGTGGAATGTGGCAGGGAGGCACGAAGAATTTAGTGTGTTCCTGCATCCGAAACGCATAAATGAAATTTAGGATTGCTCCGGTTTTCGGTAGAAAGACATCCGCGTTTTCCTTTAATATTCCTTCTAGCTCGTCCTTCTCCTGTGTCGGGATGTTTACTATCTTTCCTAGGATGTGGTCAATAGCATCGCGCACCTCTCGTCGAATTTGCTCAACATCTTGAGTGTTGCTGCTGCACTCATTGCGCTACGACTGAATTTTTCTTCCCCTGTTTTTGCTGTGTACTTTAGATTGAGGCATTCGGGAGGGATTTGCGCAAGTTTGGCGTGGTCGGCAAAGGAAATCTTCATGGCCCCGTCTGTATGTAAAGTCCGTTCTCCTCGCCCTACGTCCAATACGAGTTGTAGTTGATTTGAAGAAATCCATACCAAATATTATCTCAATTTACAAAGAAAGGACGACCAGAAAGTTCGTTTCTAAGGTGTGCCCTTGGCTGGCAGCTGAACGTCAACCTGGTTTGTAACTGCACTTCTGTACGCTTCCACTCAGAGCGCTGGTGATTTTGGTTTCCTTCAGCACGAGTGACGGCCACGAATGACTCGCAGTGCATTTCTTGTATGCCGAATCCGATATCGCCGTCACTTGGCTTCCACTGTACACAATCCGGGATACACTGAACTTGCCGACCGCGATGTGAATGATAGCTTGTAAATCCGGTTGTTTCATCATTTTCTTCTCTTAACGTAGCAGTTCTCTCGTATCTTCGTATTCTAATAGCTTAATATTACTCGTTCAGATAGTTTCTGCGGCATTATCTTGAGCCGAGTCCGCAGCGGCTGTGTATCAATTCCTTTTTGAATTTTTTTCTGCATGTCCCCTGCGATGGTTAGGTGGCCTCATATCCACATATTCGTTGCCTTGGTCAATCCATGACCTTGAGCGTTGTATGTCCTGCTTTTGCTTTGCTGTTGGTCCCTAGAATTCTAATGGCCCTGGTTCGAGTTCTGTTGCTCTCTCCAGTTTCCGTTAGGTCGGTAGATCTTGTTGTTGTTATGATTATAAATTCCTCGCCTTCTTCTATTTTCCCGTGATAACTGGTTATTCCCATTGAAATTTGAATTTTGGTTTCGATTCGATCGATGTTTTCCCCCATTTCGTCCATTGTCGTTCCTCTCTGGCGAATCCGGCCAGTTACGGTCATTATTTCTACTGTTTTCCCATGTGTTGTGAATTTCATTCACGTAGTTGAGTTCGCATAGCGCAGTCTTGAAAACTTAGATTGAATCGCTGCATCTACCGATGAAAAGTTGCTGGTAACGTAAAGGTAATTTGATGAAGCAGTGCCTCATAATTTCCTTGGGACTGTACGGTTGATCCACGAATCGGATCTTCTTGACCAGGGATTAGAAGAATTTCACAAGACTGCGGAATCCTGAGGTTTTTAAGTCCTTTCCTAACATGATCTCCTGTTTTATCCTTTCCTGCGTGTCTTGCGACCAGTGTGTGCTAAGAAATGCGTCCTTAATTTCTTCATAGGAGCGACAACACTCCGCAACTTTGCGCATATGTTCTGCAACCGACCCTTCTAAGGAACCACAGAGAAACTAGAAATTCTGGTTGCACGTGATCTTACTGTGCCATCCAGGTCTTTGGATGTAATGAGTTGTTTGCCTCCTTGTACACTTGAAAATTCCGGATTTGTAGTCGAAAGGTTCGACGTATCCGCCGTACGAATTTTCCCTCACGTCTGCAACGCGTGATACCATTTATCCATGCCCAAACGATCATCGTGTACGGTTATGGTATCCCCTCGTGTTGTCAGATTCACGTAATAACCTTTCTGACCTCCGTAGAAGTGTACAATTGTTTTCCGGCTTGGTCAACGACATGCTACCTGTTACAGACGGTGTGTGTTCTATTACTCGTTTTATCGCGGCAGGAGCATATACCTGCTGCATTCGTCCATTTGAAGGAGTGTGTCCTCATATAGCGGTTCGGATGGTCGCAAAACATTTTCTACACTTCTGTGACGCTCTCGATGGCGCTATACCGGACGAGATTGTGTTTGCAATTACGCGACCCGCTCATGTGCCTTGCCGAACGTCCTTAGCCAATTCGATTTGTTGCGCGGCGACTCGGGTGTGCTGATCTTTAACTTCAGAGACTTCGGCCTGTTTGATTTCTATCTGTTCGATTCGCTTCGCAGCCTGACTCATTTTTTTCTGCGTTTCTTGAACTATTTATTTTTTTGCCATTCTTTTGGAGAGCTGCAAGTGCTATCTTTGTCTTATGCAACTCAGTTCTTGCCAATTTAACTTCTTATTTGGCCACTGATGGGTCCTTTCGTGCTACCTGCGCTACCAGTCGCGCTGTTCTGGCCTGGCGCTTCGCCTGGCCAGCGAGCTCGCGCCGTTCTGCTGTTGTTTTCTTGACATTCTGTAGCCCTTCTTGGTTTCCCACGATCTCCTTTCATGGCTCCATCTACACCGTCTGTGAACGTTCTGATGATTAATTTGTGTCTTTCTTCCTCTTCCTCCCGTCTCTTTTGCTCTGTCTCTTGTCTCTTCCTATCTTCCTCTTGCATGAATTGTATGAGAGCCTCAAACTGACACCTTCAGGACTAAGTGAACGAGATTCCATCATCCTGTGTCGTTTCGTTGGTGATTCTGGTCTACCTGTCTCACTGATGGTTCGTCACGTGCCAGCAGCGCCTACATTTCGTTCTACTACGGTCTCCCGTTCACTTTCGTCACCTGACTGAGACATGTGGTCATACTCTGCAGGTTCTACGCTCAGTACTTCCACCCGATCTGCAACTGCATTTACCTGAGAATCCCATGTATTATCTGCCTCGTCACCGCTAATATCTGACGTGGATCCGTAGTTAACAAAACACAATTACTTCCGCTACTCTGTAGAAAACGTGATAAGCTTCTTGTAAGCACGCATTCTAACTCTGACCCAAACGAATTTAAACACTACACATTCCTAGGCCACACAGATTCTACACTAAATTACGCTCCCGTGAGCTAGTGATTCCTAATTCCTGACAACGAATTCAAATAACAGCAAGCTTGCCTATGCTAAATAACGAAAGTCGCAATCTATTCTTACAAATCAGCACAACGCCGTTCGCCGTCAGAAGCAAAGAATGAAGTGACACAGAAGACACAACGACAACACGAAAATACACACAAACAATAATTAGATATTAGTACTATGTCTAGGCGCCAGCAACGCGAATGTACTCTACCCAGTGCACCACATTAAACATGGGGAACATAGACTTCACTAAGCAACTGTATCTGCCAATTGGCTTCACAGAAGGTTCCATCAATTCAGAATTCTGTGCGAGGGACGTCAAATAGAATTAGTACGCTAGGCAACGACATGTGACGGTCACAAAAGGTGTCATCAATCCGAGATCCTGGCAGAGGGTCGCCTCAATGAAAGGTAAGTTGTTTGGACTACTTAATTGATTGAGAACTTTGTCAAAATTTAGTGTACCAACAACATTTATTTTACCGAACAAGACATAAATTATACTAAACTAGTTATTGATTGAATTACCTAAAAAACTAATAGATGATTAAACACTCCACTGGGTAGGCGCATTATTGGCAAAGACAGTTTAACTAGGTGATCAGTGAGTCAAGTAGTCTGGCCCTAAAAATTTTGATAACGCAAGCTGAATTGGTCTGACGCTGAACAGGCTTTGATTGATCAAATCTACTGAAGTTTCTCTATATAGATGCAGCTGAGACCAAGTGCCGATTGAGATTCGTACGCCCTGACGATGCCGGAGCGGCAGTTCGCTACCCTGTTAACTTCCTGCAACGACGTGACTTGCAGCTGGCGAGATGTGTGCGGCGGAGTAGGTGAGACGTGGAGGAGGCACCTGCGAATCGATCGCGGCCACGAAAGAAATGCAAAAATCTCACTGTCTAGCGATCAGGCAGACGGATCGCGATTTACTCTCTACTAGAGCTCACAAATCACGGTACATTTCAATGTGTGACACACCCGTTCACTCGTTGTACCAAGAACCAATTTCGGTCACTTATACGACAGAGCACGCAAGGATACCAAACGTCAAGACTGGTAAACCAAGAACAAATAAGTGTGCCGTCGGCAGACGAGTAGTCCGAGACATTTGAAGTCACACTGTTAGTACAGTAAGAACTTCACCACAGGCTCCCACTCGAATCTACTCGCAAGTAAAGTGAGTCTCAGGACAGGTCCCAAGTGCCAACCATACATGCCTCCATTTTCCCGCAAAGTTCACGAACGACACCTCCTTGACATCATCTTGAGCCAATAAAGAGGCGCTGAAGCTCCCCTCCCACACGATAGCACAAACTCTGGTCGAACCAGGGCAAGAGTTAACAAACATGCGTCTCTGAAAAGAAAGAAACCTCCAATTCTTACAGGGTGTTTAAGAAATGACCTGTATATTTGAAACGGCAATACAAACTAAACGAGCAGCGATAGAAATACACCGTTTGTTGCAATATGCTTGAGACAACAGTACATTTTCAGGCAGACAAACTTTCGAAATTACAGTGGTTACAATTGTCAACAACAGATGGCGCTGCGGTCTGGGAAACTCTATAGTACGATATTTTCCACATATCCACCATGCGTAGCAATAATATGGCGTAGTCTCTGAATGAAATTACCCGAAACCTTTGACAACGTGTCTGGCGGAATGGCTTCACATGCAGATGAGATGTACTGCTTCAGCTGTTCAATTGTTTCTGGATTCTGGCGGTACACCTGGTCTTTCAAGTGTCCCCACAGAAAGAAGTCACAGGGGTTCATGTCTGGCGAATAGGGAGGCCAATCCACGCCGCCTCCTGTATGTTTCGGATAGCCCAAAGCAATCACACGATCATCGAAATATTCATTCAGGAAATTAATGACGTCGGCCGTGCGATGTGGCCGGGCACCATCTTGCATAAACCACGAGGTGTTCGCAGTGTCGTCTAAGGCAGTTTGTACCGCCACAAATTCACGAAGAATGTCCAGATAGCGTGATGCAGTAATCGTTTCGGATCTGAAAAATGGGCCAATGATTCCTTTGGAAGACATGGCGGCCCAGACCAGTACTTTTTGAGGATGCAGGGACGATGGGACTGCAACATGGGGCTTTTCGGTTCCCCATATGCGCCAGTTCTGTTTATTGACGAAGCCGTCCAGGTAAAAATAAGCTTCGTCAGTAAACCAAATGCTGCCCACATGCATATCGCCGTCATCAATCCTGTGCACTATATCGTTAGCGAATGTCTCTCGTGCAGCAATGGTAGCGGGGCTGAGGGGTTGCCGCGTTTGAATTTTGTATGGATAGAGGTGTAAACTCTGGCGAATGAGACGATACGTGGACGTTGGCGTCATTTGGACCGCAGCTGCAACACGGCGAACGGAAACCCGAGGCCGCTGTTGGATCACCTGCTGCACTAGCTGCGCGTTACCCTCTGTGGTTGCCGTACGCGGTCGCCCTACCTTTCCAGCACGTTCATCCGTCACGTTCACAGTCCGTTGAAATTTTGCAAACATATCCTTTATTGTATCGCTTTTCGGTCCTTTGGTTACATTAAACCTCCGTTGAAAACTTCGTCTTGTTGCAACAACACTGTGTTCTAGGCGGTGGAATTCCAACACCAGAAAAATGCTCTGTTCTAAGGAATAAACCATGTTGTCCACAGCACACTTGCACGTTGTGAACAGCACACGCTTACAGCAGAAAGACGACGTACAGAATGGCGCACCCACAGACTGCGTTGTCATCTCTATTTTCACATCACTTGCAGCGCCATCTGTTGTTGAAAATTGTAACTACTGTAATTTCGAAAGTTTGTCCGCCTGAAAATGTACTGTTGTCCGAAGCATATTGCAACAAACGGTGTATTTCTATCGCTGCTCGTTTAGTTTTTATTGCCGTTTCAAATATACCGGTCATTTTTGAAACACCCTGTAAGTTATTGCATATGGGGAAAAGGTAGTTTTCTCCGAAGTCGTGTCTCTTCCCACAGCAACAAGCGAATAGATACAGTCTGAAAGATCTGTAGCCGCGCGTAGTGGCCGCGTGGTTTGACGCTGAATGTCACGGATAGCGCGACCCCTTCCGCCGGAGGCTCAAGTCCTCCCTCGGGCATAGATGTGTGTGTTGCTTTTAACATAAGTTGGTTTAAATAGTGTGTAATTGTAGGGACCGATGACCTCAGCAGTTTGATTCCTTAGGAATTCACACACATTTGAACGTTTGAAAGACCTTTATCTAAATCGTCTGTGCCTTGGAACTTATAAATCCTAGCTATGAGGCGTAATACAGATTCCATCTCTAATCGTTTCTCAGATGCTGTTCTTAGACAACAGGTGGGCCAAGGGAAGTGGACACTGGCCTTCTTGCAGCATCAGCGAACACGAAAGCATGTGAAATTTTGTAGTTCTTCTGGCTTTCCCGGCGAGTCGTTGTCATGTTGATTAATCGCGTTTCTGCTGGTTATTCGCGTCTTTCCTGCACAATATTTCAACTGTGTGACTCACAGTCATTTTCAAGTGCTGCCAGATACTGATTCCAGTGTGGAACGAGTCCGGTATTTATGCCTACGCAGTGCTAGGCGTTCCCTGTGCGGTTCGCGCCGCGTCTGGCGCTTCGTCCGTGGTGTGTGCCGACCAATAGCAACGCCTGTAGCGTTTTCTTCCAGTCGCGGCTGTTGCGAACGCTATGCGCGTACTTTGGGGTTACTGTCCGTTGTCAATACAGCTGAATTAAGTTCTGAATCGAGCCCAAGCTTTGCGAGACATTTTATCCTCCGACTGCCGTCATTTGAGTCGTCCTGTGTATTAGGACGTTCTATACTTTGGTGTGCCGTGTTAGGCGTTCCACCCAAAGTTTTCGCCCCTGAGGAGCGGCTGCAGCGTTATTTTCGGGTCAAGTGTGTTCAAATTGTAGCTCGAGACTCCGAAGAACGTCCTCAAATATTGTGTCTGTTGCCTGAGGTACCATTTCATGTACGTCCTTTGTTATGTGTACTGGGCTGTTATCTCTAATACCATCTTTATACTTGTGTCCCTTGGGATCTGGGCGTTGCCTGTGTTGTATCTTCAGAAGATCGAGTGCTGTGTCCCAAGCCTTGCTCAGCTGAAAACCTGTGTCCCTGTTAATGAGATTCTCCATGACCTTAATCTCTACAGCTTCTTTGATGATGCTGAATGTTTATTACATGTAGCTCTCCACAAAATGCCTGTTTTACGACTCCACTGTGTACACACTTCCCTTTAGATCGTCGCCCCTGCCCAGGCTTCTGCTGGCGCCGCAGCAGATATCTCAGCATTGTTTTGCTGGTTCCCTGTCCCGATGAGGGGCTGCCCTGTCTGCCCTGTACAGCTGTGGAGTTGTCCAACAAGATGGGCTCGCCGCCAATTGCTTTCAAGACCCAACAAGCCGTTTCCATGAGCTAAGAATCATAAAAATACCTCATGCTTTTAGAGCCTTACAAACCTCCATCAGTATCTGCACAGGCCGTTAACTTTCTGGTGTCTCGCTAAAGGTGCGTCACGTTGTAATAAATCTGTAATAATTTTCCATATTAATAAAGGAGGCGAGAGAGGAACTTCTCCTCTGTCCATCTGTTTTGACAAACTGCTTTGGGTCATTCACAATATGAAATTATGAGAAAATTTGGATATGGGCCTCTGACGTCTGGGTTGCAGTGTGGGGAATAATATAATAAATGAAAACATATGATAAGAGATGGAAATTTTCAACTGAAATTTGTCTATAGAATGCCAGAAAGAATAGTAATAAAGGAAGTCCCGAAGTACAAACCAGAAAGAAAGCCAGATCCTGGCAGATACCAGTAGAGATGTCTCGACCCTATTCTGAACTGGAGAGTGTTTAAGCTTTGAAGTAAAAAGGAGAGGAGAAAAAGAAGAAAATGAAGAAGAGAAAGAAGCACACAATTCTTGAAATGTATGGTGTTTCATAAAGAATTTGTTAGACATCACCACACAACACCTTCCATGTTATACTTAACGCTATCGATGTACATGTGTTAGAAATACATTCCGGATTTCTCCGCTGGATGCTGTTGTAATGACACCAAGAGCGAAGTGCTCGGAATGAAAAAGGTGTAAAACAAGAATGAAGTCTTTTACCCTGCTGTTCAATCTATAAATCAAGTAAGTAATGACGGAAGAAAAGAAATGTTCAAGTGTGGGATTAAGGTTTAGGCTGAAAGAATATCAGTGATAAGATTAGCTCATAACAATGCTGTCTTCAGCGAAAGTTAAGAAGAGTTATACAATCTCTTTAATGGAATGAACTGTCTAGTGACTACAGAGTATGAAATGAGAGAAAATGGTGAAGAGTCGAAAGTAATGAGAATACCTTAAAATCAGCACCACAATTCGTGATTACGAAGTGACAAGGTTAAGTAATTCTGCTGTTCTGCTACTTTGGAAGTAAAATAGCTCATGACGGAAGGAGGACGTAAACGAGCAGACTGTCACAGGCAAGGAGAGCATTCCAGGGCAAGAGGAGTCTGCTGATATTAACAGGCCTTGATTTCAGGAAGAAATTTCTGAGAATTAATGTTAGGAGCGCATCATTGTACGGTAATCAATAATGGACTGTAAAGTGCCCTCCGCCACACACCGTTGGGTGGCTTGCGGAGTATAAATGCAGATGTAGATGTAAAGCGATAAAGAACGGAATCGAAGAATTTGAGGTGTGTTGCTACAAAAGAATTTAGAAAATTAGATGGAGAGGTAAGATAAGGAATGAAGAGGTTCCCAATACAATCGGCGAGGAAAGGAACATATGAAAAAAACTTACAAGAAGAGGGAACATGCTAATAGTACATGTGTCAAGACGCCAGGCAATAATCTCCATGGATATAGCCGGAGCTGTAGAGGGTAAAAAGCTGTACGGGAAGACAGAGATTAGAAAGTATACAACAAATAATTGAGGCCGTAGATTGCAAGTGCTGCTCAGAGATGAAGAGGTTACCGTAGTAGGGGAATTCGTCGTGGGCAGCATCAGGCCATTCAGATGTCGGAGGATTAAAAAAAAAGTCTATTGTAGAACGTCCGCAGTATACCGTCGAAGCAACAGGCTGACAATATTTTCAGGTAGGACACCACCGCGCGAGTATCACCATTGGCGTCTTTCAGCGGTATCTGTCATAGCCACCTTAGAATGTCGAACAGTTGTTTTGAAGAAATTATAATGCCACACTATTGTTTGGGTGTTAGATTAGTACGATTTGGTTTATTATTAATGAGTAGTAACCCAACATGAGTTTTGAAGTGACCGTGACCTAAAAGATAAGCGCTAAACGGATTTAACTGTTCCAGGAGCCGTTTCTAATCAGGAAGAGGATGCTGAAATATGTTTAACACAACGACAAAGGGATTCATAGTAGCGACTGTCAAGATGTTCCACACTGTTTGATTGATGTATTCGATTTAGAGAAAATATGTTGTAGATACTGCTTTCGTCTCATGCTTCTAATTACATTTAATAGTATCACAGGTCAGTATTTTTGGCATTACGTTATACGCTACAACAATGGTTAACGCACCTGATCCTCACAGCAATGTAGTCGGTAGCAGGCGTCCTTAATGCGAACACAGATGAGCTTCACACTGTAATCATTGAAGACATTTATATGGATGTGTGGAGTCTGTGCTCTCTGACATGACCGAAAGAACAGACAAAACGCATTCATATAAATGATTCGTCTAGACGGGCAACGGATCAACCTCCTTGTGTGGAGGCACAAGTACATACGACCTCCTGCAGGAATCTCAAGAGTTTTGAGCCTGGAGGAAATGGACAGCGACTGCGGATAGATGGCAATCGGTGTGAATGTGGGTCGGCCGTGAGGCGTGCCCACTTAGTACGCTGGAAGGTTAACGCACCTGTCTGGTAAGCACGAGATCCTGGGTTCAAATCCTAGTCCGGTACACATTTTCAATTCTCGCTGCTGATTCTATATTATGTCCTGATGCTTTAAATAAGGAACAGCTCGTGGTCATGTTGCATGCTGTGATTTGCCTAATGTTGCATTTTAGTGTGTTTCAGTGTTGCCTGCGGAGTTCTGCTAAGACTAAGCGTGTACTGCGTGTAGCGTGGGATTTTGCTTTGGATCTGTAAATTTTCCTGTCTGGGTGCTAACGTGAGCAGGACACACAGTATGCTGCAGGCACATCTGCCACTCCTTCGAGTGTTTAAACTTTACTGAACTTCAGTGTGTGATATTTGCCCCCTCAAGCTCACAGCTGTTTATAGTTTTAAGGTTTTATGAACCTGCTTTTTATTACTAAGTGCTATGAATGGTGGCTCTGTGTAATTGTCATTCATGCTTTCCTATACTTTCCAGACGAAACATATTTAAGAAAAATCGCTGTTTTGTGTTGATTAGTCAATATAGTAGCTAAACGCATCTGTACTCAGGCCCAATCGTTTCATTTCCGCCGGCCATGGTGGCCGAGCTGTTGTAGGCACTACAGTCTGGAACCGCACGACCGCTACGGTCGCAGGTTCCAATCCTGCCTCGGGCATGGATGTTTGTGATGTCCTTAGGGTTAGTTAGGTTTAAGTAGTTCTAAGTTCTAGGGGACTGATGACCTCAGAAGTTAAGTCCCATAGTGCTCAGAGCGATTTTGTTTCATATCCTTGTTAACTCGGCCGTATGCATTAGGTATGAAATGTTGTTCCAGCGTCACCACAAACAGAAAGCAGCGTAAAGTCTGTATTTCTGCTCCTTGCCGCTTCTTTGGGCAATTGTTCGTAATCAAAATCTGCACAGTGGCTACTGAGTGCCTCAGGTGGGCACGTGATATTTGTACTTCAACCAATAAGTCTGCCTGTACTTAGTGTGCGCCTGCCGTATTTGTTATTCAAAGAGCTTAGTGAAGTATGCTCGACTGCATGTTTGGCCTGGCGAGACATTGCAGCCGAATGAACAAGCACGAATGCCATCCGCAGTGGTCGGTCGGATACACCGAAGCCTTGACATCCGAACTGACAACCCACACACAGGATGTGTCAGTCTGTGTGCGTAACAGCGGCAAGCAGTCCCCATTCTGTAATTAAACTCTAATGCTCCTAATCTGCGGCCTCTTCAGACAAGTGTCATTAAATCTGAAATCTTAGCTATATCACATGTGCTTCTGTGTTAATTGTTATTTTTTCTTTTAAATGAACCGTCGCTTTTGAAAGACTTGGCGGATTAGAAGTGGATGCCAAAAATCATTGTTGTGATCTTTTTCTCTGTATACCTGTCAATCGTATGTAGCAAACGTTGTATACTGTTGTACCTTAAAGAATAAGTGCATAGGTGGACCTCATTCACGATTTCAGAGCAGTGATTTTCTGTTATTTAACAACACAACTTTTGTTCACCTTTTAACCTAATTCCAAGTTGTGTAACGAGTTCATGCTTCCGTCTCAAGCTTAAAGAAGAGCTTGAATTTGTTCTGCATACTTAGATTTTTGAAAGTTACCATTATCACCAACTTTGAACCAGCTAAATGTTATTAGGGTCCCTTTAAATTATTTCAGTTACTTAACGTCTACATTTGTTACCAGAGTTTGTTTGTTGGTATGATAAAGTTTAAGTTGTATTGTTGGTAAAACGATGAATTTGTTAAAGAGAAAACCCCTGAGGTGCAGTGCTTCCAATTTGGGTCATTTCATGGCGTTCTTCCTGGCATGAATATCACTCCCACATGAGAAAGGAGTATGTGGGTAACACTCACAAGACCAACAGACAGGATGATCGGACATCTCTTAAGACGTCAGGGAATAGCTTCCACAGTACGAGAGGGAATAGTAGCTTAAAAACGGTAGAGAGAGACTGTGACTGGAATACGTCCCCCTATTGATTCAGGGTTTAGATTGCATTTGCCCCTTTGAGAGGAAACAAGAGACGAATAGAGGAATTCGTGGCAAGCCGCATCAGACCAGTCAGGAGACTATATATGAGTTTAGGAAATAGCTACGTCACAGATTTATGTCGCGGTTAATCAACAAAAGTGTGTGTGGGAATGAAAGCAAAAAGTGTCCCCCAACTACAACACATGATACCAATCTCAACCAGCCAAAAACGTATGCACGTAGACATGTTGAAACGTTACACATATTTAACGATCATTTGAGGGAACAGTATTTACACAGGAACGATATTAAAAATGAGCAGCCTGTAAGTGAGTTGATCGATATTAATGAGGAAGAAAGAACGTGTGGGTTTCTCGAAACTAAAACTACCATCCAGCAGCAGTCCCAAATATTGCCTGTAAATGTAATAGTCCTTTGGTGAACGAGAAAAGAGTGCTTGAGTTTGAGCAGTTGAGAAAACGCGAAGAGATGAAATTTGAAAGATACTCCCACTGACGAGAAAAATTCTACAAGCGGCCACGATGTCAGACTTGAACCTTCTGAAAGAAAAACGTGGTGTGTATTAACATAAGTCTGTAAATAAGTGTAATTTCATGTGTTGTTTTTAAGAATTTAGGGGATCCTCCTGTTTTGTGTAAGCGATAATTTGGCAAATTTAAAATGTAAACGTAAAAGTAAAAGTATAGACACATACTTTAAAGCAAGAAGGAAGTATATGTTGGTGCAAAGAGATCGACAGAATAAAAATCAATTTCCTTATTCTCGTATGAGATGAATGAGTTTTACTGCCATGAAATTAGGGGGTGAAGAATGAAACGGCCATTTATATGAGTTACTTCCAGTATTTTGGACGCCTCTTTCGCGAATAAAGTATAGTTCGTATGTTATTATTATTCACACGGAATCTGAAGTGTGAGGTCATGAGACCTCATAAAAATTTTAAAATTGTCATTGTTTGTAGAAATGAAACAGGTAGTTATCCGCAAAGTTTTTGGGAGTTTATTAGTGAATTAATTCTATCATGTAAGTTATTTTGAAAGGGTGCTGAATAGATCTTTATGTAAAATTTTGGGGACAACTTCTAACTATGTCAGGATATTATTTTAGGTATAACTGTTTCATTATTCAAATAGGATATATATGAGTTTAGAATGGAGATATCTGCAAAGTTGAAAGGAAAGGTAAAAGGTCGATATCTGTACAGGGTGCACTAGTTTAAAGTTGCTAATTAAACGCGGTACAATTGTAGAGCAGTGATAAAATATTAGTCCATTTATAGTGTCGAACAAATTTCGTTGTACGAAAGACGTGTTTTCTAATGGGAACATGGACAAAATATTCAAAATGTCGAGATCAACTCAGTGTTTTGCATATGCTATAGCTCAGTTTTTTCTTACTGTCCTGTTAATGAATGTTAATGAAGGGGGTTCAGTGCGTGGTCCATTGGGATTCGAGAAGTCGTATGATTATTGGTAACTAAACCCGTCATATTCCGACAACCGTCGTCCTTCAGCACTGACGGTGACTGTGATTTGATTCAGTGCGTGGCCAAGGCTGTCACGCATTTCGGCAGAGACGGCAGGACTGCGAACAATCATAACAGCGACGTCATAACACTGATCGTCTGCTGTGTTGGTGTTGGTGATGGTGAAGTGCTACGATGTGGTAACAGAAAAAGTACTTATGAAATCAACATGTAAGGGCCGAAGGGCTGACTCGAAAGTTACATGAGAGCTATGCGTTTATATGGTCATTTAATTAGCATGTCATATTTTTTATAATTTGTGTTCCATTTCGAAAATTTACGCTGATAATATGACATATCCTTGCAGGTACATGCTGTTCCATATACCAACACAAATGTTCTTACTCTGTTGTTTTGACATACAAGTAGAGTTTCCTGTTTATTACCTTATGTATGTATTTATTATGATACATAAGTATGTCAAATATTGTTGAGCTTAATGTGCAAAGTTAGCAAGCTGATGTGCCACTTGAAGTGGAGTTGTGCAACGTGGTCTAGCGGTTCTAGGCGCGCAGCCCGGAACCGCGCGACTGCTACGGTCGCAGGTTCGAATCCTGCCTCGGGTATGGATGTGTGTGATGTCCTTAGGTTAGTTAGGTTTAAGTAGTTCTAAGTTCTAGGGGACTGATGACCACAGTAGTTAAGTCCCATAGTGCTCAGAACCATTTTGACAAATAGTGAAACCGTTAAACAGGTCTTTCCTTTCAGAGTATATTTTCATTATGCAGCGATGTGTGCGCTGATACGAATTTTCCTGGAAGAATATAACTGTGTGACCGACCGAGACTCGAATTCAGGACCTTTTCCTTTCACAGTGAAATGCTGTAGTTCTTCTCCTCCTTCCCTTTTCTGGAGTCTAGCCGTAATTGCACCTGAGTACTAGGGAGACTGGAACTCTTCAATGCACGGCTATGTTCCTTATCTTTTGCAAGACACAGCATCCCTCCCCTGAGAGGAGAGGGGGGGGGGGGGGACTGGCGAAGCCTGCTTGGTTATCTTCATACTAGCCAGTGTCTGCCAACTTGCTAATTATGGTAGGTACACCTTTGCTGCTTCCACTGACATCTGATCGCGGCACTCAGGAGAACAGTCTATCGAGCTAATATGCCACGTCAAAGTTCCTATGCAGCTTCAGGGTGAGACGCAGCGTCTATCTCCATCGAGACGTCGTTAGTTTCCTTCAGCTGACCCAACTTCTCGTGACAAACTCTACGGCGGCTGCTGACTGCTACTGAACATCCGCAAGGTGGTTGTCTGCATCGTACTCATGCAAGACTGTAAAATGATGTATATGTTGCTCAAAAATAGACAACTGAATGACATATTGTAGTTCCAAAGTTTAAATTCATTGGAACCTTACCTCTACGTTTTTGCAGAAGAAGATATGAAACTAGATGAAAATTGCCTTGTTAAAGATAGGAGCTCGTATGAGAAAAATATCAAGTGAAAAAGAATCAAACAGAGGTGAGACGATTGAGTTGGTTATATCTTATGGAACATGTTCATTTCGGACTTAGAATAGATGAGATAATTACGTAATTTTTACGTTTGAAAATAAGAACATAACGCAGAAGAAATATTTGAAACTGGAAAAAGAAACTATGATCCAAGCCTTCAGCAGAACATCTCAGATACTACTCAAAGGTTTGAGCCACCCAATGCCTTTCCCATGATTTCTGAATACCTCGTAAGTTCTGAGCTAAAACTTAGAATAAGTACAACGAAACAAGAGGAACCAGGATCGCTATGTACATACAATAAAAAAATGGTTCAAATGGCTCTGAGCACTATGGGACTTAACGTCTATGGTCATCAATCCCCTAGAACTTAGACCGACTTAATCCTAACTAACCTAAGGACAGCACACAACACCCAGTCATCACGAGGCAGAGAAAATCCCTGACCCCGCCGGGAATCGAACCCGGGAACCCGGTACATACAATATACAACACTCTAAAGTGGTTTCGGAAAGCATTAATGTTGCAGGTGATAACACTATAAACACATCAGTAAGTTGTTAATAATTTCAGATAACTGAAAACATTAGCTAGGCAACATTAAACTTTTTATTTTTTCCTTTACTGTTATTTCATCCCCCTCTCCTCATACACTAGGGGATAATTGGTTTGTGATATAGGGAATCCGCTCTTCAGCCAATTGGCAATATAAAATTAAATGAGAGGGAAAACAAGAAACAATTAGTGGAGTTATTTAAGTCTAATTTAAAAAAAAAATTTAAGGTGAAAAATAACATGGAAGTTCTTAGATATATCCCAGGTAACATCTTCCACTGGGAGTTAAAAATACTAACAATAAGAGATAAAATGAAACACAATAAGCACTGATTTAAAATATTTGAAACATGTTTCCGAAACATTGATATTTCCTGGCACTTAAAACTTGAAGATGTAGATCTTGTGTTTGTAATATTCGTATATTGTGGAATATTCTATGTTTGTATAATCAGCTGCAGTCTGTGTCCAGGAGTTCTGTTCTAGCTGCAAAAGTAGATGTCACTAATGATCGTATTTTCAGTTATAGCCGTTTTACTTCACTGGCGATTTTGTTGAACGAATATTTATTGTGAAACGTGCACTGTTCATTTTACGGTGTGATCTTAGAAACCGTAGGACAATTAGTATTCGTAGTTCACTTTCCAAAAAATATGCTTTAAATTATACACACATCAAAAAAAGTTTTGCCTCACACCGACTGCCAGAACTCCTGATGATAGACGTTGACTGTTGATATTGTATCACAGACACAGTCCCTTTGCCTGTTCAGAGATGTCACTAAACCCACCCTAAGATGTAAACAACACTGCATGAGCAGCGCCTATTAGACAGAGGGGGTCCAACAGCCAATCAGTTCCCTTCATTTCACCAGGAAAGAGGTACACGGTTCAACCATGCCTAGACGGTCAATACCGCGGTTCGATCGTATCTGCATTGTTAGTTTGTGCCAGGAAGTGCTCTCAACAGGGAAAGTGTCCTGGCGTCTCGGAGTGAACCAAAGCGATGTTGTTTGAACATGGAGGAGATATAGAGAGACATGAACTGTCGATGACATGGCTCGTTCAGGCCACCCGAGGGCTACTACTGCAGTGGATGACCGCTACCTACGGATTATGGCTCGGAGGAACCCTGACAGCAACGCCATCATGTTGAATAATGCTTTTCGTGCAGCGAAAGGACGTCGTGTTACGACTCAAACTGTGCGCAAAAGGCTGCACGATACGCAAGTTCATTCCCGACATCCATGGCGAAGACCATCTTTGCAACCACGGCACCATGCATTGCGGTACAGATTAGCCCAACAACATGCCGAATGGACAGCTCAGTATTGGCATCACGTTTTCTTCATCGATGAGTACCGCATATGCGTTCAATCAGACAAACGTCGGTAACGTGTTTGGAGGCAACACGATCAGGATGAACGCCTTAGACACACTGTCCAGCGAGTGCAGCAAAGTGGAGCTTCCCTGTTGATTTGGGGTGGCTTTATGTGGGGCCGACGTACGCCGCTGGTGGTCATGGAAGGCGCCATAACGGCTTTACGATACGTGAATGCCATTCTCCGACCGATAGTGCTACCATATCGGCAGCATATTGGAGACATTCGTCTTCACGGATGACAAATCGCGCCCCCATCGTGCACATATTGTCAATGACTTCCTTCATAATAACGACATCGCTCGACTAGAGCGGCCAGCATGTTCTCCAGACATGAACCCTATCGAATATGCCTGGGATGGATTGAAAAGGGCTGTTTATGGAAGACGTGACCCACCAAAGGTCTGGGGAATCCCGGCCGAATCTTAGTTGAGGAGTGGGACAATCTGGACCTACAGTGCTTTGATGAACTTGTGGATAGTATGGCACGACGAATGCAGGCATGCATCAATGCAGGAGGACGTGCTGTTGGTTATTGGAGGTATCGGTGTGTACAGCAATCTGGACCACCACCTCTGAAGGTCTCACTGTATGGTGGATCAACATGAAATGTGTGATTTTCATGGGTAGTAAAATTGGCGGAAAAGATGTTTATGTTGATTTCAGTGCCAATTTTCTGTACACGTTCCGGAACTCTCGGAATCGAGGTGATGCAAAACTTTTTCTGACATGTGTATTTCATTCACTCTTCATAGTTAGCGAGAGTAGTATAATTTAAAACGTATTTTCTGGAAAGTGAGTGGTATGAATACTTATTGTCCTACAGTTTCTAAAAACATACCTTGAAATATACAGATCAAATGTCACAATAAATATTCGTTCAACAAAATCGTCAATGAAGTAAAACTGTTAGAACTGAAATCAAGTTTATAAGTGACAAGTATGCGTGCAAGCAGAACAGAACTGCTCGACAGAGTGAGCAGTGATTATACAAACCTAGAATACTTCAGAATATATGAACATTACAAACACAATATGTACATCACATAGATACTCCTACAGCCACCATACGGTACACGGCGGAGGGTACCCTGTACCACTTCTCATCATTTCCATTCCTAATTCACTAGCAAATATAGCGCGGGAAAAACGACTGTGTATTTGCCCCCATATGAATCCTAATTTCTCGTATCTTATCATCGTGGTCATTATGCGCAATGTATCCTGGTGGTAGTAGAATCGTTGGGTAGTCAGCTTCAAATGCCATATCTCTAAATTTTCTCAGTAGTGTTTCTCGAAAACAGCGTCTACTACCCTCCAGGTATTGCTATTTGCGTTCCTGGAGCCTCTCCGGAAAGCTTACGTGCTGTTGGAACCTACCAGTAGCAAATCTAGCAGCCCTCCTCTGAATTGCTTCGATGTCTTCCTTCAATCCGAGCTGGTACTATTCCCAAACACTCAAGCAGTATTCAAGAAAAGCTTTTACTAGCGTCCTGTATGCCGTATGCTTTACAAGTGAACCACTCTTTCCTAAAATTCTCCCAATAAATCTTGCCTAGTATGGTTCCCACATGCTCGTTCCACTTCATATCTCTTTCAAACGTTATGCCCACATACTTAAACGAGTTGATTCTGTCAATCAGGACACCATTAATACTGCATGCAAATATAACAGGTTTGATCTTCCTAATCATCCGCATTAGCTTACAAATTCTCCACATTCATGGATAGCTGCCATTCATTACACCAACTGGAAATTTTATCTAAGTCGACTTGTATCTTCCTACAATCACTCACCTTCGACATCTTGCTGTACACCACGGCATCATTAGCAAACAACGGCACGTTGCTGCCCACCCCGTCCACCAAATCATTGATGTATATAGAGAAAAACAGATATTTCAAAAACTTCAAGAAATGATAAATACTACTCCCAAATAATTGCCAGCGGTCAGGTCTGAAGTGGCGACCCGCAGCACTCAAACCAGGTATGCTAAGCACTACGCGATACTGCCTCCGCTATAGCTCCTGGCAACTTTTGCCCTTGTCACGTTTAAATTAATATAAATACACATGGTTTACGTAATGTTTTCGTTTTGGTTATAATACTACACTCATAGTCGAGATGCATAGATAACAACATTAACTGAATTACAAACACACAGATTTAGATACAAATAACAAAGTATATAGAAGTACGAATGATGTCTTCATGAAAACGAATGAAACTTTGTACACGTGCCTATCTTAGTCATTTGTAAGGAAACACAGAGAAAATAATACACAATGAAATATATTACGTATTTTTGTAGCATGAACTAAGGGAAATGGTAGAGGACTTCCATGTAACGTGTCAGACTTGTTTCTCACAGTTCAAATGCTCTGTTCACAGTTAACGAGACCCGAACACGTTAACGCAGCGATGAATTAAAATAGATGTCTGATCTGGTGAGACGTGATTGAGGACAAACGGAGAGGAGAGAGGAAGTTTGTATTGTTATCGGCTGGTATACGCCAGCCGTTGGATGGGCTAAGAGCGAAGTCGTCAGGCCTTTGTTGCCATTAATGATTCTTGAGCGGCACACACTGTCTTTGATTACATCAGTCGCGAACAGCGCTCCCCACACGCTGGATATTCCACGACGATTTTTAATGTCACCAGGAACGAGTTGGCCGTTCAATGGGATACTGAACAGGTAGTGCCATACTGATTTTACCGTCAGGTCAAAATTACGAAATTAAAGGCAGTCGACGACCCAGTTGCATCCAAATACGCTAGATCGTATGTAATCGTTAAAGTACTAACGATTCTATTAATCTAATGTGAGAAGGGAAGCGACCAGAGTGATTCTCTTCACAATTACAGATTACTATTTTAATGAAAATCATTGTAACCATTACCATCATTTGGGCACTACTAAACCTCATGATTTACAGCAAAGATAAAGACACAATATCCTGTTAGTTATTCTTCGTATGCACATGCCTTTCGTTGCCTTCTTAAGGGGTATACTTCCGTCCATTTTTACACAGTTCTCCCTACTTTTTATCCCTGCAACTTTCAGGCCTTCTTTTATTAGTGCAATCAATTATATTGCCTCCTTTTTAGCTCCGCTAGGAATTTTGTTGATATCCAGCTTATGTGATTGGTTCCACTATCTATATAGCTCTATGTCCGTAGAATCTCAGTGCAAACGGCTTACAACCTCTAAGCCATTTGAGTAACAGCACACTGAACGCCGAAAGCAATTCTTGATCAATAAGTTACATTGTGTACAATCGATCCTCGAAAAATGTCCATTGTCTGTGCTGAACCTCAGTCATAAGCAAATATTTTTATTCTGGAATCTGTGTGGAGTCGGAGTATGAATTATCGGCAGGGCTTATCTGGCGAAAATGCTCAGTCTCTTTATAGATTGCTACAGACAATACCGAAAACGAATTGTGTTCACAAAAAAATCCTCTGGGTATAAGTGTTTCTTTTTTTCGTCCTTCGTGAGGCAATTGTTGATAGGAACTCTTATTATTCTGCACTGGTGGCAGTTGGTTTTCAAGGGTCAAAAATTCAAATATTAATCTGATCTCAGTCTGAAAGGCCGGCCTAAGTGGCGGAGAGGTTGTAGGCAGTCTGGAACCGAGCGACCGCTACGGTCGCTCGTTCGAATCCTGCCTCGGGCATGGATGTATGTGATGTCCTTAGGTTGGTTAGGTTTAAGTAGTTCTAAGTTCTAGGGGACTGATGACTTCAGATCTGAAGTCCCCTAGTGCTCAGATCCATCACTCTGAAAGATATTTCTGTTTTCCCAAAAGAGTTTAGAGATGATGTCATTTTATCAGAACGTGACACAAATTATTATTTAAATTCCAATAATAGTTCGCTACAAGAAGTCAAGACTACTAAAAAAAATTAATTTCAAAACAATGATTGATTTTCCTTACCTCTTTTCTATGATAGTTGAAAAACTCCTTTTCAATGAGTAATGTTAAAATCTCATTTCGTATGCTGTCTTTGTCTGTGCTCTCATAAGCTGTGAAAGTTTAAGAATTCAGCTGAAACTCCTTAAACCACCATCTCCTAATATAAGTTACCAAAGATATGATCCATTCCGCTAGCTAGAACACAATAAACAGAATATTAGACGGGATGTATCTGACTTATTTCGAGATAAATTTAGAAGGACAATTCCATAGTTGAGTTGAAAGATATGATCCATTCCGCTAGCTAGAATACAATAAACAGAATATTAGACGGGATGTATCTGACTTATTTCGAGATAAATTTAGAAGGACAATTCCATAGTTGAGTTGAATGAAACTGCATGTTCTAATTCCTTTTGGGGGGAAGTGAGTAGGCTTAGATTATTTCTCTGTTTTGCTTGCTATTAAATCGAAACATTGAACTATGTACTGGACTTGCTCTTTTAATAACTTCGAATCTGTATGAAACTCTACACAAACTTTACTTACTTAATTTAATGTACGCCCTTGTCACTGGTCACCTCTAACAACTGGAGCCATAGGAGATGACTCAGTTGTTTGATCGTGTTCGGAAGGTCCTCGGCTCGAATTACATTTCCCTCATTTAGTACCATGTCTCCTGGTTTTGATCTGAATCGATTAAAGCTAAAGTCTGATTGCTGTTGTTGATGGAAACATGACCGACTTGGATCCTGTCCTTCGCCTATTCGCTTATGCGGTTCTGCTCTGTCGGGCATGTCTTCAGTGGGATGATAATATTAGCCGTCCTTACTTTTTCTACAAACCGAAGATTCAATAAAATTATCGCGTTGCTGTTTCCTTGATCTTTGAACAATGAAATTGGTTCGACAAGAATACAAAAAAAAGAAATGAAGGAAACCGGAAGGCCATACTTTGGGAACTGTTCGTATTTTTTGTAAAAATACGTTAATTTTACGTTGCTCAGGAGTCACTAATCAGCGGATCAGTCAAATATTTTGAGTCGGGCTGGAAGTTCATTCACCACATTGTTGCTGCCATCATGAATTTGTGCACTGTATGTCTGTATTTAAGTCTTCTGTCAGTAATTTCATATATGTATCTAAACATTCAATTTGATTGACGGAATATCAGTTAGATTTTGTAGAATCTGAGGTGCAGGACTACTGACTTCCTATTCATAGGGTCACAGCTTACGGCTAGAATATTTTGTTGCTGTATTTTATGATTACGCACTTTTTTGTACAGAGCTACGTGATATGGACCCAGGACTAGAAATTAGAGGACATTAATGAGTTTAGTTTTGCCACTACGTGAGGTCCCGGGGGCAACTTTGCTGCTGCAGTGTTTATACAAACTGGAAAGAAAAATATTCGTTTATCTCTTGCGGCTAACAAACAACGTTCCAGCATGTGCATTCCAACTACATGCCATTCCTAAATCATTGTCACCATAGTAGTCAGTCGAGTACAATATGTAATCATCTGTAATTACACTAACAAATAAAAAAAGTGAAGGATGCAGAAGGAGAGGAGGAAACGAAATGAAACTTCTCTGCTGAGAGGCTATGCGATGCTATTCCAGTGGCTGCAAAATCGCCTGAAATTCACAAAGAACTTGGCAGTATGAACCCACTTATCAGCAGGGCGTTGCACTCACCTTGGCTAGGATGCATCCACTGATTTGGTTGGGATGAGTGTCATGAAGCGGCTGTACCGTCTCTTGAGGCAAGGTGGCCCACAATCGTTGTAATTATTTGGTGCTAGCCGAGGGAGTTGAGAGTCTGAGGTGGACACACGTTACATTGCGGAGAGATGTGGGGATCCTGCTGGCGAGAACCTCAACATCACACAAGCACTTCGTAGAAACAAATGCCATGTGTGGATGAGTAATTTTCTTTTCAAAAATGGCACATTAATTCTGTCACACAAAAGGTAACAGACTGGGGACCGAGGAATGTGGCACAGTGTTTTGCACACGGGACTCGCATTCGGGGGACAATGGTTCAGACCCACGTCCGTCCTTCGTGATTTGGGTTTTCCCTAAAACACTTCAGCTAAATGATGAGATGGTACCTTTGAAAGGGCACCATTGATTTTCTTCCCCTTCCTTCCCTAATCCGATGGGACCGCTGACATCGCTGTTTGGCCCACTCTCCCAAATCAACCAACCAACCACACGAGGACGCAAGATGTCAATGAACTACTGTTGTGCCGTCCTGCCATCAGAGTTACAACGGCCACTACCCTTACTGATCAAAGGGTCATAACCATTGGTTCCCCACACCGTGCAGCCAGATGTAATGGCGCTGTATCTCTTCAAAACATTGGTAGATGAGGTCTCTCACTAGACCGCCCCCATACTCGGCGAAGACGTTTCTCCGTGGTAGTGCAAAACCGCTATTCATCGCTCGGAAGTCCGCCCCGATAGTTGAGTAGTCAGTGCGACGGACTATTATGCCAAGGGGCCCGGGTTCGATTCCCGGCTGGGTCGGAGATTTTCTCCGCCCAGGGACTGGGTGTTGTGTTGTCTTCATCATCATGATCGTCTCATCTCCATCGACGAGCAAATCACCGAAGTAGCGTCAGCTCAAAATATTTGTACCATGTGACCAGTCTACCCAATGGGAGGCCCTAGCCACACGACATTTCCATTTCCAACGCTGGATACATTGCTAACTCGTACAACTGTAGCCAATGCTCCTCCGTCGCGATCACTCGAAACACAGGCTATTGTGTTGTGATGGTGCTGATGGGAGCCTGTCCATAGAATGGTAAATCCAGTTGCTGCAAGTGTCTGACTAGTGGTGCAGGATGACCCAGAAAGTTTCAAGGAGTTTGTTAGTTGCTCACGGGTGGTAGTCACAGATGTGATGGGGTTACGATCCTCCCTTGTTGGATTGGGCGTGGTCTGCCGGAACCTTGACTACCAATATGCCTACCCTGAGATCATCATGCATTCCAACAAGACACCACTGTCAGATCAGAATACCCCACAAGTGTAACTACTACATGGTTCGACAAATCCATAAAAAGGCCCATTTCTATTTCTGCCAGATTCTAAAATCGGTATCTCATACACGTATGAGGCCACTCGTGTTCTTCATAGCGATAACGCAACAACTGATGCTGTTAATGCCCTTTATATGCCTTACCAGGCGTGGCAACAACAGTGAACACTGATTACAGTCATACAACCTTGCTGCTGTTCTGCCACAGTGAACTGCAATTCTAATCCTTTACATACCAGCCTTTGGCATGAACCAGTACGTGGTTCTGTTGACTTCCGACTCCAACTTCTTTTGCCAGGCAGTGTATTTGGAATAAATCTGCCAAGAAAATCTTACCACCGTCGTGTCAAGGGTGAACCTTGGGTCTCCTGAAGTCGATCACTATTCGAAATACAATTTTTTTTTTTAACATGGGCGCTTTAATCAGCCCAGGCAAAGATAAAGAAGCGGTATGACTCAGATGATAACTGAAGTGTCGGCAGAAGTGCCAACACCGTGTTGTTTGAGGAAGCCGAAATGCACGCTAAAAACTCACGCAGGCTCGCGTGAGGTCTGAAACAGGATACGTAATGAATGCTATAAAGAAAAGTACGTAGCTTCTGGAATACTTAACTTTAATCCATAATTGGTGAACATTGGTCTTGTTACTGTACATGCTTCATTAGATACATAGCAAAGGATAAATGGCGCCTTGCTAGGTCGTAGTAATTGACTAAGCTGAAGGCTATGCTAACTATCGTCTCGGCTAATGAGAGCGTAATTCTCAGTGAACCTTTCCTAGCAACGTCGGCTGTACAACAGGGGCGAGTGCTAGTAAGTCTCTCTAGACCTGCCGTGTGGTGGCGCTCAGTCTGCAATTACTGACAGTGGTGACACGCGGGTCCGACGTATACTAATGGACCGCGGCCGATTTAAAAGCTACCACCTAGAAAATGTGGTGTCTGGCGGTGACACCACAATAACCCCGTCACCGATGCAATACCAACCTGTAGGGAGAACTGTGAATGAAATATTTTACACACATCTTCTTCGTGCAACAGTGTAATGCATGTTTCGCCATTGTTTCCCAGTTTCTCCCCCACATATAACTGTTAACTTGTTCTACATTTTTCAAACTATAGTACTAATATATAAGAAAATGCTCAAAGAGGGAATACTTTTCTGCGGCAATACCAACCCCCTTATCAAATGGTCCAAATTGCTCTATGCACTATGGGGCTTAACATCTGAGGTCATCAGTACCGTACAACTACTTAAACCTAAGTAACCTAAGGACATCACACACATCCATGACCGAGGCAGAATTCGAACCTGCGACCGTAGCAGCTGCACGGTTCCGGACTGAAGCGCTTAGAACAGATCGGCCACAGCGGCTGGCCAACCTCCATGTCATAGGTCACAGAGTTTGTTAGAAAAACAAGAGGTGTACGCCATTTATAAAGGAAAAGCCTCCTTCAGTTCAGATTCCTATAATATCATACAGCCGATACTTCATCCATGACTATGCGTTTAACAGAGCGACTTTGTTTCTTTCTATAACACTTTTTACAAAAATTTCCAGAATTGTATGTCCCAAAGAGGTCGGTTTGCAAACTTGAGCCAAAGTGAAGTAGTATAGTGTTGCCGCACAAAATTTGAAACATGGCCGTACCATATGCTGTCTGATTAGTAAGCTGTGTACTGGAGACCAAAAATGAAGCTGTTCACGGACTACCACCTCTTTGTTTAAAAACTTACTACTCCGTCTCTGTTCTCAGGATACTTTTTTCCTATTTATTTCCTACGTACCCTAATGGTTCGTTAACGAAAGCTAGTATGGTGCTTACTGTAACTGTGTATTTCATTGAATACTTAACGACGTTTGAGTTATTCACCGTAAAACGCCACTGGGACATGTATTTTAGCCTGCGCTGTGTTATTACAATATGGATGTTTTTCTCACATTGCAGGAAAGGAGAGAGGGTAACGAGGCTCGCGAGCGAGGAACAAAACAAGAGGAATCTCATAAATTACTTCTAAAGTTTCCTCTGCGCGGGGACACGAAAACAAAAATTTCGGCGACAGTTGCAGTCACAAAGGAGCTGAACAACTCCGGCAGTAAATCACGGACTTCTGCAAGCCTACACGTCTCGCACAGAGCGCGGTGTCTTAGCGGTCATACGGTCAGTCAGGGTACAACGAGAGAGGGACACGTAAAACGCGTACTGTGTCTGCTGGCTCCGTCTGCAACTTCCCCATTGGACAAAAGCTTCCTCTCAGTCACGCAAGAGAGATCAGAAAACTGTCAGACCAACCCTCTATTTTAAGAAAGGCGATTGTAGCAGAAATGCTGTTTGTACACACCAGCCAATGTACACTCCTGGAATTTGAAATAAGAACACCGTGAATTCATTGTCCCAGGAAGGGGAAACTTTATTGACACATTCCTGGGGTCAGATACATCACATGATCACACTGACAGAACCACAGGCACATAGACACAGGCAACAGAGCATGCACAATGTCGGCACTAGTACAGTGTATATCCACCTTTCACAGCAATGCAGGCTGCTATTCTCCCATGAAGACGATCGTAGAGATGCTGGATGTAGTCCTGTGGAACGGCTTGCCATGCCATTTCCACCTGGCGCCTCAGTTGGACCAGCGTTCGTGCTGGACGTGCAGACCGCGTGAGACAACGCTTCATCCAGTCCCAAACATGCTCAATGGGGGACAGATCGGGAGATCTTGCTGGCCAGGGTAGTTGACTTACACCTTCTAGAGCACGTTGGGTGGCACGGGATACATGCGGACGTGCATTGTCCTGTTGGAACAGCAAGTTCCCTTGCCGGTCTAGGATTGGTAGAACGATGGGTTCGATGACGGTTTGGATGTACCGTGCACTATTCAGTGTCCCCTCGGCGATCACCAGTGGTGTACGGCCAGTGTAGGAGATCGCTCCCCACACAATGATGCCGGGTGTTGGCCCTGTGTGCCTCGGTCGTATGCAGTCCTGATTGTGGCGCTCACCTGCACGGCGCCAAACACACATACGACCATCATTGGCACCAAGGCAGAAGCGACTCTCATCGCTGAAGACGACACGTCTCCATTCGTCCCTCCATTCACGCCTGTCGCGACACCACTGGAGGCGGGCTGCACGATGTTGGGGCGTGAGCGGAAGACGGCCTAACGGTGTGCGGGACCGTAGCCCAGCTTCATGGAGACGGTTGCGAATGGTCCTCGCCGATACCCCAGGAGCAACAGTGTCCCTAATTTGCTGGGAAGTGGCGGTGCGGGCCCTACGGCACTGCGCAGGGTCCTACGGTCTTGGCGTGCATCCGTGCGTCGCTGCGGTCCGGTCCCAGGTCGACGGGCACGTGCACCTCCCGCCGACCACTGGCGACAACATCGATGTACTGTGGAGACCTCACGCCCCACGTGTTGAGCAATTCGGCGGTACGTCCACCCGGCCTCCCGCATGCCCACTATACGCCCTCGCTCAAAGTCCGTCAACTGCACATACGGTTCACGTCCACGCTGTCGCGGCATGCTACCAGTGTTAAAGACTGCGATGGAGCTCCGTATGCCACGGCAAACTGACTGACACTGACGGCGGCGGTGCACAAATGCTGCGCAGCTAGCGCCATTCGACGGCCAACACCGCGGTTCCTGGTGTGTCCGCTGTGCCGTGCGTGTGATCATTGCTTGTACAGCCCTCTCGCAGTGTCCGGAGCAAGTATGGTGGGTCTGACACACCGGTGTCAATGTGTTCTTTTTTCCATTTCCAGGAGTGTATTCTTTTTGGGCGGACTAAATCATGTCCATTCATTCTCTAAGTAATTTGCCAGCAGCTGACTATGCGCTCTCCCCAACACAAAAGCCTCCCCAGTCACGTAGGCGGGTTTATTAGCTTTCGTAACCACCATCCATATTGGCACTGTCGAAAAGGTCTACAATATGTCATTGCCAGCTATTAGGTGCTGAAGACAGTTCCCTGGAAACCAGTGTTAAAGACTGCGATGGAGCTCCGTATGCCACGGCATACTGGCTGACACTGACGGCGGCGGTGCACAAATGCTGCGCAGCTAGCGCCATTCGACGGCCAACACCGCGGTTCCTGGTGTGTCCGCTGTGCCGTGCGTGTGATCATTGCTTGTACAGGCCTCTCGCAGTGTCCGGAGCAAGTATGGTGGGTCTGACACACCGGTGTCAATGTGTTCTTTTTTCCATTTCCAGGAGTGTATTAGATTGGTACGTAAATTTGTAGCGTTTGTAACGCCGGAAATGCATATCCTCCAATTTCCATCTGCTGCACAAAAAATTTTTTTTCCTTGTTTTGTTACCTGAAGATATGACATTTCCGTGTCTTTATATATTGTAATTGTTTTACTGTTGTTGTATATATATTTATGCATTTATGATGGTTTGTATTGTGAATATTATTTGTATTTATACGCTGGGTCTGGCCTAGGGAAAACTATGCTATCGAACGAATACATCGATAGGTCGTGTGGAGAACAAAAGTGTTTAGGATCTTTGGTAGTGTTAACTCTGTCGCATGGAGCGCGGGCAGAGGGAGAGTCTGGCTGGGGTGGTGCAGTGGAGCAGGTGTGTTGTGTGAAGCTCCCGCGAGTTGCCGCGCTTTCGGGCTTTGGCAGCCTGTAATTGCGCTCGACTTGCGATGACATGGTGTCGCGGACGGGAAGCATTAGCTGGCGCACATCAAGAGCCTGTTTCGTCTGGTGACGGCGCCAACATCCACCTTCTGCAACAGTGACGGCCGACAACGAGTGACTGTCGCCACCTCCTCGATCGACAGCTTCAAACCTTCAATCAACCAACAAGGAAGACTGGAAGCACGTAAAGTTTTAGAACTGTATGGCAGACCTCAGCTTTTCAAACTTTTAAAATTGTTGCATCACAAAATTACAGCAACTTAGCTTGAACGTTTGTTGCTCATTGTCCCAATTGCATTACCAAGCAGGGTCTCTTCCTTTTCCGGAATGAACCCGAGTGTCGTTGAAATTCAAACGCCAGCATCATTCCATTTAACTGCTTTAATTTCAAAGTTCAGTTAAGGTATTCATAGCTGGCTGCAATATTTAGATTACACAAGCGCAAATTAAGAGTGCGAGTTTTGTTACCGTATTTTAGCTTACCTGTGACTGCAGCTCAGCTTGATACATACTAAATTTTACTATTGTTAATTGTTCAGAATCATTTAAATCAAGTTAAAAGTTAAATCTCTTATTTCTAAATTGCGTAGATTCAAGTAGCTTTTGAAATGATTGTTGAGGTAATCCAAGACTAACCGTATTTTACTGAATTTCGATGTGCTTCAGAAAGAAAGCTCACTATTAACTTCAGTCACTAAATTAACTTTCGATTTTCCGGTTTTATTAATTCTTTTGCTAAATTAAGTCAGAGTGTAGCGAAAGTTATTACTTCTGACAAACTTTCAGTTTTCACACTACACGTGTCAACCTTCAGTTGCCACGCTTCTAGTGCTAATTATATGTGTAATAACCTTTCTTTTTTCAGTTACTATAGTAATTGTCCTTGGGACGGGCGACCGTGATTTCCCCCAATTCTCAAATATCTAATTACCGCTAGTTAATTGTTGACGTAACGGCCGCACATTTACTTTCTTTATTAACTTTACCCCTTTTCAAAATTAATTTCCACCAGTTTCATTTGCATTTTTCCTTTCATTTAGATGTAACCCTTTCCTCCATCTTTACTGACAGATTAACTTCGATGACGATTGCTTTTCCCAAATTTCCATTAGGTAGACGCGGTTTAATTTTTAACTGTCATTAAGGTCGATAAGTGAGGGGGAGGTTACACGTTGTTGTTTGGTATTCCGGTTCCTTACTATGGGTTTATTTATCGGTTGTCACTTATTATTTGTAGTTCACTGTTGCTGCTTGCATGTAATTATTGTCATTTAGCGATAGTGAGTGGAGCTGTGGACGCTACAAAATGGAGTGCCTAGTGGAGCAATCGGAACATCTATCTATAGCCGCATCCCGCTCCAGCTACTGCCGGGTCTGGGTGCTGACGAGTCCTCTCCATTTGGCTCGGTCCTCCCACCACTTTTCTTCCTCCACTTGGTGCCAGGTCACACCTCTCCTTTGCACAGATATTCTCACTCCCATTTTTGACCTTGTTCTTGGACGCCCTCTAGGTCTTTTCCCATCCATCTGTAGTTATTCCATAATTTTGGGGAGTCTCAGCCCATGCATCTTCTTAACATGCCCATACTATCTTAATCTTATTTTTTCACTTTCTTCTCTCATACTTTCTTGTTTAAGGTCCTTTCTAATCTCTACATTCCTTAATCTATCCATTCTTGTTTTTCCCTTAACTGCTCTGTGAAATTTTATTTCCCCTGCTTGCAGTCTCCTCCAGTCCCTTTCTGTCATTGTCCATGTTTCACCACCATAGATGACAATAGGGAAGTAATAATTCTTATGCATAAGGAGTTTTACTTTTTCTGAAACTTCCTTATTCCAAATCAGTTGTTTTATTATTTGGTAGAAACTGCCTCCCTTCTGTAACCTCCTATTAATTTCATCAGTTATTTTTCCATCCCTAGATATTTCACTCCCTAAATAAGTGAAACTTTCTACAACTTTGAGGGGTTCTCCATTCAAGGTCATATTTCCGTTGATCCCTTTCTCTCTTCTAAATACAAGTTATTCGCTCTTACCTTTATTTACTTTTAATCCATACCTTTTCATTATTATATATTATTTTATTATTATTATTATTTTATTATATTATTTTATCTATTATATTGTATATATTAAAAATAAAATAATCGGAACATATCCGGCTTATTCTCCTGCTTGAGTTTAGTGGAGGGGTGGCAGCAGAGGAGCCAGACAGAAACATTTGCTCCTTGGGTAGCGCCATTGGACAAAGCGTGGTATGGAAATGGTTATCTCTTTTGAGGGAGGACCGTTTTCACATTAGTGACTCTGCAAGTTCGGAAAGACCTTCGGGTTTTTATGAAGATCGTTGTAACGCATAAATGATTAACGATATTGTACTCGAGAACTGGCAAATGTTATGAACTGTAATCATTCCAATATCGTGCGACATTTGCAGCCAACGGGGAATGTTCAAAAATCGGGTGTGTGCTTACCTCAAGCTCTAAGCCGAACCACAAAAGTTAGCGGCTGACAGTATATGCATCTCTGCATGCTCGTCATCAATTGGCTCATCAATGGAACGGACCATGCCTATCGTATATCGTTACTAGTGAAGAGAAAGCGCGTTTTTATGCTGACATAACGAAATGAAAGAATTGGCTGACCCCAAACAAAGCAGCTTGTCTCCGTAAAAAAAACTTGCGCGCATCTACACAAGGTAATGTTCTCCATCTCGTGGAACAGCGAAGGTGTGATGTACGAAGAACTGCTTCCTCAAAGTGTTGCCATTGCTGCTGACATGTGTTGTCAACAACTGAGATGTCTTGCAAACGTAATCTAAGAAAACATCCAGGCAGACTGTGTAAGAGTGATAGTACAGGACGATACCGTCCGCTCGCATTCTGGTACACTGTCAAAAAACGCTAAACAGGAGTTCCTTTGGGAAGTCATCCTGCACCAACACTATTCACCTGATCTTGCGCACATCGATTTTCACCTATTCCGCTCTCTATCTTACAACTTTCAAGGAACATCCTTTCCGTGTGAAAATACCCTGCGAATATGATTCGACGAGTTCTTCGCCTCAAAACCGTGTCATTTCTACAATCGCAGAATCGAAAACTTACTTCAGCGTTGGCGGACTGTTGTAAAGAGTGAAAGAGAATATATTATTCATGACTAAAGTCTGCGTTATGTGTGTCAGTTTTGTTTATTAAACCTATTTAAAAACGCCACAAACTTATCCATCAAACCAAAAGTTCCCAACATTAGCTGGGTTACCACAGACTATAGTTCACGTTAGGGCAGAGGTGCCCTGTTCTTGAAATAACTAGCATATGTAAGCGGCATGCCGAATAAATGATTACACAAAGGACGGTACTTATTAGAAAGTTTACTGAACAAATATACTGTGAGAAATTTAGTAAATTCATTACTTCGTTTATAGAATAGATGTATTATGAGATGCTTATATTCGATGTAATATATTTAGTTATTCGTCTCGTTATTTATTCATTATGCATGAGGGAAGTTCGTCCTGACCATGCATGATTTCTCTTAGTACATCTATAGCACATTCATCAAATTATGAAGGAAAGCGAGGAGAAAATTGTAAGGAGAATTAAAGTTCAAAAAGAATAAGATCTTTGAAAATGGCTAATTACACTGCAATGCTAGCACAGACGACACATGACTTGTAAGAACAGCCAAACACTTGTTTATTTATATTTAGTTTGCTGGTTGTTAGGTCGGAAAGCAAAATACATTGCATAGGTGAGGTAAAGTTGTACTATATACATTAATAACTAAACATTGTCTACTAACTACCATTTACCAACTAAACTATATTAGTGTGTTCTGTTAACAATGTTGTGAGATATTTTTTTAACATTTGTGTTCCTTACCTCTCTCAAGTTTGAAGCGAGTTTTTTCTAGGGTTTTTCCTCCTGTAAATGACGAATGATTTATATTTCCTTGCGTTGTGGTTGTGTTCAACCTCGATGTCGTGAATATTGGAAGCATTTCTGATTAGTGTCTAGAATAGTAGTTGGTATAGGATTATGCTGGGTAGTGTTAGGAATTTAAGAGCATTTAATGTGGTATAAATGATTCTCTCCTGTTATGGTTGGCCATCATTTTTGTTGATCTCTATTCTTATTTGAATACTTCATTGGTGTTTGTTTTGGAGTTGCCCCGCCACTAACTTTTGCCAAAACTTAATGCCAAATGGATTAGTGCCTAGAATATCATTTTCAGAATACCTGAGTCTCTTAGGTTGGTGATAGTTTGCAGCACACGTAGATCTGAGCTTAGGTATTCGCTGACATATTGTATTTGCTTATCCCAGTTTACATTCCGACGATTACTGTTCCAAAGAATTTTGTGTGATTGGAGGTTTCTGCTATGTACTCATGTGTGCAAATGTTGATACCTTCATTCTGTTGGACTCCGTTTGGAACTTAGAAAAAATCTTTAAGTTACGTTGTTATGCAAATTTATTTCACTAAATTGGCATTTATTTCTAGATATACTTAGTCCTTATCTGTAAACAGTAGGGTTACGTCGTTTGCATAACAAACGATATTGTCATATGTTATAAGGTTTGGGACTGATTTGCGTATAAAATGAAAAGCAGTGGGCCATGAACGGATACCTGTGGGAGAGAGAAGTGTAGAAATGTCGCCACAGATCTTATCTTCCCTCCTGACGTTTTTGAAATTTTTGAATATTGGCTCCTGATCCCCAAATAGCATAGAATTCAATCTCCTGCGTTCTCTCTTATCCGTGTACTCTTCACTTTTCACCAGACATTCTGTGGTCTTTAGAGTCAAATACCTTTTTTAACGCGTAAGCCTTCCTACACTTTTATTTCTCGACTGTAAATCAGTTTTGACATTCTCGATGAGCTGTCAGCCTGCATCATTGAAAAATTTATCTTTTTATAGGGAAATTGGTTCTTATTGATTAGTTCATTTTTCGTTCAAAAGCATTGGGTCTCTGTACATAAACTCCTTCAAAAGATTTTTCATATGTCTCGTAGAACAGTTACGGATCTATCATTTCCTCTCTTGTATTCGTTTACCTCTTGACCTATTGGTTTTTATAAATGATGTCTGTCAGCAGATTGGAAAAAGTTCTTCCAAGAGTGATGTGTTGATTATTATGACAGAGGTTCGTTGAGTTCTACAGTACTGTTTTTCTGTTACCTACAATGTTTCTTCTTGTGCCAATGGAAATAGTAACACAAGTTGTTCGAGGCGACTAATATATTTTTCCCTCTGTTTAATTATTTGGTTCATTTTTCCGCTTAGATATAGGGCTACTATGGGAAAATGGTATAATTTATGTTTTGCTGTGTTTATGTTATTTGATGGTATACGAACCGTATTTATAACAGAATATAGAACCTTGCCTTTGTCATCCCCTACTTATGTAAGTGTCTGCATCCAGTGGATTGGACGCTTGCAGTAAATTGTCATATTTTCTTTTATACTTTTTGGTATTACACTTACATGTTTTAAACACTACTAGTTTCATGTAACTCATACAACGTATTTACTTAGTTTCTCGTAGCCAAATTACAATCATTGTTATGGGTGGTGTTGCTATTAGTGTTTTTACTGGGGATGTTATATGAAGACAGTAGGACAAGATAATCCTGAAATGTGTTGCTACATGTCACTTTAAGGTCCAGTGGTTTCTCACAATTTCCCATACTTCCTTTACTTTAAGCATAAGGGCTGTTAGGTTTTGATCGTTTAGACTTCGTATGTCCCAATTTATTTGTGCTTCTTCTGTGGCGATACGATTAAAGCATATTTATGTCGCATTATGGTCTAACACAGGTGTTCCCATAACTTCCATTTTGTGCTGTAAATAAGATAGGTTCATGAATATCTCATCTATCTGAGCTGAGAAGTTGGCAGTTGTACGTATTGGGTTTGATGCTGCACTGTACTAAGACGTTTGTTGCTAACATTGGATATTGTAACCTATTTATGTTTAGGTTACCTAACATTATCATCGAGAAGCTTACTCTTACAACGCTGTTTAAGATGTCTGCGATATTTACAACTAAATCGTTTGTGCATTCACTAGGCGGTCTGTAGACGTTAAGGAGGAACAGTGATCGTCCCCTTACATTTATTTCCAGACCTTTTACCTCTATTAGTCTTTAAAGGTTATACTTTTTGCAAAAGTCAAGGCTGTCTGTATGATGTCTTTCTTTCGATGGGCTATTATTATGGGTCCTCCACACTTACTATTCCTTCTTAATGAACTATCCGTTACGCTGTAATTAGAAAGATAAAGACTGCCTGTCCTGTTTCTGTTCATTTTGTTACGCGTTATTATTACAGCTCTTCCAGCCTTACTATATCTTCTTTATGAACAAGTGGCTACACTTTAATTAACAACAGTAAGATTTAAAATTTAGTTTCCATGTAAAGAATCTTCCGTCAGACTATATTATCAGGAGTTTCAGCGTTTTGTATTTTTATGACTGGGCTACATCATTTATTGTATATAGCATTTTGTGCTGGATAATCTTTATATTTGAATGTCCTGGTAGTTTTTTTTTGGGAGTTTTCTATGTTCTGTTTAGTTTTCTGTTTTGCCTGGTCTTACAGTTGGGCAACTTACGTATTAGTTGTTGCTGTTGTAGCTGTTGCTTTTCCGAATAAAATATCCTTCAGATGACTTGGCAGCCTCATACCTTCTTAAATTGGCGTCCTGACTTCCTTCTGCTGATGAGGTGGTCGTTTCTGTTGCTAAAGTGGTTACAACTGCTGTTTTTGTGGTTGGTGCTGATTCTGGTGTAGTTATTGCGGATCGGGTTGAAGTTTCTTCTTCTGTCAGAGCGATTGGAGCTGATGCTAGAGTGATTGATGCCACTTAGTTTGTAGGTCCCGCAAAAGCATAAGATTCTGCAGTCTCTGAGACGAAATTGTTGACAAACGTACCAGGTTCACAGTTGGATTGATGGGCGTCTTGTTTCTTCGGCGTAATTTATATACACTCCTGGAAATGGAAAAAAGAACACATTGACACCGGTGTGTCAGACCCAGCATACTTGCTCCGGACACTGCGAGAGGGCTGTACAAGCAATGATCACACGCACGGCACAGCGGACACACCAGGAACCGCGGTGTTGGCCGTCGAATGGCGCTAGCTGCGCAGCATTTGTGCACTGCCGCCGTCAGTGTCAGCCAGTTTGCCGTGGCATACGGAGCTCCATCGCAGTCTTTAACACTGGTAGCATGCCGCGACAGCGTGGACGTGAACCGTATGTGCAGTTGACGGACTTTGAGCGAGGGCGTATAGTGGGCATGCGGGAGGCCGGGTGGACGTACCGCCGAATTGCTCAACACGTGGGGCGTGAGGTCTCCACAGTACATCGATGTTGTCGCCAGTGGTCGGCGGAAGGTGCACGTGCCCGTCGACCTGGGACCGGACCGCAGCGACGCACGGATGCACGCCAAGACCGTAGGATCCTACGCAGTGCCGTAGGGGACCGCACCGCCACTTCCCAGCAAATTAGGGACACTGTTGCTCCTGGGGTATCGGTGAGGACCATTCGCAACCGTCTCCATGAAGCTGGGCTACGGTCCCGCACACCGTTAGGCCGTCTCCCGCTCACGCCCCAACATCGTGCAGCCCGCCTCCAGTGGTGTCGCGACAGGCGTGAATGGAGGGACGAATGGAGACGTGTCGTCTTCAGCGATGAGAGTCGCTTCTGCCTTGGTGCCAATGATGGTCGTATGCGTGTTTGGCGCCGTGCAGGTGAGCGCCACAATCAGGACTGCATACGACCGAGGCACACAGGGCCAACACCCGGCATCATGGTGTGGGGAGCGATCTCCTACACTGGCCGTACACCACTGGTGATCGTCGAGGGGACACTGAATAGTGCACGGTACATCCAAACCGTCATCGAACCCATCGTTCTACCATTCCTAGACCGGCAAGGGAACTTGCTGTTCCAACAGGACAATGCACGTCCGCATGTATCCCGTGCCACCCAACGTGCTCTAGAAGGTGTAAGTCAACTACCCTGGCCAGCAAGATCTCCGGATCTGTCCCCCATTGAGCATGCTTGGGACTGGATGAAGCGTCGTCTCACACGGTCTGCACGTCCAGCACGAACGCTGGTCCAACTGAGGCGCCAGGTGGAAATGGCATGGCAAGCCGTTCCACAGGACTACATCCAGCATCTCTACGATCGTCTCCATGGGAGAATAGCAGCCTGCATTGCTGCGAAAGGTGGATATACACTGTACTAGTGCCGACATTGTGCATGCTCTGTTGCCTGTGTCTATGTGCCTGTGGTTCTGTCAGTGTGATCATGTGATGTATCTGACCCCAGGAATGTGTCAATAAAGTTTCCCCTTCCTGGGACAATGAATTCACGGTGTCCTTATTTCAATTTCCAGGAGTGTAGAAACGATGTTAGAGCTAACCATGTTCGTAGTACTTCATAGCGAGCCGTGAGAAACTGAGTGAATAATAATATGCTTCCGGATCTGGAACAAACAAGAGAACTAGAATTACAACGTGAAACAGTTTAGTGGTAGCCGGTGTCGCACATTCTGTTGTGATTTACTCAGTATGTCTCTGAGCCATAGGATGGTAAACGAACAAATAGTATAATGTTTATGACACGAAATATCATTGTTCTCTTATTACAACCCTCATTATTCAATTCATTATGAAACAGGCATTAATTTGAAGTGGAATAGTAGCGGGATCTTGACGGACCTTGTTAAATCGACGCGATTTTATTAAAATATATTGATGTACCACGTATACCCAAACCTTCAACGAGGAGAAAGATAGATGTCATGAAGTGAATTTATCATAATCTGCTTTCTTTAAAAAAAAAAAAACCTCCGGTAGAAAAGATATTGGAGGAAATGTGATTAAAACAGACATGTAAACGGGATATTGCAGTGCCAGTGTTATTCTGATGACGATGCACTGCAACGACTACAGCCGTTACCAGACACGTCAAATGATTTCGCAATTGCGAATAATGACTACCATCAGCTGTACAATGAAATGACGACACTGAAAACTTGTGACGGACGGGTAGTCATTATTCTCAATTGCGAATTCATCTTATGTGGAAAACAGACATGGTTAATTCAGTTATTCACAAAGAATTCTTTAAGCGTATGAAATGTATTTACCTTCAAAGATGAGTTGATCGACTGGTTGAGTACATGAACACATTATTATGAGTAGAGCAAGAAACGTTTAGCGTAAAGTGGAACGTGAGCATGCTGCTAGCACCCTCTGGTTTTCTGTGCGTTAAGCCTATGAGTAACCAGAGATCTCAGTTTTAAAAGTAACTTTTAATAAGTTTACTTTGACAAATGGGTCGGTCTCTTTACTATCTTTAATGGGTTATATCTCTATATCCCTATTTCAAAGGAAGGATTAATAATACAAATCGACCACAGTTAATATAAGCGTTTGGTTTACGTGCATATTTTTCCGAAGGACTAAGATACTATGAAAGCAATCTCTGATTACTGCTGCTATATAATAAATTCTCAGATGATCAAATGTATTCTCACCCTTGCGGAATGATACATGACTGTCATTAATACTTTAGCTTAGGACAAAAGATTTAATTTCACGAAATATATATCTTTCGAAAGCCCTGGCAAAACTCCTTTTGTTCCCAAACACACGGCATTAGGACAAAGATTTAACTGCGCTCGAGTGAAAGAGACTACAATTTTACGAAAGTCACTTCATTTGAAAATAGCGCATAACCCAGATGTAATTTTTTCTCTATCTTTCGTCAAGGTAATTTCATAGTGTTTTAATGCCTTTCTGTATTTCATTTCAAAAGAAATTGCTGATTTAGCTGTCTGCGATATTCATTATACTATTATCAAACAGAATGGATGCTCTTTGAAAGTCTATCAGCACTAGAAAGAGCTCATATGAAAAGAATAGTGATCAGTATTTTATTTCCTCTGTACAAATAATCTCAAAGAACAGATCCACTGCACAAGCTGTCAGACTGTCACTTTGCTTATCCTAAAAAAATATAGATCACCACCATAATTTCAGTTGTGTATGTTATTAAGGGGCTCTGGAAACCGAAATCTTTCCAATGTTAAAATAGCACACATAAAATACATGTTTTCTCAGGAAGTATTTGAGCCCAGAAGTTGAAAATTTTGGAGATTATTTATTGGAGTATTGGCTACAGAGTAACATAGGGATTTTTTTAAAATTTGAATTCATTTGTTCAAGGTTAATTTTTCTGTTGTGATGAAATTTCACAACATTTTCTTCCTTTTTTTTATAAATTCAACAATATATAGATTTTTGGAAAAAGTTTGTATTTAGTTACGCACAAGAGACTGTCACATTTTCTGAAAGTCTGAAGCTTATTGGTAGTTAAATTTTTATGAAAAAATTAAACTTTTGGTAATCGAGCGACAATGTTTGGATTACCTTTTTAGTGCATTCCAGGTCCATAGGGTGGATTATGTTCATCTTCTGTAAACTCTTCCTCCAGTTTCCTCTTTGTCCTCCTCCTGTTTACTCTGGCTTGTGTTTCACGGTTATTTACAGCCCCGACAGCATCCCCAAGGCGTTCCTAGTCTAAAGCAAGCATCGTTCATGCCATGTTGAAACCTATCGTCATCCTCATATTTCGAAATACTTTGTATCTTACAACGTTACCATCACTGAAAGTAGCAACAGTATCATTCACGCCAAAGTGAAGCGTTTCTACTACAGCAAACACAGACTTGGGGATTCTTCACCATATAACACTATTTACACTTTAATTGGTGTTTTGAGTTTTTCCATGAACACACTTCTGCAACAGTTCAGGTGCTGCTAGGTCTCTGAAAATAGGTTTTACCACTTCCATTACCGCGTCAGCAGACTATTTTTATGAATGTACACTTCATCAGTTAGCAATCCCTTGTTGTACTTACACCAACTGTTTTCTCCTTTAGTGCACAAGTGCCTGCCGAGTGGCCGTGCGGTTCTAGGTGCTGCAGTCTGGAACCGAGCGACCGCTACGGCCGGATGTTCGAATCCTGCCTCGGGCATGGATGTGTGTGATGTCCTTAGGTTAGTTAGGTTTAATTAGTTCTAAGTTCTAGGCGACTGATGGCCTCAGAAGTTAGGTCGCATAGTGCTCAGAGCCATTTGAACCATTTTTTTTAGTACACAAATAATGACGGGGACTTCCATAGGTCAAAAAAGTATGAAAAAAGAGCCGAAGCAGTCTTCTTCATTTCATCACCACTGTGTGTGTTTTGCGTAATAGCCATTCGATAATAGTTATGTATTTTGTAGCAACACTCTTACCTTCCCTTCCCATTCAACCTTTTACGATCACAAAGTTTTTGTTTCTTGTTTTTTGTTTTTCTCTGCACTACATCATCACCACTGGGCTTTAGTTCTTGAATATGTTTGAAACTTTTAGAACCACCGTCACGAAGGTAATTCACATATCGCACTTTATCACACGCAACAGTATACTAAAATATACTAGCAACACCAACCACTTCCATTCCTACAGTCCTGCCACTATAGTTATCTGTGCAGTTATTTTCAAGTGTACCTTTACGTTTCTTTCGGCGCCTATAATATTTAGACACTACTGCTATGTCTAAAACTTCCCTGTATACATACAAATACGACACCATGAAGAGATGTGTGTTCCCGTTTATGCCACGTACCATCGAATGCTGCAATCAAGTCTCTGTTATCACTGTTTCCTACTACTGCCTCTCTCTCTCAGCTATCCTTATCGATTCTATACAAACGACTTCTACTTACGACGCTATAAATATGTTGTAGCTGTAAACTTAGGTTGGGATTTGGATGATTGATCATGCCACAGAAAACTGCACCTGCAGTAGCACCCTTACTAATTGTACGCAAGGCATAAACAAATCTAGTGTTGTGTTCATAGATTGTGCTGCCATTTTCTTCATTTGTAGTTACTGCAACATTGTTCCAAAATGTGGTCGTGTATAAACACTTACCACACTTCAATTCCATTTCACTGGCAAGTCCTTTGTGATTTTTTTGTAGAGAATTCCAGACCGGCTTGACTACATTGAGTACATCTTACACAGTTTGCAGAAATTCAATTGAGAACTGACGTATCAAATGTTTCACTCAGATTCACGCTTTCACAAACTGAACGAAGCTTCCTCTGAGAAGTACTTCCTTTCTCACTTTCATTGCAATGGGTAGGTGAACCTGCAAGGTTAGGTTCAAGCACTTGGTTATCGCCTTTATTGTTTACGGTAATAACACCCACCTTCGGCTTTGCAACACTTCCCTTTTCTTAAAAGCCTTCAGAGGATTTCTAGTCACGTTTACCCATGACTGTCCTTCAATAAAACGGAGGCTTCAATGAACGGAATTCAATACGAATATTTTCAGGATTACGAAAGGGTAAATAAACACACGACAATGGAGCGTCCGATATATATCGAACTATCACAGATTAGCCGCAACACTTATTTTGTAACACTTATTTTCTCTCCACATCACTAAAATGTACATGATGAGCATTTAGATTTTTGAGTACATCATTTCACAGCAGTTTAATAGCGTCACAGTGTGTCACGCCCATGCAGAGCATACTTCAAAAATATTTTAAAAACAGTTGAAATCTTCTGAAAAGAATACATTATATATCAATAGAAAGGGGAACGTTTGCAGATTTTTAAAAAACAAAAAAGTAAAAATTAAACATTTCATGATTTTTCAACCTGTCCGGAACCCCTTATAATGTTAGCATATCTCAACCTCTTCAGGTGTTGGCTCCTTTCTTTGCATATGCCCCTAATTATTTAATACGTCAGATTGTGGTAAATCGAACAAGCATTCCCGTCAAACAAACAAATCCATTTTCGACGATTGTCGATGCTTCCTTAATGCAACAGAGTGGAATTAAAATTAGCCTGTAGGATTTAAGACAACAGAGGCCTCAGAAATGGACTCGACCGTTAGTTGTTTTAGCTCCTATCAATTACAGTTCAGTGACGTGATTCGACTATGATAGTTTTAGGACCAAATGATCAATTTCACCGCTGAGTCAGCCTCGCAAGAACGGTCTGGAACCATGTAACATTCAAAACAGAATGGCATCTTTAGTATTTGTAATAATAGTTTAGTTTTAGTCGGTGGTTCCCGCTGCATTTCTGTAACGCACAAAGTACCCCAAACGTGTAGTGTGGAAAGTGTAAGTTAGTTGATAACTGGAGTATTATAATCAGTTGTGGCAGAGTGATATTAATCACACGTTACTGGGCAGAATTGGTAGGCTATATGAGTGAAGGGGTTGAAATGTATCTGCTGGGGGCGGGGGTGGGGGGTGGAGGAAAATTATATTCGTACACTATACGGGTGTCACAGCTACCACAATGGGTACATTAGAATTTAATCCGCTATAAAAATTTATGTTGCCTGATGATGATCGTGATGAGTTACAGCAAAAGAAGGTTGTTTTTATGTGTACATTTTGGTGCTACGTGCAGCTTTAATTATAATGCCTACTTAGTACTTATAAGTATTAAATTCACTTTTAAATTATAAATTATACTAAATTGAAATACAAAAGTCATGACGCTTCCAGGTCCCAAAAGGTGGAGAATGAAATTATCAAGTACTTAGTACTTATAAGTATTAAATTCACTTTTAAATTATATATTATACTAAATTGAAATACAAAAGTCATGACGCTTCCAGGTCCCAAAAGGTGGAGAATGAAATTATCAAGTAAGAAGATTAGCTATAATGGCATCAATTCTGCAAGAGGTAATTTAGTTTAGTCTGAGGAAAATTATCTATAGTTGACTTGTTGGAAGCAACCTACCGACTACAAAATACTACGCCAGGAGAGCCGCATTGGTTAGCCCGTTCACCAGTTTTCCAGTGTTTCTCCTCCTCCGATTTTCACACATATATAGCACTCATTTTCTGCAAAAATTTGAAAGCCATACTGACTACGTGGTAAACTGAGATGGATGAGAAACCACTGGAGGAAACAGATGATGATCGTAGTTGGTAGTGGTTTTGTCATAGGAAACCTCCCGGAAGCCGCGAAAGCAGTTTTGCACTGTTTTGGAACAAATTTAAACGATATGAGGGAGATTCGAAGTCGTTCCTTGAGTGCGATTTCAGTGCCTAAACGTAATTTCCGAGTCTCCTGAATAGCCATGCAAGGCACAGAACTCGCTTACGCGACGGAAGAATGTGTCGGGCGTGATTCGAATCCACCTGGCAGATAAGTGACAAGGGCCTATGTGTTGGCTAGCTTGCATGTGCCGAGGGAACGTTCGATGTATAATCGAAAGCACTATTCTGTGTTTTTTGCATCCTGCGTAGCGTCCCGCCATCCCGCAAGAGGTCGCCGCGCCGTCGGCTGTATCCACCCGAATCAGCTCGGCCTCGGTTGTTGCCGACCAATAGCTGGAAGGCAGCCATGGCGTTGGGTTTGTTGTTTGGTACCCACAGAAACTGCATGTGAAACGGAATGGCCTGAGGCGGGAATAGAAAAAGATCCAATTCCGTCCGTCTGCATTGACCCGTTACACCATGTTACGCGTAATGACGATCGTTTACGTTAGTTACTAATGTAAGACGTGTATATTTCTATTGTCTATTTTCAAATCACAATTTATGAAAGATGTTTATATTTTAATAATAGGATTAAGTAGGGATAATATTTGTCATGTTGGAAATAATCGTGGTAGCAGGGAATGTCTGCACCATAGTATTGTTATCAGGAGAGACCGCGTATGGATACATTTCAAGAAAAGAGCGGGAAAGACCGCGCATTGACACATTTTGTAATGGTAGCATGGATTGCCTGCACCAGAAAGCATTGTTGGCGGGAGAGACTGCACTTTAGCGTTCGTAGCAAGCGAGATGTGAAGCGAGTCGGTAGCAGGTCTGAAGCGAGAGTTTGAGAGGCGTGGTGTGCCTGTCAGCCACCAGCTATGATTTACAGGAGATTATAAACGGATGTACAGAGACCTCAGCTAAACATTTTCGTAAGAGGAATTAATATTACTGAATTATTTGTTTTGAGAAACTCAAGACTACTGAAGGTATGTTTGCGCAATGCTACTTGTAAGATTATTGAAAAAAGTAAGTCCCATTTGAACGTTTTTAAAATCATTTCATTCAGAATATAATTAATTTTTGCCAGCAATATTGCGTTACTAATTATAATCCATCCCAGAAACCATCAACTTAAAGCTTTGCAAAATTTTATTGTTGTCAACAAAAAGTTTAACTATAACTTACGTAACTTCAGTCAAATTAATTAAAGAATAACGTCAGCTTTGGTATTAAAGAATAACGTCAGCTTTGGTAATAAATACAGCCACTTATTATGACAGCCCACCAGCAGCTAATAGAGTATAGTAAAACAGGCTAAGTATATTCATGTCGGAGTTCGACGTAGCTGTCAGATGGCGATCCAGTAACAGTAAAAAAAGGTAAGGAACAGTTCTGGGTTATTGCAGGTAACGCCTGAGGAACACGACGACGACAAATTCTATGTTTCGTCGAAATAATCAGAAAATCACTTTTAATAAGCAGAATTTAAATTTGTATGCGAAGATTGAGAAAGGAATTAATTTCAAAGGGAAGATTTCATTTGTTATTATTATGCAAGAGATAGAAATCCTAATGGAAGGTTTCATAGGTTATTGTAGAAGGGAAGGTTGCGTGACAAAAGAGATATAGAGGAGACGGGAAGGTTTCACTAATGAAACCAAACCTAAAACTTAAAAACTCGCCGATTAGACTCTTCAAGATGGCGATGACAAGGCAGACCGTTTTGTTCATAAACAAACGTAAAATCTTTGAGAAGTCAATCAGCAAAGGAAATGAAACTAACAGAACAACCCGGGAATGAGGTGGCTTTGGATGGGAAATCTTAAAAACAGTTAAAAGAGATACGATCATCCCACAGCAACCAAGACATCGAAAAACAGGACCCACGAATTCATCTGGAATAAACGGAACGAAAATATAGAGAAAATACAAAACTGGAGTCGATTAATAATAAAAATATGGCATTTCAGTCTTTGATCGCTACTGAAAATAAAAAATAGCGATCAAAGACTGAAATGCCATATTTTTATTTAAAGAACGATCGCGGAAATCCCATTAAGACAATCATGTGTAGTTTTGATTAATAGTAACTTGGCTCAAACGAAGACAGCGATACTAGACATTCTCCCTAATCAGAAAGAAAGATAGTCGAGAAATTACATTGACAAATTTATCGACAGTAAATCAAACATACAAAATATCGCAAAATTTGAATCGAATTTTTCCTCCGTTGCTCTAAATAGATCAAACGAAGACGACGATACCGAAAACCACAAACATAACAGTGAGAAGCACCATCGTAATTTTCTCAGATCTATATATCTGAAACTTATCCATAGGTACCAGAAATTTAGCCCTTTAAATGAAAATAACGAAGCACAAAGTTAAAAATCAGATATTTAGGTGCCAAACCGACATTTTGAGACTGTATGTAAAAATGGGAAAGTACAGGGATGAGCCAGTGTCAGAAATTTGCAACCGTGTACGGCTCATTGATCGCTACTGCCTTATGGTCAAGTAGAGACAGCGTGCCATCAACTGAGCAGGTGACTCGATTGCCATCTTTAAAGGCTTAACGATTCATCTGTGCGTGAGCACTGAACTGACTGTGTGTTCTGCGATTCAGTTAACCAGAGGCGTTTACCGGTGGTTACCTTCGTATATTTTGATTGGTTGCACCATCGTTTACGTCTGTGGCCTTTGTGATCTGTGGATAACTGATGAACTTTATGAGCTGTGTTTGTAATACGTACTCAGCATAAAGGCAAGTTCAGTTTTCCTGTCTTAATTGAAGACGTGTGGATTGGTGTGGGGATTCCGGTTCAAATTGTATTTATACGCTTTAATATGAACCAGCTATGTGCAATGCTGAAAGTTTCTGTCTGTTTATGTTACAAATAGTCGTATTTATTGGCTTCGAAAATGATTTCTAATTTAGGTGTTTAATTTGGTTTATCTTGGATACGTAGGATTCAATAAATTACTGTTGGTTGACGCCAGCTGGGCGTTGTTTATATTTGTTTGCACATATTTTATTTTTGCCCAATAGCTATTAGTCTATTTAACAGGTGTTCATTGCCTGCTCTTAGCTGACAACTGTGTGTCCTTTCATGTTAGTTTATTGGTATGCAACATCTGCTAATGGCAATGCTTTCGTCACTGTTTTAATTAATAATGTACTTATTTATCTATGTTGAAGCAAAACCTCCGGATTGAGACGAATCATAATAGTTTGGCTCTTCAGTGTACAACTAACATATGTGCCCTTCCTCGTTAAGAATTGGGGTATTATTTTTGTTAAGAATATTTGGGCTGACAGCAAGAGAGTAGACACAAATTTGGCCGTACCCTTGCAAATTTTTGTCAGACTGTGTCAAATTGTAAGTATGCCTGACCTGTTTACGAATGTTAAACTGCCTGGGTTTAATTTTAATCAGGTCAAGGTTGGTGCATCTTGTGATGCTTGTGAGGCAAGTGGAGCTCAACGGAAACCAGTAAAAATGAGAAAGGGAACAAGGGAAGGCCGTCATGCCGAATTCCTTCCCTACCCCCGTCCTCACTATAGGTTTGACTCTTAGGGGAGATGATTGAGCCGTGCATCCCTTCCATCTGTTACGGAAGCACGATTCAGCCTCTCTGCCTGTAGCTAAGCATCTCCCCAACAAGTGGTTTACGTGCGGCCTGCCACGTTGGCTTGAAGCAGTTCCAGATCATCTCGCACAAAGTTGCTGCCGAGCGGTAACAGTAGGATCGCCAGCCAACAACGGCTGGCGGTTATGAGCGACTCGGTCGTTGTGAACAGCTCGCGAAACCCTACAGCACTTTGAGCGAAAGTCTGCAATGCTGATCGAGCAGTTTACGTATCTGAGAACCTTGGCGCTCGCATTTGCTGGAAGAAAACACTGGTGTTACGTCTGCTCATTAATATTTACGCAAATAGCAGGAAAAACGGAATGGCTGCGTTATATAGGCTTGTTTCGTGAGCATTTTAATGTGTAAACTAAATGACAAGCTAAATGGCGTTGTCCTATGACGTGTGTGTCCTTATGCTGTGTATTAGTGGATCCCAGTATTGCTAGGCGGCTCTTATCAATAGTTACATTCGTAAATTTTGTTTGGTTTCACGCTTATTTCTGTCTGTTCAGTTCGCGCTGTGTGAATAATTCATGAATAGTATGTTGTGTCTGTAATGCATACTCAGCATAAAGCCAAGTTCATTCTGGCTATTTTAATTTAAGTCGTGTGGTGTATCCTTCTTCAGAGTGTCTTTATGAACCAGATTTTTACATTTATGAGGGTTTCTGTCTACTTGTTGTTGTTGTCTTCAGTCCAAGGACCGGTTTGATGCAGATTTCCGTGCTACTCTACCCTGTACAAGCCTCTTGATCTCTGAGTAACTACTGCATCCTACATCCCTCTGAACCAGCTTAGTGTGCTCATCCCTTGGTCTCCCTCTACGACTTTTACAACCCCCCCCCCCAGCCCCCACCACCGTTCCACTCTTCTCTCCAGTACTAAACTGGTGATCCTTCAATGCCTCAGAATGCGTCCTACAAACCGATCGCTTGTTTTCGTCAGGTTGTAACACAAATTTGTCTTCTCCCCGGCTCTATTCAGTGCCTCCTCATTAGCTACATGTTCTACCCACCTAGTCTTCAGCATTGTTCTTTAGCAGCACATTTCAAAAGCTTCTATTCTCTTATTGTCTATACTGTCTGTCGTCCATGTTTCACTTCCATACATCGTTACACGTCGTACAAATACTTTCAGAAAGGACTTCCTGACACTTACATGTATACTTGATTTTAACAAATTTCTCTCCTTCAGAAACACTTTTCTTTCCAATCCCAGTCTACATTTCAGATGCCCCCTACTTCGACCATGATCAGTTCCTATCGATCCAAAATAGCAAAACTCATTTACTCTTTAAGTGTCTCATTTCCTAATCTAATTCCCGCAGCATCACCCGATTTAATTCGACTACATTCCATTATCCTCGTTTTGCTTCTGTTGATATTCATCTTATAGCCTCCTTTCAAGATACTGACCATTCCGTTCAACTACTCTTCCAAGTCCTTTGCTGTCTCTACCAAAACAGCAATGTCGCCGCCAAACTTCAAACATTCTTTTCCTTCTCCCTGGACTATAACTCCTACTCCAAATTTCTCTTTTGTTTCCTTTGCTGCTTGGTCAGTATACAGACAGAATAACATCGGATCTCGGTTAAAACCCTTCTCAACCACTGCTTCCCTTTCGTGCTCCTCGAGTTTTATAACTGCCTTCGAGTTTCTGTGCATGCTGTAAATAGCCTTTCGCTCCCTGTGTCTTATCCCTGCTCCTTTAGAATTTGAAAGGCAACATTCCGTTCAACATTATCAAAAGTTTTCTCTAAGTTTACAAATGCTAGAAAAGTAGCTATGCCTTTCCTTAACCTATCTTCTAAGATACACTATGTAATCAGAAGCGTCCGGACAACACCTGGCTGAAAATGAATTATAAGTCCTTAGCGCCCTCCATCGGTAATGCTGGAATTCAGTATGGTGTTCACCCACCCTTAGCCTTGATGACAGCTTCCACTCTCGCAGGCATATGTTCAATCTGGTGCTGGAAGGTTTCTTGAGGAATGGCAGCCCATTCTTCACGGACTGCTGCACTGAGGAAGGGTATCGATGCCGGTCGGTGAGGCCTGGCTCGAAGTCGTCGTTCCAAAACATCCCAAAGGTCTTCTATGGCATTCAGGTGACGACTCTGTGCAGTCCAGTGCATTACAGAGATTTTACTGTCGTGTAACAACTCGACTGCTGGCCGTGCATTTTGAACAGGTGCTCGATCGTGTTGAAAGATGCAATCGCCATCCCCTAATTGCTCTTCAATAGTGGGAAGCAGGAAGGTGCTTAAAACATCAATATAGAACTTTTAACATTGCAGCGCGTCAGCAATCGTGAATAATTTAATGATTATAAATAATCCGCCTCGATTGCAAATAGAAACCTGATGTTCACCTAGGTTTCGGCATGGATAACCACGCCTTCGTCGGAACACACTAGAAATACAAACTGCCTGAAGAGGCATGGTCCAACATTCTAGTGTATTTCGAAGAAGACATTTTTATCCGCGCCGAAACCCAGGTCAACATCCGATTTCTATTTGCAATCGAGACGGATTCTTTATAATCATTACATCAATAGAGGCCTGTGCTGTGATAGTGCCACGCAAAACAATAAGGGTTGTAAGCCCCTTCATGAAAATACTACCACACCATAACACAACCGCCTCCGAATTTTATTGTTGCCACTACACTCGCTCGCAGATGACGTTCACCGGGCACTCACCATACCCACTCCCCGTCATCGGATTACCACATTGTGTACCGTGATTCGTCGCTCCACACAACGTTTTTCCAATGCTCACTCGTCTAATGTTTACGCTCCTTACACAAAGCGAGGCGTCGTTTGGCATTTACCGGCGTGATGTGTGGCGTATGAGCAGCTGTTTGACCATGAAATCCAAGTTTTCTCACCTCCCGCGTAACTGTCATAGTACTTGCAGTGTATCCTGATGCATTCTGGAATTTATGTGTGGTGGTCTGGACAGATGCCTGCCTATTACACATTACTACTCTCTTCACTGGCCGCGGTCTCTGTCAGTCAACAGCCAAGGTCGGCCTGTACGCTTTTGTGCTGCACGTGACCCTTCACGTTTCCACTTCACTATCACATCGGGAACAGTGTACTTAGGGATGTGTAGGAGTGTGGAAATCTTGCGTACAGACGTAGGACACAAGTGACACCCAATCACCTGACCACGTTCCGAGTCCGTGAATCCCGCATAGCGCCCAATTCTGCTCTCTCACGATGTCTAATGACTACTGACGTCGCTGATATGGAGTACCTGGCAGTAGGTGGCAGCAGAATGTACCTAATAAGAGAAAAGTATGTTTTGGGGATGTCCGGATACTTCTGATCACGTAGTATGGGTCGTAAGGTCAGTATTGTCTCGCGTGTTCCAACATTTCTCCCGAATCCAAACTGATCTTCCCTGTGGCTGTCTTCTACTAATTTTTCCATTATTTTGTAAATGATTTGTGTTAGTATTTTGCAGCCGTAACTTATTAAATTGATAGTTCGGTAATTTTCACACCTGTCAGAACCTGCTTTTCTTGGAATTGGAATTATTATAGTCTTCAAAAGTCTGAGGCTATTTCGCCTGCCTCATACATCTGGCTCACCAGATGGAGGAGTTTTGTCATAGCTGACTCACCCAAGGTTATCAGTAGCTCTAACGGATTGTTATCTATTCCCGACTTTGGCACTTCAGTGCTTTGTCCTTGCCGCAGTATCATATTGCCTTTTTCATCTTCCTCCACGTCTTTATCTGCTAACAATGTAGGTTATGCTTTACTGTGTCGGTTATTAACATTAAATGAAACAACCAGTGTACTTTTACCAGTGACTGTTTATTTACCTCTGCGACGTGTTTCAAAGGTTTAAACCTTTGTTATCATGTGGATTTACATTTGTTACTATGACAGTTGTATGTGTTTGTGTTACGGTGTTTTCTTTTTGGAGGAACTTGTGGCACTGTCTAATGGAGAAACAAAACGCGGTCTACGGCATCTTGTCACGGTCCGCGCGGCTCCCCCCATGGTAGGTTCGCGTCCTCCCTCGGCCATGTGTGTGTGTGTTGTCGTTAGTGTAAGTTAGTTTAAGTTAGATTAAGTAGTGCGTTAGCTTAGACACCGATGACCTCAGCAGTTTGATTCCATAAGACCTTACCAGAAATTTCCAAAACACTAATTCAGATCATTGTTTTGGGTTCCTTTTGACAAAAAACTAAACGTATGTCTAACGGTAAAAATAAAAATAAAGTAAGTAAAATAGAGTACCTCCAGTAGTCACAGGTTCCTTTCACTGTCGTAACACATCAAAAGGATACTGTCATATTTTGAAAACAAAAATGGCGTCTGGAAGCTATGAGGTGCAAGGATCGTACAGCAGAAGAGAAAACATTATCTCAAAGTACAAAAAATATACATCATATCAACATTATTACTTAGTAAATTTTTAAGTATTTTGGAGATGTTCGTTTTAAAGTGTCGAATACCTGCGTTGGAATAAATATTTTACGTTGTATTTAAATCCCATATTGACAAGTTAATATAGCTTAAACTTCATACAATCAGGTGATATGTTACAAACTTTAAGTACAATAATGTTGGCTACAGAGGTAAACTTATACACAAATAACAATTTGGCAACGATTCGCACATAGATATAAAAGGCAGGAGGCAGAGGGGAGGAAGTGAAAGAGAAAGTGAAGGGGAGAGAGAGGGTGATAGCAGTGATTGTATGAGAGCAAACTTTACAAAGCAGTGGGTGTTTAGATTATGTCTGTTACATGTAATAACTGCCTAAAAGTCGGTGTAATACATTGGTTAATTCTTTAAAATAAGCAGATGGATGAACAATTTATGACAGTAGTTGATGTACATATCGTAGCAGTCTGACAGGGGGTAGAACCTGTTGGTGTGATGATATATTTGTAAATGAGGTCAATTCCTTTTACATTTGGGGACTGTCATGATATCATAACTAAATAATTATTGTAAATATTAAGGTTTGTGTGTGTGTGTGTGAATTGCAAATTGCTGGCTATCTCGTCTCCGATACGTCGTTTGTATTCCCTTTCGTCTGCTTCATTTATTGCATTTTTATATTTTCTTCTTTCACCGATTAAATTCAATATCTCTTGTGTTACCCAAGGATTTCTAGTAAACCTCGTGTTTTCACCTACTTGATCCCCTGCTGACTTCACTATTTCATTTCTCAAAGTTACTTATTCTTCTTCTGTATTCCTTTTCTCCGTTCTTGCTAATCGTTCCCTAATGCTCCCCCTGGACCCTCTACCACCTCTGGTTCTTTCAGTTGTCTATTTATCTTACAAATATTCCTGTTTATTGGCTCCGAGCCTGGTTTGTAATATACGAGCTGCTTTCAGCTACGTATTTCTTTCTGAAAGCTTGTTAATTCCAATACAACATATTATTCCCAACTCCTTTGGCAGCAAATTCCTATTTTTCAAAGTAATCTCCGTTCACTGCGACGGCATTATGCTACTTTACTGGAATGGCCCGTATGGCTGCATGGTACCAGTATATTGTACTAAGTCGAAGGCAACTTCTTACTGCATCAATAAGCTCCCCATCACCCACATACTGATTGCCACGGAGTGCATCCTTCACTGTACGAAACAAATTTTGTAACCTCGTCTCGGGTGGGCAGACGTCCTGTACTGCACTGAGGTGTTTGATTGTGATCCGATGATCACCTCGAATAATAGTATCCGCACGTTCCAACATTGCAGGAGTCACAATTGTATGCAGCGAGCTGGTACGCGGAAGATCGGACAGGTTTGCACGACCTTGTTGCGATGATGACAGACGCCTCGCCCAACGACTCACCTTGGTTTTGTCTATCACCAAGTCTTTGTAGACATTGTGCAAAGGCCTGTGAATATGTGAGATGCTCACGTTTCCCGCCAAAAGAAACTCTCCTTGGAACGCACTTCCATTACTGACGCCATTTTGAACGGTACATACAGAACCGCTACCTATCGGACCTTGACGCAAATATATGGGCTACAGTGGGAGTATTCCACGACTTCCCACAACAGATTCCGCACCTTTTCCATCGAAAGTCGCCGAGAAAACAATATGTTGCACTACTTACTGAACGGCCTTTGTAGGAGTATTATCTCGGTTGGTCAGGATACGCAGGGTTAAGGGGGGTAGGACGTCAAACAGGCCGACTTGGAGCATGAGAGGCGCCGCAAGTTATTTTAATTTCCTCTGTCTATACTTTTACAAGTAAATTCATAGAACTTTGTCAGCATGACCAGGAAGGAGTCACGATTCACACTCGTAGCAGCGGAAGTTCTAAAATATAACAAAATAAATTTTTTACATGTGAAATTTCATCACTTTTTCACTTACTGTTCGCTGCATTTGTTGCTATAGGTACACTTTTCTTCATAAGTAAGAGAGACTGTTCGATGAATTTTGCACAGCATACAAACCAGAATTACGGGTATCTGAAACGCTAGAATCTATTTAGTTTATGAAAAAATGAATGAGCTCTTACGTTTTAAACTTTATATTTAGAAAAAAATCTAATTTTGTAGTTAATTATCTCAATTTTTACCACAGTTTTTAATAGATTTGGAAAATTCTAGAGTTTCTTACACCTGTAAGTATGGTTTGTATGCTGTGCAAAATTCATCAAAGAATCTCTCATACTTGCGAAGAAAAATGTACCTATAGCAACAAATGCAGCCAACAGTAAGTGAAAAAATGATGAAATTTCATATATAAAAAAAATTATTTTGTTATGTTTTTGCACTTCCACTGCTATGAGTGTGAATCTTGAATCCTTCCTGGTCATTCTGACAAAGTTTTATGAATTTATTTCTAAAAGTATAGACAGTAGAAAATAAAATGTCATGTGGTGCCTCTCCTGCTCCAAGTCGGCCCGTTTGACGTCCTACCCCTCTTAAATACACTAGACTGTTAGTTGAAGCCATACGGGCGTTATTTCTTAAGTTTATTTGTACATTTTCTGTTGTTGCGAACAGCTCATCGCCTCTTGTTAGCTGATAACTGTATGTCCATTCGTATTAGTTTATTGGTGTGAAGCATCTACTACTAGAAATGTTTTTCTCTCAGTTTCGGTTAACAATGTGCTTGTTAACGTATGATGAAGCTGAACCACAGGAGTGAGGCCAACCTTAGGAGTTTGCTGTCTTCAGTTGAATTGTTCAGTTTCTGATTCTAAAGTTGGACTTTTCATTTGTTTGCATTTACTGTAGTTTCTCACGTGACCGACTAAATTAATCAATAAATATTTAAATATTTGAGGTTCTGTTTTTAGATTGTTTTTCCGCGTCAAATGTTATTTTTATTTAATCATGGCGCCTTAACACTGTCAGCTCCTCGCTACGTATAGCGTTTCAGTTCGTAGCAGGTTTCGCACAAGCCACTAGGCGACTACTGGGAAGCAGCCACGTCCTGCCTCCCTAGACGCACGCTGCGCAAACGTTAAGGAAACTTTCTGACTCTCGTACACGGAATTTACTCCAGACGCAGACAGATGGCGTACATCGATTCCATCCTCGGTAGTGAATGGGAGAGCAAATGGCCAGAACAATCTAGCTCTCTGAAACATACACTCCTGGAAATTGAAATAAGAACACCGTGAATTCATTGTCCCAGGAAGGGGAAACTTTATTGACACATTCCTGGGGTCAGATACATCACATGATCACACTGACAGAACCACAGGCACATAGACACAGGCAACAGAGCATGCACAATGTCGGCACTAGTACAGTGTATATCCACCTTTCGCAGCAATGCAGGCTGCTATTCTCCCATGGAGACGATCGTAGAGATGCTGGATGTAGTCCTGTGGAACGGCTTGCCATGCCATTTCCACCTGGCGCCTCAGTTGGACCAGCGTTCGTGCTGGACGTGCAGACCGCGTGAGACGACGCTTCATCCAGTCCCAAGCATGCTCAATGGGGGACAGATCCGGAGATCTTGCTGGCCAGGGTAGTTGACTTACACCTTCTAGAGCAAGTTGGGTGGCACGGGATACATGCGGACGTGCATTGTCCTGTTGGAACAGCAAGTTCCCTTCCCGGTCTAGGAATGGTAGAACGATGGGTTCGATGACGGTTTGGATGTACCGTGCACTATTCAGTGTCCCCTCGACGATCACCAGTGGTGTACGGCCAGTGTAGGAGATCGCTCCCCACACCATGATGCCGGGTGTTGGCCCTGTGTGCCTCGGTCGTATGCAGTCCAGATTGTGGCGCTCACCTGCACGGCGCCAAACACGCATACGACCATCATTGGCACCAAGGCAGAAGCGACTCTCATCGCTGAAGACGACACGTCTCCATTCGTCCCTCCATTCACGCCTGTCGCGACACCACTGGAGGCGGGCTGCACGATGTTGGGGCGTGAGCGGAAGACGGCCTAACGGTGTGCGGGACCGTAGCCCAGCTTCATGGAGACGGTTGCGAATGGTCCTCGCCGATACCCCAGGAGCAACAGTGTCCCTAATTTGCTGGGAAGTGGCGGTGCGGTCCCCTACGGCACTGCGTAGGATCCTACGGTCTTGGCGTGATTCCGTGCGTCGCTGCGGTCCGGTCCCAGGTCGACGGGCACGTGCACCTTCCGCCGACCACTGGCGACAACATCGATGTACTGTGGAGACCTCACGCCCCACGTGTTGAGCAATTCGGCGGTACGTCCACCCATCCTCCCGCACGCCCACAATACGCCCTCGCTCAAAGTCCGTCAACTGCACATACGGTTCACGTCCACGCTGTCGCGGCATGCTACCAGTGTTAAAGACTGCGATGGAGCTCCGTATGCCACGGCAAACTGGCTGACACTGACGGCGGCGGTGCACAAATGCTGCGCAGCTAGCGCCATTCGACGGCCAACACCGCGGTTCCTGGTGTGTCCGCTGTGCCGTGCGTGTGATCATTGCTTGTACAGCCCTCTCGCAGTGTCCGGAGCAAGTATGGTGGGTCAGACACACCGGTGTCAATGTGTTCTTTTTTCTATTTCCAGGAGTGTATAATCAGCAAAAGGAAGCGTCCGTTTTCGCTAGGGTGTCAAACTGGCATCATAAAGGGCGTCCTGTAGTGAAGCATTAATATGCCACCCATGCAACTCTTTTTCATGTACTGGACGGGTAAGAGATGACGTCAGCGGTACTGAAACGTCTCTTGGTGAAGGGCTCCAAGCTTCTGCCCAGAGATTATCCTTAACCTGTTACGACGCTCCATAAATTTCGTCCAGAGACCCCCAGCTCTTTTCCGCAGCGCGTTCCTTTACCTTAGCGAGACACGGTGCAATGTAAATGAGCTCCAGTCGGCTTAACTCTTGTCGAAGGAGACGACGGCTCCTCGGTCGTCACCTCTGCGATAATGACCTGCTGCTGCGCCCCTGATGGCGTACCGCAGCAAGAGCAGGGCTGCCTCCTGCTTTAAGAAGGCACAGAAGCAAAGCTGAAGTAAAACCTCCTAGATTCACGCTGAATGTCACACGCTGGAAATAGAATCCCTCCGGCATAGCATCTGACTGGCCGAACGTGAATGGCTGTTTTGAAACATCACTGCTCATGAAATTCAGTAGCGGTAATCGGCATTGACGTAAGCGTTTCATGGAGTGTTCACGATAATAAATCTCAGATCCTGCCACAAATTCACGTGATTTTATGCGCATATTTTCACATGCAGAACCATTTATTCCATTATGTGTTACGTTACACTTTCTTCCTTCTCAGTTTTCACGTCGCGTTCTTCAAATACTTTACCGCGAGATATACGTAACTCAAAAAAAAAATGGCTCTGAGCACTATGGGACTTAACTTCTGAGGTCATCTGTCCCCTAGAACTTAGAACTACTTAAACCTAAGGACATCACACACATCCATGCCCGAGGCAGGATGCGAACCTGCGACCGTAGTGGTCGCGCGGTTCCAAACTGTAGCGCTTAGAACCACTTGGCCACTTCGGCCGGCTATACGTAACTCACTTACGTTGCAGACCACCGTCAAATGAATACCATAGAGCCCTTTGCATTGTACTACTTATTGTAACTCATTTCCTTTCGGTGCCCATATGTAGCGCACGGAGAAAATACACATAAATGAACCTCTGATCACTATAACGTAATATTGCCTTCACGATCCCGATGTCTGGTTTTATCACAGTGTGATTATCTTTCCTTTCATTAGATAATCTGTGTCTGTGACATGGGTACATTCACTGTTCAATTCTCGTATACGTTTTTTGTATATAACATTAAAATTTCTTGGTCGTGCCAATGTAGATTTGCAGCAGTTCATATATTCCCGAACAAACTGTATTTCTTTGTGGATACATTTTTTTGGACAGGGGTCCAAGTTGCAAGTAAACTCTTCCGTCTCCATACAAGCCTCGGATGGCAGGTAAAATGGATGTCTGAAGTTTCTGAAGGTACACCTCACCGGTAACTGTGCCGTCAAAGAAGAATGTCCCAATCAAGCCCGGATAAGACAACCCACACCACACATTTACTCCTGACAAATTCACGGCTTGTTCTACATGGACGTTCGGATTTTCGGCGGCCCAGTAGGTGCAATTGTGGCGAGTTACAGTACTATTGAGTTTGAACTGTGCCTCATCAGACCACACAATCATCTCAGCAAACTCTTAAACGTTGCGGACAATGTTAGTAAACCACTCGCAGTGCTCCATTCTACGTTCTGGGTCGTCCTCGTTCATTGTGTGTAGCAATCGTGGGATGTAGCACTTCCACTTTGCTGTCTTCAAAATTCGCCGAACACTTGAGCGACTCACTCCAGTTTCACGGGCACACTGTCTCACAGACTTCTGCGGTGAGTGAGCGAATTGTTATAACACACGACGGGAGTTACCTGATCGTTGTTTGTGAACATCTTTAACACAGCCTTCGGCTTCAAATTTGTCTCGAATGCGACGAATCGTTAAACGTGTCGGTGGCTCTGTTTGATACTCATTTCGTAATTGCCGTTGAAACTCATTAATGTTTTCGTACTTAAAATACCACTTCTAAACTTACTTCCTTTCATCGAATGTGAGATTGGCGCCAGCCATGTTTACTCGAGTAACCAGGTGCAACTAAGAACAAAACACTGACTATCTGGCGACTGTCAACTGACAAAACGAAACAACGCAATACAACGCTTGTGTGGCGATTGCCGGAACTACAAACTATTACATTACCAAAGATGAGACAACTCCGTCAATTAGTTTGCCACTTATGGACTTTTAAACAGTGGATACATTGTTTTGGAACCTCTCTCTCTCTCTCTCTCTCTCTCTCTCTCTCTCTCTCTCTCTCTTGTTCCCCTTTAGGAGAGCGATTGAACTTGAATTCATAATTTCATCTTCGGATGTTTTTCTTCTTAGCTTCCCAAAACCTCCTCATCCTCTCAGAATGCTCCTTCTTCCGTTCCTCTGTCCATTTTTTACCAGGCTGACGCGATGTTCTTTCCCCAAAATTCACACTTGTGATTTTATGCCGACACTCGGTGCGATCTTCGAGATTTTTTATGTTGATCTGCTGTAGATCCCTCTGGACTTCTTTCAGCCATTCCGTGCCACATTTACTCCTTGTTATAATATTGAATAATTTCTTTTCTATTCTGGAGTCTTCCATCCTGTAGATGTGTGTATAAAATTTGGCTCGGCGCTTTCTGATTTCATCTGTTGCTATGTTGATCTTTCTATAGAGCTCGTTTTGTGGTCTCTTCATCCAAATGCCATTTTTGTTGATTGGACCGTAAATCTTCCTGAGAATTTTTCTTTCCTGCTTTTCTATTTCCTTAATTTTAGAATGACCATCAATCACCATTGTTTCAGCTGCATAGATTGCTTCTGGAAGAATCACTGTTGTATAATGCCTTAATTTTGCGTCTGTCGAAATGCACTTCTTGTTGTAATGCGTCCATGTTAGCTTGTAGGCTTTCTGGAGCTTGGTGATTCTTTGTTCATTGGCAATTCGGTTTAATCCTGAGGACTGTATAGTTTCACCGAGGTATTTAAAATGGCAGACTTGTGCAATTTTACCATATTTTGTTATTAAAGGGGATTTATTTTCTGGCTGACTTTCCATATATTGGGTTTTTTGATAAGATATCTGTAGTCCGGTTTTTTGTGAAATTTCATGTGAATCGCTTCTGTTCTGTTATTGGTGATAATTGCAATATCGTCAGCGAAAGCAAGGCACTTGACTTTAATTCGGTTCTCTTTCTTGATACCAATTTGGATACCCTTTACGTGAGGTTCCCATTCCCTGATTATATTTTCTAGAACAATATTGAAAAGGATTGGGGATAGTCCGTCCCCCTGTCGGACTCCAGATTTGATTTCGAAGGGTTCTGATACTTCCCCCATGAATTTCACTTTGGCCGTTGTTCCTGTAAGTGTCTGTTCTGTGATTTTTCGTGTCTTTCGGTCGATCCCAAATTCTTCCATGATTTTAAACGACAGAAATAAAATCCCCGGGATAGACCAAAACTAGCGGCTGCAGCCTTGTACCGTGACATTGGCTTATCAAAGGCTAATGGAAGAAAACCTTGAGAATAAATTACCTGGTCCCCCAAGATGGGGGTTGTGCAGTGGGCCAGCTCCTCACTCACATGAAACAATTAAAATGCTACAAAGCCTAATAATATGCCTCGGAAAAACTGGAATCTCCGACGACGTATAGACGAATAAAAACGAAAAATTGTATTTAGATTCTCGAATCTGCCGAATATATTTCGAAAACTGAATATATTACCAACAGAACTTTAACGATTCAAATTGGTTGTTGTCGCACTCTCTGAGACCAATAGCAAAGGCAAAGGAGAAGAAGAAATTGGTAATTATGTACATGTTTGGAGTTGGCTGTCCAGAGCGGTAAGAGCCAAAGTTGGAGTCTTCATTATCATAAAGCAAGCATGGGAAAAGACAATGACAAATTTTAACCGCGGCCGGCAGTAAGACAAGGATGCAGCCTTTTGCCCCTACTGTTCAATCTGTACATCGAGGAAGCAATTATAGAAATAAAACAAAGGCTCAGGAGTGGAATTAAAATTCAAGGTGAAAGGATATCAACGATACGATTCGCTAATGGCATTGCTATCCTGAGTGAAAGTGAAAAGGAATTACATTATCTGCTGAACGGAATGAAGAGTCTGATGAGTACAGAATATGGATTGAGAATAAATCGAACAAAGACGAAGGTAATGAGAAGTAATATAAATGAGAACAGCGAGAAACTTAACATCAGGATTGATGGTCACGAAGTAGATGAAGTTAAGGAGTTCTGCTTCCTAGGCAGTAAAATAACCAGTGACGGACGGAGCAAGGAGGACATCAAAAGCAGCCTAGCATTGGCCAAAAGGGTATTCCTGACCAAGAGAAATCTACTAATATGAAATATCGACCCTAATCTGAGGAAGAAATTTCTGAGAAAGTGCGTCTGGTGTAAAGCATTGTATAGTAGTGAAACATGGACTGTGGGAAAACCGGAACAGAAGGGTATCGAAGCATCAGCCGAATGTAAAAAATTTGGTGGACTGACAAGGTAAGGAACGAGGAGGTTCTGTGCAGAATCGGAGAGGAAAGGAGTATGAGGAAAACCCTGATAGGAAGAAGGGACAGGAAGATACGACATCTGTTAAGACATGGGGGAATGACTTCCATGGTATTAGACGGAGCTGTAGGGGGCTAAAACTGTATAGGAAGACAGGTATTGAAATACGTGCAGCAAACAATAGAGGACGTGCTACTCAGAAATGAAGAGCACAGGATCAAATTATAGATGTAACCCGTTAGCAATGGAATACGGAAACTGGGAACTGAAGATTAATTATCAGAAAACAGAATACCTCACTCATGATCCAGATGACTCATACATACAGGGTACTAAAATTAATAGGGTCAGTATATTCTGTTGTTTGAGATCTATTTCAGAACTGGAGGGAAAATCAGAGGTAAAAATTAATAAAAGAATTAATAGTGGAAAGAAACTCATTGGGATGCTCCACTCAATTGTATGGTGCATAAATGTAATAAGCAGAACCGAAAGAATCATATAAAACGATACTAGAGAGAATAGTTGTATATGGACTAATCCGAAACACGTAAAGACACTGCAAGCAGTAAAACGGACTTCTGAAGAAGAACAGCAAGGATTTCTAGAAAAGAGAATATAAGAAACAACCAAATAATAAAGAGAATGGAAGTAAGAGAAAGAATACATGACTTGATGGATATACGGAAGTTACAATGGTACAAACATGTAAGAGGAACTGAGGAAGCCAAAATACCGAAAATGATTTTGGATTGAGAACCAGAGGGGAAAAAGAGAAGAGGATGTCGTACGACCACCTGGTACCAAAATGTACAGTTCACAATGAAAAGAATTTGCGCAGAGGAACAAGATCTACAAGATCGAAATACCTGCAGGAACATCCTGAGGGGATAAATTAAAATGTTATGTAACAGATGCAACAATTTTCGTGTATTTGTTATGATGGAAAAAGCCTTTGTACAGAGGAAAATTTCAATAACATAAAAATAAAATAAATATATATTTTCACGATAATTGCTTGGCAGATGGTTGATAGGACAACCTACAAACTCATTCTCGATCAGTCCAATCTCGAGTTAAACATGGGAAAACCGAACAACTAAATCTTATCCTAGCAGCTAAGATTTTTTTAATTAAATAGCCAGGGTCATTTCTTCCTACGTAGGTTGGGCTAGACAAACTTTTCCAATCGGAGGAGAAAGTAGTGATCGAAATTTCGTGAACAGATTTCGTCGGATCGAAAAATGCCTTTATTTTAGAATCTGCCACTTCAACTTATATATCATATCCATGGGTCTCTGCCCCCTAATTTAAGATGGCAAAAAGCTCGTGGCCTTTCTTTTGAATTTATGTACGTCCTCCAATAATATTAACTGGTAATGATTCTATACAATGTAACAGTAGTTAACAGTAGTGTAGAAGAGGAGGGACAACGGTACTGCAGGCAGTAACTTTATCAGAATTCTTTTGTTGCATAATCTAAGTATTCTGCCGATGACGTATAGACTTCATTTTGCCTACGGAAACATTTTCTGTGTGATAGCTCCAACGTAAGTTGTTTGAAATTATAATCTCTACGTATTTAGTTGAACCGACACCACGTAAATTACAGCGCTTTATCGTTAAAACCGAAGATATTTTGTGTAAATCAAATTGTCATTAGTTTTGTTCTTCTGATTATTGTACTAGGGAATGAACGTCAGTATCATCCGCAAAAAACCTGAAAGGGCTACTCAGATAGCCTGCCAATACTTTACGTAAGTAGTGTGGCTACTCTGAGATGAAGAGTTTGGCACAGGAGAGGAATTCGTGGCGGGCATCAAACCAGTCAGAAGACTGATGACTCAAAAAAAGTGGTATGGCTACCAAATTTGTGGACCTTTTCCTTCAAATTTGCGGCATCACGTGAGACATTCAGTGCCGTATCGGTGACATCATAAACCACGTTACCTCACCTAAGATGTGTTCATCATGACGTACCAAGTTTCAGTGACAAGACACTGGCAGGTAATACTCGAATAAAAATCAAAGATGACGATGGTGGAAATTTGTTTTTTAATTTTTGAGCATCCATTACAACTAAAACAGCAATCATATCGCTGAGAAATAGATGATGGCGCTCCTGGCATATGTAAGCCCTGGCAAACACGCGCAAGGACAATTGCAGCATCGGCAGCTTACTTCTCCTAGTGCCTGCCTGCCTTTATAACCCTTTTCCGCTTATTCAGTGAGTCATTACTTGGAAATCCGCAAACAGGTCACATATGGTCAAGTGGAAAAGAGTCATGTCAAACAAACAGGTCAGTACAAGATGTAGTTTTTTCTAGAAAGCAGATCGTTCAGATAGCTAATTCAGAGTGCCCGATACCTGCAAAGGTTCGTCATCTTCCGCCTAGACGGGTAAAATGCTTTGTCAGGAGACGTGAGACAAGTTAAGGAAATGTCAATCCTTTCCAAAACAGTTTGCAGAAACATCAACAATTACTTCGTGAAACATCAGTACCTACACCCAAAAACGTGAGTACTATGATTGTTGGCTATGGTGTAGTGAGCGTTATTTACTACCTGTCGTTTCGTCTACGGAGGTCCATCATAGCGTGTAACATGATTTGAGCCCATCAGTTAGTTTCTGTGTGAAGCTGTCGGCACGTCCTATGTACCCTCTTCCATGTACGATGCTAGTGCTGCCGATTTCTTTAATGTTTAAGAAATTTCCTTGAAAACGCCTTATAATATATATTAACTCCCGCCACACAAACGTTGACTGCAAAAAGCGGCATCGTATTTCTCGCTAAGGCTGCTCCTGGCTAAAATTAGAGCCACCTTCCATGGGAATTTAGCAAGTAGTTCACATTTCACACTTCTGTGCTAATTAGGGCGGTACGTCTTACTGTGTCGGCCCTTAACCACCCGTTCAGTCTTCTCACAGTTGGCTTGTTTACAGTGCCATGTTATAGGTAACGCGTTTTCGTTTTACTACCGTATACTTTCGTTTGTGCCAGTTTTGTTTTGGATCAGATTTCACTGACCGTAACATGAAGACAGAATCACTCAGATGAAATCATCTACGTAACAGAAATATTATGTCTGTAAATAAACGGGGAAATAAGAAAGACATTCTTGAGGTTCTACAACTATTACCAGAAATAAGGTAGCAATGCCAGGAAATTACCAAAATGCAGAGACTGGCACCTGGCCCTGAATGTACATAAACCTAACGTAATCCGCGTGGATTACAATTTTACTTAACACATACAGCAGCCACCTAAAATTTCTATAAGCAACGTTATTAGCAGAACTTTCCGTAACGTTTTAAGAATTTGCGTTCCGTTCACGGAATGAACCTGGGTTAAAACGTTGAAGAGAGAAACTGAAGGACACTTAATTTCGTTGTGACAAGTGCCACAGCACACCTATATCTATATTTTATGTCATAGGGAAAGACGTGTGAATACCCCCACTCAGGACACAGGATCCAGCATTCATTTAGAGCATTAATAAATCCGTTCTGTAACTTTTAATTAAGCCTCGAATGCAGAGGAGAGATCTGTCTCGTTGAAGAAATTTGGGAAAATGATCAAGACGTTGGTCAGCTCAAGCGGGGATCAGCAACCTCTAGGAGACTCCATAGTCACTCAGTATGCATTTCCGACACGAAGCTATTTTGTAAAGTGCACACTGCGGGAAAAAAAAAATTAGTACGCCATGGGCCGGTCAACGTGGCCGAGCGGTTCTAGGCGCTTCAGTCTGGAACCGCGCGTCCGCTACGGTCGCAGGTTAGAAACGTGCCTCGGGCATGGTTGTGTGGGATGTCCACAAGTTAGTTAGGTTTAAGTAGTTCTAAGTTCTAGGGGACTGATGACCTAAGTCCCATATTGCTCAGAGACATTTGAACCTTTTAGTACGCCATTTCAGAGGTTTCCAGTTATGCCACGTCTGCTCGCCCTGTTTACGTTGTTCTGTACGAGTTCTTGGTTGTTGAGTCGCGGAAGTCACTTCTCGTCCCAACAACATACCACACACATGCTCCGTTGGAGACAAGTCCGGAGATCGTGCTGGCCAGGGAAATTGCTGCAAGTTTTGCAGAGCACGTTGAGTGGGCGAACATTTCCCTATCAGTAGCAAAAACGGCAAAAGAACGGGTCTAACAACATTTTTCATATTCTGAGCAGTGGGTAAACGTGCCCTTCAGAAACTCCACAGATGAACGGGAGTTGTAAAAATGGCTCTGAGAACTATGGGACTTAACAGCTATGATCATCAGTCCCCTAGAACTTAGAACTACTTAAACCTAACTAACCTAAGGACAACACACAACACCCAGTCATCACTAGGCAGAGAAAATCCCTGACCCCGCTGGGAATCGAACCCGGGACCCCGTGCTCGGGAAGCGAGAACGCTACCGCGAGACTACGAGCTGCGGACGGGAGTTGTAGCTTATCGCACCCCATACCATAAGGCCTGGGGTGAGAGAAGTGTGTCTTCGATGAATGCCCTCTACAAGACAGCGCTCCCTACGTGTACGTCGTACACGCAAATGACCATCGTTTTCGTGCAGGTAGAATCTGTTTTCATCGCTGTAGACCACTGCCCGCCAATCCATCCTCTAAGTTAAGACGCTAACGGCACCAGTCGAGGCGTGCACGTCGATGGTGTGGTGTGAGTGGAAGACGGGCTAGATGTGTGCTTACCAGAAGTCTGATACTAATCACTTCTCAACAGTTCGTGTAGACACCTCTCGGCTCACAAGCCCTCTTATTTGTACTGCCGTTGAAATACAACAATCCTGGCAGGAATCTATGCTGCGTTGGCGTCCAGATCCTCTTCTTCGTGTGTGAGATGGTTCACATGACCACTGGTATCAGCACCATTGCACAACTGAGGCAGCACGTCCAACTTGGGTGGCAGTTCTGCGAAAGGACCACCCCACCACGTGGAAGCCCAGAAACTGACCGCTTGCTACACTTGCTCAGTTGATTGTACGAGGTACTTGTGCGTCTCCGTGGCAAGGTTGGCTGCTTACTTCACACGGTAGCACCCCACAAAGTCTTCTGGAGGTGAGCACGCCCTATTGAAAGACGCACACGGCACTCTGGTGGCTACGCCGCTACGTTATCTGTTGGGGGATGAGGTTGAAACCATTATCTGTATATCTAGTATCGCCGACGTTGCATATGCCTTCACCGGATCAACATCGACTTCGTTTTTCCAGATGTACTATTTTTTTTTCCCCGGCAGTATATTTGTTTTCGCCTCCGTCATCATTCACACGTCTGTACTTCTTTCCATGTTGTTTTCAGCACCCTAAGGCCGTGTTCTACGCGAGCAACAGAAGCGACCGACAGCGAGCGACGTCTGCATACGTCACACTCCAGCGAGAAGCAGCAGCACCGGGCGAAAAGGTAGGCTATTTTGCCTATGAGTGACCATATGGCGCTAAAAGACGGCCGCTTAGAGCCCACCAGCTGTTTCTATAAAGCGGCGCCCCTAAATTGTAGAATACTGTAGCTGGAGAGTAAGGCTACAAAATTGGCTTTGCCTAACACAACAAAGCGAAAAGGAATTCTGTGTATGAAATTTATAAAGGTAGGAATCTTCAAGGAGAATTTCATAATTTATATCATCAACTACAAATATCACCCGACAATTCTTCGTATACACGTGAGCGAGCAGAGTGGCATTCGACTATCTCATCAATATAATAAATTAAAGATGAATGTTTTTCACATGATAAAGAACCTCTAACAGCCGATAAAAGCGGAAGAATGACTGACTACTGGAAATTACGGTTAGGAACGCTAACCAAACATGTGCAGTTGTGGCGTGACAGTAGTGCTACCACTTTCTATATTTTAACTGACTGAGCTACAGTTCTGTACACTAAGTTTTGTGTATACTGTTTGCACTGCATCGAGAAGTATATTTTTAAGGTCATGCCAAAGTACTTGATCTTTAAGTGTATACATAACTGTCCCAGTACATCACACACATTAAATACCTAATAAATTAAAATGAACAACTATGATATCTTAGAGATATTTGATGTTGCGAACGCAATTCATCAGCAGCCATTGTTAAGCCGAAGCCTTTCAGTTAATCTTAATAGTCTCTAAAAGTAAAGGATACAAAATGTTTGAAAATTAAGTCAAACGTTTTGTCAAATGACTTGTCTAAAATTTGTTTTGTTGTTGTGGTCTTCAGTCCAGAGGCTGGTTTGATGCAGTCCTCCATGCTACTCTATCCTGAGAAGCATCTTCATCTCCAAGTCACTACTGCGACCTACATCCTTCTCAAACTTCTTAGTGAATACATCTCTTGGTCTCCCTCTACGGTATTAACCCTCCGGCCTGTCTAAAAGTATGAAATAAAAAGTATTAGGGAAACGTTTGATGCGCCTTATTTTCTGTTCATGATTCCGAGCATCATTCAAAGGCATGTAGAACGCATCTCTGGTCTATTTATTTCTTTTACACAAATCATTTCACAAAATATTTCATCGATTTCTTTGGATTCATATCCTCAAGTTTTATTCAGGAAGCATGATCTTACTGACTCCTCGTTAGCCTTCCTAACATCCTCTGTCCACGAAAATCCCAAGAGACTTGATTCGAAGGAAGCATTTTTGACATTTAAATATCGCACCAATGTATCTTTTTATGTGAAAAACAGCTAGGCCTTGAAAAGTTGGACTTTTTGACACTTGATTTACACAGCTTGTCAGCATATTTTCGTGAAATATTTCAATTTTTCCTCAACTCATTAATTAAGTTTTCCTTATTTGCCCTGATTAGTTTCAAGCAGTTAAATATTTTCATGTAATAATAGATCTCACGCTTGTCACTTTGATACCATTTTTGCCTGTTTCTCACTCTTGGTTTGGCTATGAAAATTCGGACAAAACCTCACAGTATAATTTATAGGAAGCCTTATTCTCGCTCTACTCCAGCGTTTACAAAATGTATCGAGTGTTAATCATACGATAAAGTAGTCCTTCCTGTGTGCTGTCATTTCCAAAAAACGTCGTTTCTATATCTTCAACCGTTTATGAGATACGACCATTTTTACTACCACTTGATTTCTGAAGCGCAAGAAAGGATTCGGACGCGCCGCGAGCGACGCGTCCGCGGATGTAGCAAGCTGTATCTCAAGAAGGAAAAGAATTATCATTTCGGACTCAATATTAAATGGAATTTAAATATTTTGGTTATATTTCATACGCTGTAATGTATGGCTTAAATAAACTATACGGAAAGTCTGCAAAGTGTGATATTACTTCTGCAAACACTTAAATATTTCGTGCATCCGTGCACTCAGTTTCGTGCAACACAGTAACAGTGACGTATAACGAAAGTACACTCCTGGAAATGGAAAAAAGAACACATTGACACCGGTGTGTCAGACCCACCATACTTGCTCCGGACACTGCGAGAGGGCTGTACAAGCAATGATCACACGCACGGCACAGCGGACACACCAGGAACAGCGGTGTTGGCCGTCGAATGGCGCTAGCTGCGCAGCATTTGTGCACCGCCGCCGCCAGTGTCAGCCAGTTTGCCGTAGCATACGGAGCTCCATCGCAGTCTTTAACACTGGTAGCATGCCGCGACAGCGTGGACGTGAACCGTATGTGCAGTTGACGGACTTTGAGCGAGGGCGTATAGTGGGCATGCGGGAGGCCGGGTGGACGTACCGCCGAATTGCTCAACACGTGGGGCGTGAGGTCTCCACAGTACATCGATGTTGTCGCCAGTGGTCGGCGGAAGGTGCACGTGCCCGTCGACCTGGGACCGGACCGCAGCGACGCACGGATGTACGCCAAGACCGTAGGATCCTACGCAGTGCCGTAGGGGACCGCACCGCCACTTCCCAGCAAATTAGGGACACTGTTGCTCCTGGGGTATCGGCGAGGACCATTCGCAACCGTCTCCATGAAGCTGGCCTACGGTCCCGCACACCGTTAGGCCGTCTTCCGCTCACGCCCCAACATCGTGCAGCCCGCCTCCAGTGGTGTCGCGACAGGCGTGAATGGAGGGAAGAATGGAGACGTGTCGTCTTCAGCGATGAGAGTCGCTTCTGCCTTGGTGCCAATGATGGTCGTATGCGTGTTTGGCGCCGTGCAGGTGAGCGCCATAATCAGGACTGCATACGACCGAGGCACACAGGGCCAACACCCGGCATCATGGTGTGGGGAGCGATCTTCTACACTGGCCGTACACCACTGGTGATCGTCGAGGGGACACTGAATAGTGCACGGTACATCCAAACCGTCATCGAACCCATCGTTCTACCATTCCTAGACCGGCAAGGGAACTTGCTGTTCCAACAGGACAATGCACGTCCGCATGTATCCCGTGCCACCCAACGTGCTCTAGAAGGTGTAAGTCAACTACCCTGGCCAGCAAGATCTCCGGATCTGTCCCCCATTGAGCATGTTTGGGACTGGATGAAGCGTCGTCTCACGCGGTCTGCACGTCCAGCACGAACGCTGGTCCAACTGAGGCGCCAGGTGGAAATGGCATGGCAAGCCGTTCCACAGGACTGCATCCAGCATCTCTACGATCGTCTCCATGGGAGAATAGCAGCCTGCATTGCTGCGAAAGGTGGATATACACTGTACTAGTGCCGACATTGTGCATGCTCTGTCGCCTGTGTCTATGTGCCTGTGGTTCTGTCAGTGTGATCATGTGATGCATCTGACCCCAGGAATGTGTCAATAAAGTTTCCCTTCCTGGGACAATGAATTCACGGTGTTCTTATTTCAATTTCCAGGAGTGTAAATTCAGACCTTTATTGAGCAAAGATATCAAGCTGTAGGATGCGAAAGAATCAAATTTTATTACCAAATGGTTTTCTTAAAATCGGAAGACAAGTAATGCATAGCTGCTGGCGCTTCCGCTTCACTGATTTGTCGAGAAGAGACACATGACTGTCGGTGTCACTGTCACGCGTGCTGCAGCGGCAAGGTTCAAACACTTCTGAATTCATTCCAAAGACGTCGCCCTCTTAAGACACTTCCGTAACCATATATGCCGTCATGTTTTGTCACCTGAAGCTGTTGCGTGCAGTTGGTTGCTTCTGTCGTTCAAGTAGGACACTGCCTGATTAACAGGAGGAGTTTGCTGGGCATTAGAGCCAAGTTAAATTTCTTCGAACTTCTGAAATTTTAATATCATTCGGTGATTATTCCATCGACTATCACTGATGAACGACAGGCAGTTACTTTGAACCTCTCTTAAATCTCTTATCACGTTACTTGTATTAAACTCTAGGGGGTAGTCAAATGGAAATAAGGCACATTGACAAAAAAGTAAATAACCTGCTTATAATTTCAAAAGTAATCACCGTAATTGTCACTACATTTATTGACTGTGAGGCAAGGCAATCAAAGCCTTCATAGAAAAATGTTTGCGGTTGCCTTCAGAACCACCATTCGCCTAGACGCGCTCACCATTGTCGGAAGCAAATCGACAGTTACATAATGTACGCCGCAGAAGTTTTGCTAATTAGCTCTTACACATCCTCCACAGAGTCTCGGTTTCTATCCATGTGATTTCCATTATTTTGGAGCCCTGAAGAAAAACATACGTGGCGGTCGATATGCTTCGAACGAAGAGTGGTTCAGTAGGCAACCTCAAAATTTATTCATGAAGACAGTGATCGTCTTATCTAACACTGGGGGAAATGTATTAACATTTGTGGAGATTGCTTTTGAAATAATAAACAAGTTAGGTGTATTTTTTCGTCTGTCTTGTTTTCATCGCAATGGCCATTATTTTTAATTGTGGTATATTTTACGGTGCTTATTAATAGGTGGACCATAATGGTATGGCGGAATATATTTAAACTAGAACCGCAAACCACCCTTCCATTGATGTCCACGCAGGTAAACTGTTCCCCTCTCCGAACGAATCCAGTACGCTATGAGAGCAGCTTGAAGGTACTCTGTTGAAAGCTGACAATATTTTGAAAGTTGTGCCCTGAAACTATGTGTAAAAGAATTTGTTGTCAACAATCCGAAATTTGTCTGGCTTCTGAATTCCGAATTAACGTTCAGATCTATGATCGGCTTAGCTACCCAAATTTTGAAAATGAACTTGTTTATGCAAATTACTTTTTACCAATGTTTTGTAATTTTAATTAACCGGGAATACATCTGCAGTCTGTAAATTGGATTGCTTAAAAAGAATAATTTGTAAGGACGCTCAGAATGGCTCACTGTTACATAATTTAATTACGTCCTGTTATAAAAAATGAATCTATTGAGTTTACAAAAAATTTCAATAGTTGAAAATGGTACCTAATTTTCTGCCAAGAAGTTCGTTTAAGCAATGCAATTCATTCATACTTTGCAACGGATAAATTTACTCTTCTGTGGCTGCACGGCAAAAATGACAAGCTGAAATAAATCAGTAAGTGGGACTTTGTCTTCTTACTTTCATTTTTTTTTTTTTTAATTGCTGTTTTAGCAAATTAGTCTTTGAGTCTCCTTTCAAAATTATCGCTTACTGTTCACGCAAAAGTGCCAGGTGTCACAATGCTGATTTCAACAAACACCTTATTCATTGAACAGTGGGGATATATTTATAAATGACAGAAATAAGTGCACTGAAATTGTATTCAGTCCTTTTAATGACACGAAAGTAAACCCAAACAGCTACACACCCGCATCACTCCAAAAAGGTTCGTCAGACCGACACCGATGCATGACGGGTTTGCGTATCTACAAGGCGTTTCCTTCCCGGACTGCGTCGATCACAACGATGGACGACAGACGGCAGGACAAGTACCACCAGAGTCCCTCGGTGCCAGGGACCTATTTCCAGCAACGCGTCACGTGTGTGGAACTGGATCAGCAAGGGTTGCTGCGCGCCCCGGCTATACAGGACGGCCCCAGCTAACGAGTCGGCAGTTCACTCCACCGGAGCTCTGGGCCAGTTCGTGCGTCGCCCCTCAGCAGCCCGTCAGTCAGAGCCCGGCAGGCAGCCACCTCAGCGGGCACTACGACTTTCCAGCGGTATCCTGAGACGTACCTGTCGGCCAGCTACGCCGAACGCTCAACCTCCGTCGTTCGTGATTATCAGTGGCATAGTCTTATCGTTCCATTACGTTTATTCACTGTGTGTTCCAGGCATATATCTGTTAGTGTCTAAGAAGTTGTATTATTTTTTATTGAGAAGGTTTTTTCCTTTGTTATCAAATATCTCTAAGACCCTAGTTCTTGAATGAGATTTTCACTTTGCCGCGGAGTGTGCGCTGATATGAAACTTCCTGGCAGATTAAAACTGTGTGCCTGACCGAGACTCGAACTCGGGACCTCTGCCTTTCGCGGGCAAGTGCTCCAGCAACTGAGCTACTCAGGCACGACTCACGCCCCTTCCTCACACCGGGCAGAAGTAAAGCTATGAGGACGGGGCGCGAGTCGTGCCTGGGTAGCTCAGTTGGTAGATCACTTGCCCGCGAAAGGCAAAGGTCACGAGTTCGAGTCTCGGTCCGGCACACAGTTTCAATCTGCCAGGAAGTTTCACGCTAGTTCTTGTTTAACTATGTGTGACTATTTCTCATCAACCATATCTCCATAGTAATACACCTAAACTTATATGAACAATTACCTTCGTTCTTCTCTGCATTGAAATACATCATGATTTCTGCTTCTACAAAATGTGTTTATTACAATGTTTTTCTCTTGGATTTCTAATGTAATACTATACACGCAATCTAAACGTGGGAAGGCTAATTAGAATAGTGAACCCATGATTAATGGTTCTCCTTGATTACTAATGTGCAGATATTATTCGACACAATGAAATATCTGCACACTCATTATTACTAAACTGGGATTGCAGCTAACAAACTCGATATAAATTACCTTAACCTGAAATGGTATCTCTTTACAGCCGAAATTCGTTCTTGATCCTTTAAAAAAATGGTTTAAAAGGGTCTGAGCACTATAGGACTTAACATCTGAGGTAATCAGCCCCATAGACTTAGAACTACTTAAACCTAACTAACCTAAGGACATCACACTCCGAGGCAGGATTCGAACCTGCGACCGTAGCAGCAGCGCTGTTCCGGACTGAAGCACCTAGAACCGCTAGGCCACTGCGGCCGGCCTCTGCATCCTTTGGCAGAACATGATGGAACATTCGAAATGGAAACTTCTGCGTAGCATGTCCGCTATCCAAGCTTCTCATTCTGCGATGATACAACACCCCCTCTCTACGACTCTGCAACTACTACTGTACAAGACTGTTACTCGACTGTTACCTACGTGCTTGTCCGAGCTCTACTCATTAATGCAACCTATGGAAACCAGATGCTGTATGTAGCTAATGTGTTTAATAAGCAAAGAAATTTAAGATTGGAATATCCTAATAAAGTGATCCTTCCGTTGTATTTGTTTTCAAATATGCACCAAGTGGTAACATACCAAATAATTTTGATATACTACCCTTCCTCTTAATGTATAAAGATTTCAGTATCTCCGAGATAATTACACAGAAGATGTAGGGGAATGTCCTATCGTAGAGTTCACTAATTTGACCCCCGACAAGTTTATCGTAACTTTTGTTGTCTCTAGTGGGAAAGAACGGCCAGTCAGCACCACCGCGTTCTGAGGACTAGTGGTTGGACTGAGAAATGTTTGTAGTGGTTTTGTACCACGGGAGGATCTTGCATAATGCATTCATTTTCAGAAAAAAAAACACAGCAACTTGAACGACTGAGATAGGAAGTTCATATTGACAGGACGTGTACATTACCATGTTTTGCAGAAATGGTCAACATGGATATCGTGGCCTAACACCACTTACTGGAAAAATGTGCCTGCGGCTCTCGTTGTCGCTACAAACTGACAGTAATGGATCAGTGTGACAAGTGCAGGATGTCTCACAGACGTGAGAGAATGAGATGCATGCATCCGGGAAATTGCTGCTCGTGTGGGACGAAGTGATTCAACAGTGCAACTGGTGCGTGCAGATTGGTTCACGAAAGACCGTAGAACACGGCGAGAAGATCGACGCCTCACTGGCATGGCATTGCAGGAAAGATCTGCGTTCTCCTCGGCTCTGCTGCAACAGTGGAACAGTGTAACACATCCTACACTATCAGGGTGACAGTCCGTCGCCGTTTATTTTGGCGTGGGTCAATTCTGCCTTTTACGAATGTGCATAAACAAGCTAGATGGCGATGATATATGGAAAGACGTCACTGGAGCAGGAACGGCATCAGATAGTGTTTTAGGACGAATCCAGCCTCTGTTTACTTGAAATGATGCCCGCATTTTAGTTCGCTGCAGACAAGGAGAGAGGCATCACAGTGACTGCATTGTCACATGACATATAGTGCCAACTCAAGGCCTTATGGCGTGTGGTGCTACTGGGTACAGCCACAAATCGCAGTTGGTGTGTGTACAGAGCACTGTGACTAGTGTAACCTAAGTGAATGACATCCTGCGACCAGTAGCCACACCCTTTCTGCACAACGTTACAGACGCCATTTTTCAGCAAGACAATGCATAATTACATGTTGCTGCACGAACTCGTGCCTCCTTGGTGTCACAGGATGTCAGCCTTAGCCCTGGCCCGCGAAATCACGAGACTGTCGAAAATGTGTGGGATATAGTGAAACGGCAGGTGCTGCGTTGAGACCCAATGCCAACCCCCACAGACTGAAGTTCGGAGTCAGGTGAATGCAGCATGAATAAGCCATTCGCGCCTTATACGTGTCGATGTCATCACGCAGGGATAAGTTATCAGGGCCCATGGTGGACCCTGTGCCTACTAGGCTATACAACACACGCTGAACCGAGGTGACTACAACGCTAATCATTTCTACAGAAATACTAATGTACATGTCCTGTGAATGTGAATGACCTGTCGCTAGGCGTTCAACGAATTCTATTTTTTTTTCTGAACATGAGTGTAATATGAATACCGGCGTTTGTGGTACATAATTGGACGTTTGTTGCACAATACCTCAATGGTGTCGCAATTTTCAGTGCCAACAGTGTTGTTTACACAGTACTCAGACGCTTCCAAACAGAATTTCAGCGGTCGTAGTAATTCTCAGTCTAATATGGCCACTCGGGCGCATAGCGCCTCAATGGCGCACTTAAGAGTCTTTGTCACGGGACTGGGTGGCTGCTGCTGTCCGGTGAAGAGCTCCGTCGGAGGTCTGCACGCGCCCTCTGCTGGCGCGGAGGGGCGCCAGCGTGAGGCCATTATGGTAATTTCTGCCGGACCAGAAGCGACACAGACAACTGCGGGAAATTGCCAAGTCCGCCGAGCAATTAGCGCAGGCGACTGTTCAGGGCCGCTGTGGGCAACTCCAGAAGACAAAACCAATTACGCGTGCCTCTGAGGTCCTGATCCACTTATCAGAGTTCTGCCAGCCACGGAGCGCCACTTCTGCTGCTGTCTGCACTCATTACGCCTTCTGGGTTGTCACTGTGTGTAACTTGTTCTCACGCGACCTTACCGCTATTAGGATAACACGGTATGTGGGCAGTGTTTCCATCAGTTTCGAGTTTTCGTATCTGTGAGGGGAGAATGGCCTTTCAAGATACTGGCTGCAGCCGGTGCGGAAGTATAATACACTAATATGCTTCTGAAATTCTCTCACAGAATGCAACAGTGTTACCCATATTTTTCAACTTTCAGAGCAAAATTAAATTCTATTTACAATTGGAGAAGTGTCTTCATAGTACTATAAATGATGGATATCTGTTCTTTTGTGGTGTTCCGTCTTTCGTATTGAGTAAAACAGCTTTGTATCTGTTTACATAAGGGATACGTCTGGTGGGACAGAACACCCAACTTATATCCATAACAAGTACAAAAACCAACGTGCTGTTTTCGCTAAATTAATGAGGATAATATGGCGAAGTTTCTGAAGTATGAAGTAATTGTTGAATTTTACATCTGTTGAATTACGACAACGATTGTTCTCTGTCCGACAATACAAATTTTACTATGTAATTGCAAAGAGGACCTCAACGACTTAACATGTGAGGAACTTCACTTAATACTAACGAGATAAAAGACTGGAGTACCTATGTCAGGAGATAATGTCCCACCCTAGTGTACCAAATGTAAGCAAACACGTAGTTCAGGTATGGTTCATGTGTTTATTACGACTGTTAGAACTTTAATTGTGAAAACTACTTATTCACAACTTATGTAAAACAGATACGTGTTTCAGTCCTAAGTACTCAATAGCGTTGTGTATAAACCTGTGGCAAGCGATGTGAAAGTCGTACGATAGTCTTAGCCGCAACAGTTGTCTTGATGGTTCAAGTCTCCGTAATAATTTTGAAGTGAATGTCATGAAGTGTTACTTTCAATTTAGGATTCGTGTTGAAGGCACAATGCATTAAATCAGGTGGCTGTCGTGGATGGTACAGCACTTCACAGCCCACATCGCTCGAACAAATCATTCACAAGCTATGCCATATGCAGTGAGCATTTTCTGGAAAATGATCGACAAGTCCTGCGAAAAGTGTCGCGTTGTCTTTCACTAAGCTGGTCAGAAGGTCCGTTCCGAAAATAAACAGTTTAGAGAAAGACACTTCGTGCAGGACTACATTTCATTGTGAGCGTTTAGTTTCAATTCGAAGTTTAACATTCGTAGCTTAACTAGGATATTTTCTATTTTATTTTAATGATCTGTAATGATTGTTGAACTTTTGAATTGTTCAGTAGTTTCACTTTTTTCCCATAATTATGCCTAAGCTATTGTCTCTCACAATTAAGAGTCAGTCTAGTATCTTCTATGTTTATTTCGCAAGTGCACGCTTTCCTTCTGTGAACGAATTTCTATAAACTGCGATAGTTTTCATTTATCCACCAGGTCTAGCCTTGTCCATGAGACCAACTTCAGTGTTCCGTTAGATCTGTTTAGTATGCCCCTGAGATACTATTAGTCCAGTTCCAGGTGACCTACGGCGAAGGGAACCACTGCATAAGACAATTCAAATTTAAGAGGGGCAGTGTTGAGCAACGGTTAACGTATTATGGAAAAAAAAAAAACAAAAAATAAAAGAAAAACAAAAAAAACTACCAGCAGTGGCTCAATTAAGCCTGACAACTCACAAAGATATATTACTGAAGTGGCTCATATACCTACAAAGGAAGGTCACTGTAACAGTTTGATTCATTACCATAAATCGAATAAAATGCTTTACCCACTGAACCAAACATTTAATAAATGGACGCCAGTTTGTAATAATGAACTACAGCCGTGGCACAGGTTGGTGGATGCATGAAAGCATAATATGATACTATATCTTGGATATGGTCAACGACTACACAAACGGTTATTAATTTGAAGAAAGACTCCCACAAGAGCAAGTGCAAACACCAACAGTTACATCAAAGTGCATGATGGGCGTAACTAGTCCGCTGAAAATGTTAGAACTGTACAGTTAAAGCCTGATCTAAGGTAACAAGCTTTTCATGTGCCTCGGTTCGGTGACTGCCTTGCTAGCACGTGCTTACCACTCGTAGACATAATGAGTATGAAGACGCCCGCAGTATTCACTGGAAACTTTGAATCCAACTTGAATTTTGTACTCTGCTGTACGTCAGAGACATCTCTCGCTGCAGTACTCTGTTTCGACCTGGAGCAAGTCTACTCTTCAATGTCCGCACTGCACGTATACTCGTCGACCTATCAGCAGCAAGTGTTTTCTGACTTCTACTCCCCTGAACATTCGTGGTTCTGCCAGTGTAGGAAACTCGCGAGCCAGTTACAGGAGACCCTGCACATTCCAGTCAATAATAATTGTGTAAACAAGTTTGACAAATTCCTACGTCACAGATTTAGTCATAGTTAACCAATATTTGAGGAGTGTGGGAAGGGGGGCAGAAAATCTCTCCCACTACAGGACTGGTTTCCAACCCCAACCAACCACAATTCTTGTATATGGACATACAGAAAACCCATCTTCTGCTAAAATAACTATTGTGGACCAGAGTCCTTCTTACTCAGATTTAAACTACCATTACTTTAGGGCGTGGCCACAGCCAGTAGTCCTGCCCCTATAATTTCTCAGTGCTATTCGTGGCTTTCAGAGCTGTATCTCACCAAAAAGGATTCCATCTAGCAAACAGCAAAACTCAGTTTTATAGAACAAAGGCATCCCTACCTCACCTGCTGTGAGGAGAAGAGAGACAGTGACTTCCCTGTTCTTTATCTGCCCGGTGGCTGCTTTTAGTGCTGAATAGCTTCACAACACTGGTTCTTCTGAGTGATCTCACCTGTCATATGCCAGCTAATGAAAGCTCCAAAGGCTACAGAAGGTAGAAGGTCCCCCTTGCCGTTATAACAGCAAGGAGAACCAAGAGTAATTAGCTGTGCAATCAATGACAGTAATGTATACAGTCTGTAGTTTCCTTGCAACGTTACAGAATAGACTATACCGTCTTTTGGGATGTGCATAAATAGGATGTGTGACAGGTTGGGCATAAACTGCCATGTAACATTACCATGTGCTGCTTTATACAAGCAAACGATTTCATTGCACAGTACACTATCTTCTCATTCTGATGAATGCCTATGTATGTCAATGATTTATTTTAGTATAAGAATTTTTGGATTTAACGAGTTTCTCATGAATAGACCATCAGACCACCAATGGACTGATATCCTGAGCGTGTGGCGTGATACAATGCTTTCGATACAAAGCAACCACAATATTCTGACAAATATCTAAATTTCCATGGAACGTTTATAGTTTGGTAAATAATAAATTCAACAGATTTTTCTGATTTCGCCTTAGTCTGTAGATGAGACTCTCTCTTTCTCTCTCTCTCTCTCTCTCTCTCTCTCTCACACACCCACACACACACACACACACACCCACACACCCACACACACATACACACACACCCAAACACACTCACACACACACTCACTCTCTGTAGTGGGTAACAGACTGTGTAGGCTTTTCTTTCAGGAACTTGTTTTTTGATTGCTTGTATGAAAGGATTTATTTGTTCTTCCCACGTTCAGTTTCCATTCCCATTTGGTGAGTGTCCAAATGAACATACTTCAAGCCATATATCATGACCACTAGATAGGAATTAGCCATTAACTGTATAAATGTATTATGATTCAGTATGTTTAGCCACCACAAATGATACTTTTTTTTTTCCTACTAAAAACTTTTTAAATTTAATTTCTGACTGGCTTTTGTGGTCTTTAGAATAAATTTCTAAGTAAAAAAACACACTGCAATTCACCCCATGCCGTTGTCTGTACTTCCTATTAATATATTAATGCCGTCAGTGGCACGTACCTAGTCATTAGCTACATAGTTTTTTTGAAGTCCACAAGAGTAAATTGTATTCATTTCTCTCAAATATTTTATAAGGTTACTTAATAGGACAAGCGGAATAATAATCATTCACTTTTACTGGGCAACAGCATATCATTGAAGGAACAGAGAAGAAAGAGGTATGTGATCAGTGTCGCTGTCTGGTAGCGGGTTTCCGATGCTAGCTGCTCTTCAAATACTTGCTAACATTGTATCAAGGCCATACTGCTAATACGTTGATTCAGGGAAACCTCTGCTTCTAAAGATCTGAAGCCTGTTAAAATTTCCTTTAGAACTGGCAGCTAAAAGTAAATAGTGGGGCAGGGATCACGAAGAAAGCACGGCATGATTTCTGCCACACCAATGACACCTCCACCTCTGCTACCATAACACTTCCTGCTTCCGCTACGCTATCATTTCAGGCCACCGTTCACTGACGCTGACAATGTGTTGTAGTGTTAACATTTTAACCATGTTACTATTGACTTGGTGTGTTGTTTGATACTGAATAATATCAGAAGCAAGTTCATGAAATGTTATTCACTGGAAAATTTCTATCTCGCTCTCTTGGTCATCAGATTGTCGTATGAGGTTCATTGTGGAAAATGGTCTGCGCGTTATGTGAGTATGCAGTAAAAAAAAGGAAACTTGTATTATTAACATTTGGTTTCTGCGATGTATTCATCTAAATCCAGTAACTAATTCCGAGGAAGATATCTCTGTTTTCAACGTACAGTTAGATGGAGTACTTTTCCGAAGGAACATGGTTGCAAATAGAGCGACCAACATTTGGACTCAAAAGAATATATGAACGTTGTCAAACTTTTTGGATGCCTACTATACATCTTTCATCGTAGAAAAATATTATGAGATAAAAAATGAAATACCATAAAAGGTGCGATTTTGTTTCAACAGTGTAATGAAAAATGTGGTCTACATCTATATCTACATTTATACTCCGCAAGTCACCCAACGGTGTGTGGCGGAGGGCACTTTACGTGTCACTGTCATTACCTCCCTTTCCTCTACCAGTCGCGTATCTGATGACTTTGCGCTGTGTTGGATCTCGTAGAAACTTAAAGCGAGAAAGTTGTTAAGAAAACTATAAAAATCAATTTTAGTATTGTCTGACACATCATTGTTGTATTGTGTCACGTATGAATGCATTTTATGTACGAGAAACTTCGTGTGCGGCATCGAGGAAGTACTTATATGCCGCCGCCTGGAGTTTTGCTCCTACGACTCGCCTTAACAAGACTGAGAATATTCTCTACCTTCCGAACTTCCTTATTTGTAGCTGTCACAGACCCTTCACCACAGCACCGTCAACTGAAAAGAGTATATATGATGTGGAAAAGTAACTGTAGGTGCTGTCAGTCCACTGTTTTCATTGAAGCTGAGGAAAATACATTTGCTCATATGGTTTTGTGAAACTCAATTTTTCCTGTGTAGGTACGAAAAAGTGTTCTCTTGCCATTGCAGTGTCTCTACATTCGATTAAAAATTTTTGTCCATCATTAACTTTCTGAACCGGAACCCAAGTGGGCGAAAAAAAGAAGAAAGGAAGTCTCTGAGCTAGAATATTTATTATCTTTCCAGCTGTCGGATGCTCTTCTCTGGCGTAGCAAGTAATTACTGTTCTGACACTAACGTATTACTGTAGGAGTACAGATGCCTGTGGAGCGCCGGCTGCTGTGGCCGAGTGGTTCTAGGCCCTTCAGTCCGGAACCGCGCTATTGCTACGGTCGTAGGTTCGGATCCTGCCTCGGGCATGGATGTGTGTGATGTCCTTAGGTTAGTTAGGCTTAAGTAGTTCTAGGGGACTGATGACCTCAGATGTTAAGTCCTATAGTGCTTAGAGCCATTTGAACCAGTTTTAGAGCCTGTGGAACGGCGGCATTTGCCTTTCCTACTCCAGCGGGTGGCTGGCAGTAGCAATCACTGACAGATATGGCCCCGTCGCTGATACGCTCGTAACTGACTACCACACATTGTTACAGTGAAAACCGTGCTGTGCCGAACTTTATTGGTACTAAGTTCCTGGGGAACTGAGTACATTGTGTGATTTTGTGTTACTTTTAAGCAACGTCTTTAATGAATTATGGTCCCTTTAGTGAATAAAACTACACAACTGCGACTATTTGTTGCGTGTTAGAGAGCAGAGTAGACCAGCGTCGTATACTTCAAACGAGTCGAATTAGCGCCGACCAGGGGAAACCTACAAGCGGACGGCCAGGTCACTGGAGAAGATATCGGTTGATTCCTCTGCAACGCTCATAATTAATTATTGTACATTGTTATGAATAACAGAATTGTGTTATTCTAAACATAGAAATTGTTTGAGATTGTAAATTAATGAGTCAACGGTCATTTGCGAGTTGATTGACAGGATTTTCACTGTATGTAATGAGTAGATGTATTTCAAAATTGAATGAAAAAGTTAGATTAGATATTTGGAATATTATTAATATGCATTTCTGGAGAACAGATTTTACGTAAACTTACATTGACAGTGAAATGATTTTGGTGCTATTAAAGCACTTTTAGTACAACATAGAAAATAGTATGTCCACGTCATACAGTCTTAACTACTTATTTTTACTAAGCTATAGGGAATGTCGGGAATCAGTACCTATATTTGTATAAACCAAAATCCAGCAATAGCACATGAGCTGGAATATGCAGGGAAATTCAGTGTGATATTACAAAATTTGTGAAACACGTCTCTTCTACAGAAAGCTCTTTGGTATCCATGGTTTTGGAAGGGGTAGCAATACAAAAAAATAATATCCAGTAGCTCTGAGCGCTTGTTCAATAGAAGAGATGTGTTTCACATTATTGAAGATGAAAAAGTGTTCATAGAACTGAAGCTATGAGTTTTGTATTCCTTTTTTTCTGGTTTTGATCTATAGTTCCATATCTCCAATTTGTCTCTGCATATTGTTATTAGCAGCAGTGCCGGTACATGTACTCGTATTTAACTGTCAGAGCCATCAGGATGATTTCTGTTCATAACTTGCGACTTGGTCGATTCGGAACCAAAGTCCCTCACCTCAGATTGATACACTTATACTTCTCTATCACCATGAAACTTTGTAACATCGTCACGGACTCGCCCTGAATAATCTACGGAATATCTACGGAACAGCGAAGTCAGAAGATCACTGTACCTCCCCGTGGTTGCAGAAAACTCAACAAGACGAAACGAAAAATTTGAACGATACAAAGTTTTCTCCCCAATTAGCTTCATTCTGCTAAGAAGAGCCTGTGACGAACGGAGAAGAGGTCACAAATATAACTATGACGAAAGTATTCGGAAAAGTTTCTCTAATTCGTGACCACTCCGAAGTAATGCAGCGAACACGCTACGGATCTTGGCACCCTCTGCCATTGCAGTTACCCGCTTATTGCTACTGCACTGCGCAAGACCTTTTGGCGAGCTGGAGCGTAACACCACAATACATGTACCATTGTGCACATAGTGCGGCAAATGTCTCGTAATTTCAGTGTAGGATGACAACTACTGTTGAAAAACTCACCCCATCCAAAACCAAATCCTCCGTACAGGATACAGAAGGCATAACGTCCACTGCTATACGGGAATGGCACAGATGTCTGGATAAACGCACGTACCTCAGCACTAGAAACTCGAAGCCAGCTTAACCATGTCTGACGGCTGGCAGTAGTCTTCGCTACCAGATGAGATTATACATTAAGCTAGACTTAAGTGAAGGGTTGAGGTAGATAGCAGAGGTATTGTCCTGTTAATATGGAAATATATGGATTGCAATGTGATCAGACATCGTGTTTCAGTTTCGAATGACGAACGGAACTAATGCCCGAGCTAGGGCAGCCGTTTCAATACAGCTTCCTATAGGTAAACTGCATATTCAGCATTACAGTGTGCCACTCCATTGCCTCCGAGTTATATTGCAATTATTTGCGCAACATTCTGCGGGCGTGACAGCACTTCTCTACAGGTGTGGATGCACTGTTAATGTTGCACATACCAGTACATTAATAATAATAGTAATAATAGTAACAACAAGATACAATATAAGACAAAAAAGAGAAAAAGAAATAAACACGCACCACGAAGGAACTACCCGAATCAGACTGAATCAGTAGATGTACTGCACATGTACAGAGAAACAAATGACAGCAGCTTTATAAAGTACTGGAAGATTTATTCAAGAGAGAAAGTTTCACAAATAGAGCCAGTCAATAACTCGTTTGTCCACCTCTGGCCGTTATACAAGCAATTATTCGCTTTGGCGTTGATTGCCAGAGTTGTTGGATGTCCTCCTGGGATATATAGTGCCAAATTATACCCACCTGAAGAGACAGACCGTCGAAGTTCGGAACTGCCTGGATACCCCTGCCCACAATGCTCCAAACGTGCTCAGCTGCGGAGAGATACAGCGGCTTTGCTGGGGCCAAAGTAGAGTTCGACAAACGTGAAGACAAACAGTAGATACTCTCGCCTTGTGCAGGAAGGTGTCATCTTCATGAAATATAGGCTCAGAATGTCCTACTTTGAAGGGCAACGCAACGGATGAGGGCAGAATGTAGTCAACGTACCGCTGTGCTGTAAGAGTGCCGTGGATGAAAACCAAAGGCGTCCTGCTATGAAAAGAAATGGCACCGCCGACCATCGGTCCTAGATGCTATGTCTGATTGATATCACACCGCAAGTCTGGGGCGCGTCTAGGCACGTCTTCGCTGGAGAAGGTAGCTCAGTTCGAAGCAAGACTCAACACTGAAGACAATTCTACTCCAGTCCGACAGCCAGAAGTGATGGTCCGTGGTGCCATTTCTTTTCATAGCACGATCCTTTTGCTTATCATCCGCAACACCCTTACAGCAGTACGTCGACAATAGTCTACGCCCTATTCTGCTGCTCATCATGGCAAGCCACTTGGTCTTACATTTCAGGAAGGTAATGCCCTTCCATACAAGCGGCGAGAGTTTCTACTACTCGTCGTCATGCTTGCTAAATCCTACCTTGGCCACCAAATTCACCCGATCTCTCCCAAACTGTGAATGTTTGGTGTACTATGGACAGGGAACTCCCACCATCTCTGTCTTCTGACGATCTAAGGCGCCAATTGGACAGAATTTGGCACGAGATCTCTTAGAAGGGCATCTAACAACTCTATCAATCAATTCCAAGATGATTAACTGCTTGTAGGAAGACCAGAGGTGGCCCAGCCCATTACCGACTTTCTTAATTTGTGAACTCTTGCTCTTGAATAAATTATCCAGTTTTCTTGAAATCATAATAGTATGTCTGTATATAGACGTTCATCAAATCTACCGATTTTCTTCCCATTCCTGTTGTTCCTTCATCGTGGTGGGTTTTTTTAAATACACAGTAATCTTTCTTTTGGTAGTGTCTTGTCCCGCGGTTTCGCAGGGTCGGCATGCTTAGGAACTGACATGGCAATGGTAATTTAAGGGGTAGCCAGATGCCTTTCCTGCCGCTACGCCGTCAAATGTGGAGTGTTTGGGAAACATACTTTCTTGAATCGCTAGACAACATTCAAACAAATCCTATTAATGAATTTTATTACAAAATGAAAAAATACAATATGTACTTAACTTTGTTTTAAACAGATGTATCGCAAGCAAAGGGCGACAGATTAAATATGAAATCTCTTCAGTATAACAGTTTCAAAATTGAGCTACGTAGAATTTACGAGGAGAGTAATGAGCTTTGACGGTTCTATGAAGCTGCTGTAGAACTGGCCGCGGCCGGTCGGGCGCGACGCTTACGTTCTCTTTACACAGAGGCAACTGCTGTCGCCTTGTCGTCCTTGAGAGGGGTCGTTCGGCGTGCAATTGGCTGACGTCTTTTTCACAGCCCTCTCTGCTCTCTACTTCCTGACTGTCGTGCTGGCGCTTGACTTTACGCCGTAACATTCCTCCTCCCCAAAGCGACGGACCATCGTCGTGTAGGGAGCTCGACAACGGCGGGGTATGCAGAAGCGCGGATGCTGCGAAGGACTGGAATCTGTGGCTACAGGGGACTTCAGGCTTCCAGTCGTACTATGCAATCCGGTCTTCACTCTGGCGGAAATGTCCCCCGGGAAACGACCAGTAGGGTACGCGTCCACTGTCTGAGGCCCTTAACAAGATGTAGAAGGCGTCGGCAGCTGCAGTGTCAGCGGGTCCAGTTGCATTGGTAGGACGAGAGGACGCGGAGGAGGTGGAGGAGGCGGAGGATCCGTCTCCATGGGACCGTCCCGCGGTGTTGTGAAGACAGAAGGATCACAGTGAAGGTGGCAGTAGTGAATTTGAGTGTGATGTCGGCGCTGCAATCCGTGTGGGACTGAAAGGAAATAAAAGCATCCGCCAAGTGGACGAACGATCTCGTCTCGCACCCACGTCCGCTGCTACTAAAAACCCTAAAAAACACTGTATCATGCTGCACGAAGCGATACTTGCGGCCTTCCTTCGGCGCCAGATGATGAGGTGGGTGGAGCTGTGTCCGATGGCGGCGGCCGTGAAGCAATTCCGCCATCAATGGTCCATCTCGTGGATACGAAAGATAGGAGGCGAGAAACAGACACAATGCTTGACCCCTGATGTGTGCGGTGCGAAGTGTGGCCATCTGCTGCTTGAAGATTGTGACGATACGTTCCGCTGCACCCTTTGACTGTAGATGGAACGGTGCACTGGGCAGATGCTGTACGCTACGTGTTCACAGAATGTTTCAAACTCAGTTGACGTGAACTGAGGGCCGTCACTATGAAGACAGGCAAACCTTCGAGGTAAAAAATAGAGGACAACGCCTGAACTATGCTACGTGACGTTCTTGAGTTGATTGGCCCAGCAAAAGGAAACTTGCGATAAGAGTCTTCCATAACAAACCAACGAGTGTTCCAAAAAGAACCCGAAAAGTCTATGTGCACACGTTGCCATGACGATTGCGACTTAGGCCAAGCAGAGAGTTTTTGTGACGGAGCGGACTGATTCGCCGCACATACGTGACACTATGATGTCATCTGCTCTATTTGGGATACCAGACCCTGACAAGTAGTGTCAGCACGCTGTTTCATATGAAAAATCCCTCAATGTCCTTGGTGACATAACGACCAAACTTCTTATTGCAAAGGTTTGGGGATCAACATATGTGAGTGTTCACAAAATGGTTCAAACGGCTCTAAGCACTATGGTACTCAACATCTGAGTTCATCAGTCCCCTACACTTAGAACTACTTAAACCTAACTTACCTGAGGACATCAGACACATTAATGCCCGAGGCAGGATTCGAACTTGCGACCGTAGTAGCAGGAGGTTCCGGACTGAAGAGTCTTGAACCGCTCGGCCACAGCGGCCGGCCAGATAGTGTTTACTGTCACTTTTAACAAGAATCACACCTTGCTCTATAGCTCTATAGCTATGCCGACATGCAAAGTATCGGCTCACTACAGAGTTCTTTATACTAACAAGGGGAGGCCGCCAATTGTGAAATTCAGATTCGACTCATAATGCGCATAATAAAAGCTCATGGCCAGAGGTGTAATGTGGCAAAACACCAAGATGCACTTCTCAGCCGTTGTCGAGAAAATCGACAGTTAAAAGAAACCGTTGCGGTGAAATACTCTCTACGATTAAGAGTTTTCCACAGCTTCGTGGCGCAGCGGTAAGCGCTTGGGTTTGCTCCGAAGGTCGCCGGATCGAATCTCGCACCATGTAACTTTTTTTTTAGTATTTGTTTTTGTAACTCAAATATATATATATATATATATATATATATATATATATAAAATTCCTGGCAATCAGTTGCAACAATTATGCATATAATAAGTTATTGAAGTCGCTTGTCGTGGAAAAATTGGCGACTTCGAACATCATTATGTTTTCCGCAAACAAAGTTGTATTTCACAAATGTTATTAATTGTCTTCATAATGTTAACCACGTATAGTTAACGGAAGATGTAGAAACGATATTCCGAAACGAATACGTATAGCGTAAGTCAAACGTTCGAATTAGAATAGAGACCCCACGAACACAAATTCGCTGTGGCAGGTATGAAATATGAACTCCGTTACTCGCTCGTTACACTTGAAGGACAGATGTTGAATGGGCCGAAACGAGCCGCCGCATAACAGCGTAGTTGCCTGCTAACATCGAAAGAAGGTAGATGCGGTTCCTAGCGCAACTTATAAAATCGTCGAAAATCAGTGCGGACGGGAGAGCTTTGGTACACCCTGTTAAAAAAACGAAAACATGGAGGCGGTACAATAGGAGAGCCATCCGCCTTCACCAACATGCATAAGCAATTCATTAATAGCTTATATATATATATATATATATATATATATATATATATATATATATATATATATTTGAATTACAAAAAACTAATAATAACAAAAATTGCATGGCGCGAGATTTGATCCGGCGACCTTCGGATTACGAACCCGAGCGCTTACCGCTGCGCCACAACGCTGTAGAAAACAATTAATCGTAGAGAGTATTTCACGGCAACGGTTTCTTTTAACTGTCGATTTTCTCGACAACGGCTGAGAAGTGCATCTTGGTGCTTTGCCACATTACACCTCTGGCCATGAGCTTTTATTATGCGCAGTATGAATCGAATCTGAATTTCACAATTGGCGGCCTCGCAATGAGCGAGATCAGGATGTTGCGAATGTATTTTAGCAAAATTTTCAAATCTTGGAAATTGGAAATATGTGGTAAGGTCTTATGGGACCAAACTGTTGAGGTCATCGGTCCCGAAGCTTACGCACTACTTAATCTAACTTAAACTAACTTGCTCTAAGGACGAAACGCACCCCCATGCCCGAGGGAGGACTCGAACCTCCGACGGGACGAGCAGCACCGACCGTGACAAGGCGCCCCTAGACCGCGCAGCTAGCCCGCGCGGCGTTCACCTCTGAATCAGCTTCCGTGGCCTGTGCAGCTTTCCTATAGTTCAGAGGAAAGGATTGAAGCAATTCAGAATCGTGAGCATCGGTGTGACAACAAGATGCAGCAGAAGCTTCACAGTCTGTATCGGGGCCAATCGGAAGACGTGAAAGTGCGTCCACATCACCATGTTAAGCTGTTGGACTATACAGAATCTCGTACTGGTATTGAGACATCACCAAAGCCCATCTTAGCAATTTTGAGCAGCTCGTACAGGAACCGGCTTTGTCGGATGATAAAGAGGATGCAATGGCCTGTTATCCGTTACTAAGTACAATTTTCTGCCATATAAATAGTGGTGGAATTTGGTGACACCATACACACTAGCCAATGCCTCTTTCTCTATTTGTGAATAGTTACTCTTAGCTGTGGACAACATTTATGATTCGAAAGCAATAGGCCTGTCTGTATCACCGATTCTCTGCGAAGGCACTGCACCGATTCCGTAAGTGGAAGCGTCTAATTTTAATATGGCTGATTTGTAAGGATCAAAGTGAACCAAGCATTTATAACTGAGCAATGCATTTTTACGTTTTTGAAAAGATTCTTGGCACTCATCTGTCCAAACAAAGGGGACATTATTGCAACGCAGGCGATGCAATGGACCTGTGATTTGTGCAACATTCGGTATGAATCGAATATAATAGTTAATTTTCCCTACGATTGATTGCAATTTTGTGACACTTCGAGCAACTGGCAGGTCCCGTATCGGTAGCAAATGTAACTGACGACAATGTACACCTTGACTGTTTATGACACGACTAAGATATTGCAACTCAGATTTAAAAAAAAAATCACACTTGTGCAGTCTAAAATTTAGTGATGCGTCAGATAACACACGAAATAAAGCTTGCAAATATGCAGTGTGTTCTTCATGTGTACGACCTGCGACAACAATATCGTACAAATAGTTTAAACAGTTTGGTATTTGAGCAGTCTGTTGTTCCAAATACCTTTGTAAAATGGCGGGTGCCGAAGCTTTGCCTAAAGGCAAATGCAAATATTTAAACAAACCCAAATGAGTGTTTGCAGTACACACATATTGAGATTCTTCATCTAGCAGTATTTGAAGATATGCGTCGCGCAAATCAATTTTTGAAAAGTAGCGGCCAGCGACTATTATATTCATGAGATCCTGTGGGCGTGGCAATGGAAAAGTATCAATCACAGTTCGTGGGTTGACTGTAGACTTAAATTCAACACAGAGGCGATACAACCTGAAGGTTTGGGGAGCCAAACCAGTGGCTTTTCCACTGACTACCTGATAAGAGCGCAATAACTCCTCTATCTCGCAATTCTGTAAGTTCAGCTACTACTTTTCCCCGTAATGCAGTGGGAACAGTTGAGGTCCAGGAAACTTTAGGCTGAGCATCGTCTTTCATAGTAACATGTGCAACAACGTTTTTTAGCCTTGCCTATACCTTGTTTAACGTGGGGCGTATTCTCTAAGAAATGTGACGCGCTAAGTGATAAAAGCCATGTACCTCATAAAATTTGGACGTAAATATGCCATGATTTAAGGTTTTATGTCAAGAAAACTAAACTTCTGTTATTACGGAAGTATGATGGTTATCTCGACGTTAATTCTTAATGCGGAGCTTTGAAATTATAGATAACTTACTTGCATTTTTGATTATTGAGGGGCATGAGTATGCTGACTCATTTTCAGGTGACGAATTGATATATTTTTTCATTACATTTGTACACCTCAATGAACTAATCAGAAAAATGCAAGATAGAAACGAAAATAATCTGATTAGCAAGAGTAGTATTCAAGGAATTATTAATAATCTAAATTTGTAGGTACAGACAACTGAAAATGGATCATTTCAGACGTCCCCAACTCTATGGTCCCTTGCTGGTGGTAATAAGGTGTTGATGGACTTCATTAAAGAACATTCAGCACTCTTTCAGTACAATTAAAAAAATTATAGTATGTGTTGAACATTTTGACTGGGTTCATGATTCATTCGGGGACTCTAGACATATTCCGAATAACTTACGTTTACGTTTACAAGAAGAACTGGGAGATTGGAAGGCAGAGGGACATTGAAATAAAAATTTTTGTTGTAAAGTGGGGATGAACGTTAACACTTGTAATCGGTGCAATAAAATGTGTGTACAACGCTGATATTTTTAAACTGACATGCCGACTTCTGCAATTGCTCATGATGAACATACATTGTGTAGCACCACTTACTGTCCTGAAGGAGAAGATTTTGTAGTGATGCAAAGGTATACCCAGAGATGGCAATAGAGAATAGCTGAAACTGGTACATCTACATCTACATTTGTACTCCGCAAGCCACCCAACGGTGTGTGGTGGAGGGAACTTTACGTGCCACTGTCATTGCCTCCCTTTCCTGTTCCAGTCGCGTATGGTTCGCAAGAAGAACGACTGTCGGAAAGCCTTCTTGCGCGTTCGAATCTCTCTGATTTTACATTCGTAATCTCCTCGGGAGGTATAAGTAGGGAGAAGCAATAGATTCGATACCTCATCCAGAAAAGCACCCTCTCGAAACCTGGACAGCAAGCTACACCGCGATGCAGAGAGCCTCTCTTGCAGAGTCTGCCACTCGAGTTTGCTAAACATCTCCGTAACGCTATCACGCTTACCAAATAACCCTGTGACGAAACTCACCGCTCTTCTTTGGATCTTCTCTATCTCCTCTGTCAACCCGAGCTGGTACGGATGCCACACTGATGAGCAATACTCAAGTATAGGTCGAACGAGTGTTTTGTAAGCCACCTCCTTTGTTGATGGACTACATTTTCTAAGGACTCTCCCAATGACTCTCAACCTGGCACCTGCCTTACCAACAATTAATTTTGTCTGATCATTCCACTTCAAACCGTTCCGTACGCATACTCCCAGATATTTTACAGAAGTAACTGCTACCAGTGTTTGTTCTGCTATCATATAATCATACAATGAAGGATCTTTCTTTCTATATATTCGCAATACATTACATTTGTCTATGTTAAGGGTCAGTTGCCACTCCCTGCACCAAGTGCCTATCCGCTGCAGATCTTCCTGCATTTTGCTGCAATTTTCTAATGCTGCAACTTCTCTGTATACTACAGCATCATCCGCGAAAAGCCGCATGGAACATCCGACACTGTCTACTAATCAGTAATAAGTATCAATCATTGATTTTAGCAGCCTCGGCAGTGAAAAAGTCATTCAGGGTTCATAATACTACAAATCGCTAAAATCCGACGATTTCAGAAATTTATATGTTGAAAAATGCACAAGGAAGGTAGACAAAACTAACTATACTGTAGAAGATTTCAGAAAAAGCTGTAGAAGTTGTTACTGATGGTTTGTCAGTTGAAAAGGCTTCTGAAAAATTTTAAATGGCTGTTAGCACCCTGAAAATCAAATTAAAGTGTGTAACTGAATCTGAGATAAAGTTAAAAAAAATTTCATTTCAATATGCAGGAAATAAATTGTTCATATATGAAATCTTATTTTGTCACAATTTTGTTGATGCTCATCTGTAACCAAATATAAAATGTCAATCTATGGGGCACTTTGTTAAAGTTCCATTAGCACTATCTGTTACTTAAATTTTGGTACAAATATCAAAGTATCTTCGTCGACAAGTGCACTTTATCACGTAAATTAGATCGTTAGTACCACATATGTGTTACACTGTGATAGAACAAATCTTAGCACATATTTGCTATATAATAAAAACAAATTTATTTTGGTGCATTGACTGAATTTTCGTTTCTCGAACCTTCCTCTGTGTGGAAACTTAACTGTCAGCGTCTTTCACATAAACGAACTGAGGGAGTCTTCATACAGCTAACATATAGTATTTGGTGCTTTTTGAAGTTACGCTTCCACTTTGCAGTTCAAGTGATGCACCAAATTACAAATTTGTCCAAGGCACTTGAGCTTCAGTATCCCATGTTTTGATAAAGTGTCGGCGAACGTGACATCAAAGGATAAACGTTATGGAGATAGTGGGTTTATTTCGTATTTGGTTGTAGAGATAGGTTCTGTAATATTTATAGAGATGTTTGACACCAGTTCTGATAAGCAAATATCACAGCCTTTCTCGAAAGTTCCTTTTTATACATCATAGGTGGGCTAAGACCAAAAAATAATTAAAGAAAAGCTTTATTAGACAGTCAATAACGTTATAATATTTACGAAGTTTGGAATACCGTACACTACATTCTTCCCCCAAAAATATTGTTGGCCACAAAACGCTAGTTCTTTTGTGTACCACTAGTAACATGTCTTCTCTTACGACTATGAGGAACAGTACACTATTAATTCATTGCCAACTGAGCATGTTATTTTAACTATGTGTGTTTTGTAGAGTTACATAACAACATTACAGACAATTTAGCACTGTCCCACTGAATATGAGAGTCCAATATCATGTTTTAAGTGTCATGCATATCTCAGCATGGAAATTACACAATAATTGAAATCTTCCAGTAGCTCACACTCACGAGCAGGTTATGGCACACATACACACACATACACACAGATACTCAGCTTCTGCTGGTACAATACTGATCGAATTCTGAATGCGCATTTGTTTCCACTGCCACAGCCTTTCCTATTTAGCATATTATTTTAGCTAATATTTGTATTGTACTGTTATAGAACAACAATAAGGCAGTCCACTTATTTGGAACTATAACTATTACAAAAACAATTGTAGGTGTTAGACCAAACTACAAATCTGTCCAAAGCACAACAGAGAAATTGAAATACTTCCTTTGGGCTGCATTGTACATGAAACAAGAATGCTGCTAAAGTAGTTCCTCTCTCAGGACCCAGAAATATTTCTGTCGGTAAGATTAGATGACCCAGAAACTTGATCATATACCGAATTTTATTTTGGTATATTTTCACTTACACCTGGTTCCAGAGATTTTTATAGCCTCTCTCCTTCAAGTTAAGATACTCTTCTCAAGTAGATATTTCTATAAGTAAATAGATAACATATAACTTGTTTAACAGCTTAGGTCCCAGGACTGTTTCTAGGGCTGTAACAATAACAACTGCACTTACATTTAATCCAAAGGGAAAAATAGTAAATTACGAAATTCACCTTGAGAAAGGAATGCAATGTATTTCTTCTGTGAGAAGAATTTGCCAATATGAGACCTTAAATCTATACTGGTTAAAAATTTATCACCACAGAACTTCTGTATCTGTTCATCTAGGTTCTCTTGTCTGCTGGGAAGAGGAAACATAATTCTGTTTATCATAAACATTAGCGCCGGGCTCAGCTATTACCAATATCTTTCTGTTATTTTGTAACAATGATGGTTTTGTAATTTTCGTTAATAACATATAACTTATTTCTTTTGTGGCTGCCTTTGCTTTGGACCACATGATGGAGTTGGTTGTACTGCAATGAGGAACTAGCTCTATATGGTATTCACATCCTGTGATTGTTTACCGGTTTTCATCAAATACATTCATGTATTTTGATAATAAGGCGATTAGTTTCGCTTTCTGCTGTAAGTTAAGGCCCATAGAATCAGACATTATCTCTCTAATATGAGTCTGTTTAGCTTGCATGTCATTTTAATATATTTGTTGATTGATAGTCGAAGGATGAGTAGAATGATAGCTAACATGGAGCACTTTAGTTTGAATAGCCTTTTCCTTTATCTCTCGAGAGAAATGACCATGTTTAGCTTTTGTTTTTATTATATGTAATGTGAAATCTTTCCCATCCATATTCAAGTAACATATACCACAAGAAAGGTCAATTTGAGCCTTCTACTCATGTAAAAATCCTATGTGCAGGATGAAATTCAGTGTGGAGCCTATCACTATTAGCAAAGTGCATAATAAGGTTCCATTTCCTACATTTCTTTTGACTAATGCTTTCACTCTGCCACTGTGTGGCTTGGTGAAGATAGCATCCACAATTCTACAGTTTTAATCTGGCACGTTTGTTGTTTTAGATATTTCATTTACCCTTGTTCATAACTCTGTAGACATAACATTTACAGTAGCTCATGAGTCTAATATAACGGTTGTTGTTATGTTTCCTACCACAGCTTTATTTGCACCTGAACAAAGTTTCCACCGTGTCCCTTTCAGGTAGTGCACAATTATTCTCTTGTATCTATAGCATCATTCTGTCCCAACAGGTTAATTAGACCTTTTCGGTTGCATCTCTCGATCTTGCGACCCACATTTGATGGCGAAATGATGTCGCTTTTAGTTCGTCGGATTCGTCATGGCTGGATGGCCGTCGCCGATTGTTTAAACTACTGTAACTGTAGCGTTCCGCTTACATCAGTTTGATTTAACGGTATCGTGTGGTATTTATTCATTACCTTTGTTAATAACACTGAAATTTCGTTGTGTAGAACTACCCGGACAAGGTTTGATTTGATCTATATTATTCGCACAATACCTGGCAAAGCACTGGTTATCGTATCGTTTTATTAAAACACTTCGAATCGTGGGCATGTTGCGCACAGTTGTTTACCAACATCCTATCTATGGAGGCATGCAGTTAACGTGAGAGTTACTGTTCTTACTCTGATTACTGCAATGGTTGTCATTGAAACAGGATACTTTTCAATTCTCACAGGACGCGCTAAGATCCGAAATTTCGGAATGGAAGGGCGCATAGGAGGACGTTTCTGATACCACAGAGAGATGACTCGCCAACTCTGTTGCCATTACTCATCTTTGAGTCATCATGGATTAAGTCAATTGAATCTGAAATGGACGTAAAATGTTCCAAACTGGCCTCTATGTGTGTGTGTGTGTGTGTGTGTGTGTGTGTGTGTGTGTGGTTTGAGGTTTTCGGGTGCTAAACAGCGTGGTCATCAGCGCCCAAACGCATAGAAACAGGAACACATACAGTGAAGGGACGAAGACGGACAGCGAACAAGGAGAACGGCTAAAAGACACAGACCTGACGCAGTTAGAAATCCTCACATACAGAGGCAAAACAAGAGGAGAAGAAACGCACTAAAAAAGGAAAGGAAACATAAGGAAAAGAGAACAGAAATCGAAGTGAAACAAGTAGGTAATCGTGACTGGCGGACCTCTTACCTAAAGCCTGGGAGAGCCAGTCACCCAGCAGCACATTAAAATCCTCTCCCTAAAATCCGAGGCAACAAATGGATTGGACACAAAACCGTAAGACCTTATGGCCTCTGGGACATGTACTATCTCCTCCCTAATGTTGAGAGCTATGTCGGCTTTGAGAGTCCTAAATATGTCGCCGTAAGAGACTTGTTCATCCCAGTACCAGGTTTGTTTGGTACCCCCAAAATATTCACATAGACTGTATTTTTAGTGTACAGCTCGGTACTAAAGAGTTCTTTTCTTATTCTTTTCTGTACACAGGTAGAGCAGTATTTTGACAGTAAGCTTTTCAAATTGTTAATGTGGTTGCCAATACTTGGCAGTTTCAATTGTCCATAGTACTGCTTCGCCTTGTATACAAGCTGTAGTGAACTGTATTTTATGTAAATCAGTAGACATTCTAGGTAACGCAGCTTCGAAGGATTTTGTGAAAACTACATAATGTGTTGTCTATTTGTCAATTGAGAAGACCTGGAATTACGTGTGTTTCCTAGCCTTTCCTCTAAAAGAACTGATGTGAACGCAGGAGCTGCATCCATCCCATATAATACGCGATTATAAGGATCACCTACTTTTGTTCTAAGAGGCGGTGTTTCCCTCACTATTTCTTGAACAGCGGACAGTTCTCTCCTTATGTCATTAATTTGTGTAGTTACATTACTACAGAACTCAAGGAGATTCTTAATTGTACTTTTAATCTTACGCAACTCAAATTGAATCAGTTGTCCTGAAGCTTCTCATTCCGATAATTTTCCAGTGCTAGCCTCTTGTACTACACCTTTCAATTGAGAGTTAATCCGTCCATTTTATTCAGTTATCATTTTGTAAATTCTTGTGAAAGATTTTGGCTCTACACATCATACTGTTCCATTAATTGAATCGCTTGTTCAGAGTTTAAGATACACTCCTGGAAATTGAAATAAGAACACCGTGAATTCATTGTCCCAGGAAGGGGAAACTTTATTGACACATTCCTGGGGTCAGATACATCACATGATCACACTGACAGAACCACAGGCACATAGACACAGGCAACAGAGCATGCACAATGTCGGCACTAGTACAGTGTATATCCACCTTTCGCAGCAATGCAGGCTGCTATTCTCCCATGGAGACGATCGTAGAGATGCTGGATGTAGTCCTGTGGAACGGCTTGCCATGCCATTTCCACCTGGCGCCTCAGTTGGACCAGCGTTCGTGCTGGACGTGCAGACCGCGTGAGACGACGCTTCATCCAGTCCCAAACATGCTCAATGGGGGACAGATCCGGAGATCTTGCTGGCCAGGGTAGTTGACTTACACCTTCTAGAGCACGTTGGGTGGCACGGGATACATGCGGACGTGCTTTGTCCTGTTGGAACAGCAAGTTCCCTTGCCGGTCTAGGAATGGTAGAACGATGGGTTCGATGACGGTTTTGATGTACCGTGCACTATTCAGTGTCCCCTCGACGATCACCAGTGGTGTACGGCCAGTGTAGGAGATCGCTCCCCACACCATGATGCCGGGTGTTGGCCCTGTGTGCCTCGGTCGTATGCAGTCCTGATTGTGGCGCTCACCTGCACGGCGCCAAACACGCATACGACCATCATTGGCACCAAGGCAGAAGCGACTCTCATCGCTGAAGACGACACGTCTCCATTCGTCCCTCCATTCACGCCTGTCGCGACACCACTGGAGGCGGGCTGCACGATGTTGGGGCGTGAGCGGAAGACGGCCTAACGGTGTGCGGGACCGTAGCCCAGCTTCATGGAGACGGTTGCGAATGGTCCTCGCCGATACCCCAGGAGCAACAGTGTCCCTAATTTGCTGGGAAGTGGCGGTGCGGTCCCCTGCGGCACTGCATAGGATCCTACGGTCTTGGCGTGCATCCGTGCGTCGCTGCGGTCCGGTCCCAGGTCGACGGGCACGTGCACCTTCCGCCGACCACTGGCGACAACATCGATGTACTGTGGAGACCTCACGCCCCACGTGTTGAGCAATTCGGCGGTACGTCCACCCGGCCTCCCGCATGCCCACTATACGCCCTCGCTCAAAGTCCGTCAACTGCACATACGGTTCACGTCCACGCTGTCGCGGCATGCTACCAGTGTTAAAGACTGCGATGGAGCTCCGTATGCCACGGCAAACTGGCTGACACTGACGGCGGCGGTGCACAAATGCTGCGCAGCTAGCGCCATTCGACGGCCAACACCGCGGTTCCTGGTGTGTCCGCTGTGCCGTGCGTGTGATCATTGCTTGTACAGCCCTCTCGCAGTGTCCGGAGCAAGTATGGTGGGTCTGCCACATCTGTGTCAATGTGTTCTTTTTTCCATTTCCAGGAGTGTATTAGCTTTTCTGTTATCTCCAGGGCACACTGTGTTAATTTCTTTGTGCTGTCAAGAACATCCTCCTATGCGCCCTTTATTATGAAATTTCGATTCTTAGCGCGTGCTGTGTGAACTGAAAAGCGTCCTGTTTCAGCGACAAGGGCTCAAAAGTTCTGTTCATCGCTGCTTCCTGTTTTAATGACATGCTTTCGATAGTTTTGTGCATCATTGCTGGTAATCGTTTATACAACCCTACGAAAGGTCCACGGCTTGACAAGTTTGCGGATTTAACTCGTTACCTATAGTCTGCCGTTCCATTTCGCTAGTTGAAAGTTCCGTGTCATGAACTGCAAGATCAGCAAATTCGCTGCCATCGGAGTGTGATTCGTGATCGCTATTTTCTAGTTTCCATATGTAGAGTTTTGCTTATCTTCACCATATCACAGATGGTTGGGACTGTTGCAATACTTTCACTGACTTTTATTCAACGCGACAGTATCTAAATAGCATCAACATAAGGAGTGACTTTACAAGAAAGAATGCCCAATCTGAATAAACAAACAAGCAGTATTGTACCACACAGCTCGAACCGCTAGTGAAATAAGACACTTTATTAACCCCAATTTCATGTACAATCCTGTTATTTAAGATTATTTAATCATAAATTTGAAATATGTCATTCCATGAATTATCTACGTCGAGGGCATAAACATACAACACACAAAGATAGATGTACGAACAATGATATTCTTACCTTGTGTAAAGCGATGTAATTTGACTGGTAAATTAAAGTACACAACATTTAATAAAACATTCCATTATTGTGTCCTTGATTTTAATAATCATTAATTTATTTCGCCATTCACGTATTTCCAATGCATATTGCCGCAGTTATGGATCGTAAATCATGACAAAGAGGAAACACACTTTGTAGTTAAATTCTGATACACACAAAAAATTCAATAATGTTACAAAAAAGTAAATCATACAAACAGATCAACATCAGAAATGGTTACTTTCGTGCTACTCATTTCATTTCCAAGAAATGGTATTTCTAAAAGTATACATTGAACTGATCCAATTCAGAAGTGATGGAATTAAAATAATTTGTTTCCCATGCCTAATTAGTGATTCAGATTTTGACTACTTTTCTTAAATTTCTTGTAACGTATTTGCTTATATACCCTTATTTAAAAGATTGAAAGAGCAGGCCAAAACACAATGTTGGTTGTCGGTATCTTTAGCGACGTATCATCCCATAAGTTGATGGCGTTGGATTCGTTACAGTCTATCGTTGCGTCGTCAAATGAATTCATTATTTTCAGGACTCAATAATCGTAAAGAGGATAGTGTTTTAATTGTTCTGCTGAAATAATTGCGTTTTGAATTAAATACTACCTTATTATTCGTAATAATATTACGACGATGCAGTGAACTTAGATCTGTACTATTCAGTGTCCAAAAAGGGAAGAAAGAATAACTCAGAACAACCCACCATTGTCAATATTTATACGAATTTTCGATAAATAATTCGGGTTGTTCAGACACATCTGAACATGAAGTCAATTAATGCAATTCAGGTCGGAGGGACACTTTTGATCATGCATTACAAAATACAGGGTTGTGACTGTAAGATCCAACTGTGTGTGTGTTGGCTTAGACGATCTCTGATTCACCTGCTTCCAAGGAAGGAGCGTGGCCTGGGAGAGCGAAGGGGCATGGAGACCATCCCTACACAGCACCTGCGCCCGCCAACGCAGGCAAATTGCGTGTCTGATATCTTGATTACTAAGTACAGTACGTTTATATCCACCGAAAAGTTTGCCATGCAGTATAGTGCTATACTACGTAAGTCTTCTTGAAATTTACTCCAGGATCTCGGTCACAATTATTGGTAGCCTTAGTCACAACAACCAGAATACGATGATAACTGTAAACTTTGAGCAATCCATCCTAATGAATGTCTATTTTTATTTCTTAGGCAAACAGTTTACACGACCTATAGTATCTTCTGTCTTTTTCACTGTAAGCTTCTAGCCACTTTTTCCAGATTTTTGTATGAGTGAATCATCCATTCAGACTGGTCGAAGACAACGAAAAGCCTTATCCCGGATTTTCTTGACTGTCTCATAATTTCATGGAAACGAAATGTGGTGGTCGCAGGATTTCGCGGAAGAACTGATGCGAGATTGGGGAAGACTTTCACAACCAGGTGTGATAACCATCACATTGAAACCGAGCGAGATGACGCAGTGGTTAGCACACTGGACTCACATTCTGGAGGACGATGGTTTAGACCCGCGACCCGCCATCCAGATTTAGGTTTTCCGTGATTTCCTTAAATCACTTCAGGAAAATGGCGGGATTGTACCTTTGAAAATGCACAGCCGATTTTCTTCTCCGTCCTTTCCTAATCTGAGCTTGTGCTGCGTCTGTAATGATCTCGCTTTCGCCTCCTTCTCCTGGTCCTCCTTCGTCATGAGACTGTCCTACTTTACAGTGGCGCAGGACGACCTTCATCTCAACTATTTCATAGGGCAACGACATTCATCCCAACTATTTCATAGGGCAACGCCCAACGGAAATTCACAGCCGTCTGCATGTAACGGACAACATTATTATCCATGTTGGTTGAATAAATTCAATGAGGAAGCAGGCCTCTACATCCAAACGGGTACTCCACATAACTTTCCAAGTACACTGAAATTGCTTGGTTTTTCATTTGTCTGTCTAAATGTCACTGTACTTTGTTGTTTCGTACCATACATAACTATATTACTATGTTAGATAGAATGAGTCAAAACTCCCACAAAAATCATCTTACTGATTTTGAATGTCTGACGATCACTGTGGGTTATGTTTCTTCTCTGAACTTCATCGTCTTCGGTCAACAGACATGGATATAAGGTTCTCGCCAGTCTAAATTCTGAATTAGTTCCACAACTGTACCGCGTCTTATTATACATTCCATCACGATTTCATTCACAGTGAGACGTACGTATTCTCTAATACAGCAGTCAACTCTTTCCTTGTTAGTTATTGTATATGCCGTTCTCGGGCTACAGCTACGAGACTCGCTCGAATGCTCCAGATCGCATGTTTTCTAACACCTTGGGCGCCTACTGAAACCTCTTCATATGTACAATGAATATGCTTCCCCCACGAACCATGGACCTTGCCGTTGGTGGGGAGGCTTGCGTGCCTCAGCGATACAGATGGCCGTACCGTAGGTGCAACCACAGCGGAGGGGTATCTGTTGAGAGGCCAGACAAACATGTGGTTTCTGAAGAGGGGCAGCAGCCTTTTCAGTAGTTGCAGGGGCAACAGTCTGGATGTTTGACTGATCTGGCCTTGTAACATTAACCAAAACGGCCTTGCTGTGCTGGTACTGCGAACGGCTGAAAGCAAGGGGAAACTACAGCCGTAATTTTTCCCGAGGACATGCAGCTTTACTGTATGATTAAATGATGATGGCGTCCTCTTGGGTAAAATATTCCGGAGGTAAAATAGTCCTCCATTCGGATCTCCGGGCGGGGACTACTCAAGAGGATGTCGTTATCAGGAGAAAGAAAACTGGCATTCTACGGATCGGAGCGTGGAATCTCAGATCCCTTAATCGGGCAGGTAGGTTAGAAAATTTAAAAAGGGAAATGGATAGGTTAAAGTTAGATATAGTGGGAATTAGTGAAGTTCGGTGGCAGGAGGAACAAGACTTTTGGTCAGTTGATTACAGGGTTATAAATACAAAATCAAATAGGGGTAACGCAGGAGTAGGTTTAATAATGAATAAAAAAATAGGAGTGCGGGTTAGCTACTACAAACAGCATAGTGAACGCATTATTGTGGCCAAGATAGACACAAAGCCCATGCCTACTACAGTAGTACAAGTTTATATGCCAACTAGCTCTGCAGATGATGAAGAAATTGATGAAATGTATGACGAGATAAAAGAAATTTCTCAGGTAGTGAAGGGAGACGAAAATTTAATAGTCATGGGTGACTGGAATTCGTCAGTAGGAAAAGGGAGAGAAGGAAACATAGTAGGTGAATATGGATTGGGGGGAAGAAATGAAAGAGGAAGCCGCCTTGTAGAATTTTGCACAGAGCATAACTTAATCATAGCTAACACTTGGTTCAAGAATCATAAAAGAAGGTTGTATACATGGAAGAATCCTGGAGATACTAATAGGTATCAGATAGATTATATAATGGTAAGACAGAGATTTAGGAACCAGGTTTTAAATTGTAAGACATTTCCAGGGGCAGATGTGGATTCTGACCACAATCTGTTGGTTATGAACTGCAGATTGAAACTGAAGAAACTGCCAAAATGTGGGAATTTGAGGAGATGCGACCTGGATAAACTGGAAGAACCAGAGGTTATAGAGAGTTTCAGGTAGGGCATAAGGGAACAATTGACAGGAATTGGGGAAAGAAATACAGTAGAAGAAGAATGGGTAGCTCTGAGGGATGAAGTAGTGAAGGCAGCAGAGGATCAAGTAGGTAAAAAGACGAGGGCTAATAGAAATCCTTGGGTAACAGAAGAAATATTGAATTTAATTGATGAAAGGAGAAAATATAAAAATTGCAGTAAATGAAGCAGGCAAAAAGGAATACAAACGTCTCAAAAATGAGATCGACAGGAAGTGCAAAATGGCTAAGCAGGGATGGCTAGAGGACAAATGTAAGGATGTAGAGGCTTGTCTCACTAGGGGTAAGATAGATACTGCCTACAGGAAAATTAAAGAGACCTTTGGAGAGAAGAGAACCACTTGTATGAATATCAAGAGCTCAGATGGCAACCCAGTTCTAAGCAAAGAAGGGAAGGCAGAAAGGTGGAAGGAGTATATAGAGGGTTTATACAAGGGCGATGTACTTGAGGACAGTATTATGGAAATGGAAGAGGATGTAGATGAAGATGAAATGGGAGATAAGATACTGCGTGAAGAGTTTGACAGAGCACTGAAAGACCTGAGTCGAAACAAGGCCCCGGGAGTAGACAACATTCCATTAGAACTACTGATGGCCTTGGGAGAGCCAGTCATGACAAAACTCTACCTTCTGGTGAGCAAGATGTATGAGACAGGCGAAATACCCACAGACCTCAAGAAGAATATAATAATTCCAATACCAAAGAAACCAGGTGTTGACAGATGTGAAAATTACCGAACTATCAGTTTAATAAGTCACAGCTGCAAAATACTAACGCGAATTCTTTACAGACGAATGGGAAAACTGGTAGAAGCTGACCTCGGGGAAGATCAGTTTGGATTCCGTAGAAATGTTGGAACACGTGAGGCAATACTAACCTTACGACTTATCTTAGAAGAAAGATTAAGAAAAGGCAAACCTACGTTTCTAGCATTTGTAGACTTAGAGAAAGCTTTTGACAACGTTAACTGGAATACTCTCTTTCAAATTCTAAAGGTGGCAGGAGTAAAATACAGGGAGCGAAAGGCTATTTACAATTTGTACAGAAGCCAGATGGCAGTTATAAGAGTCGAGGGACATGAAAGGGAAGCAGCGGTTGGGAAGGGAGTAAGACATGGTTGTAGCCTCTCCCCGATGTTATTCAATCTGTATATTGAGCAAGCAGTAAAGGAAACAAAAGAAAAATTCGGAGTAGGTATTAAAATTCATGGAGAAGAAGTAAAAACTTTGAGGTTCGCCGATGACATTGTAATTCTGTCGGAGACAGCAAAGGACTTGGAAGAGCAGTTGAACGGAATGGAAAGTGTCTTGAAAGGAGGATATAAGATGAACATCAACAAAAGCAAAACGAGGATAATGGAATGTAGTCGAATTAAATCGGGTGATGCTGAGGGGATTAGATTAGGAAATGAGACACTTAAAGTAGTAAAGAAGTTTTGCTATTTAGGGAGTAAAATAACTGATGATGGTCGAAGTAGAGAGGATATAAAATGTAGACTGGCAATGGCAAGGAAATCGTTTCTGAAGAAGAGAAATTTGTTAACATTGAGTATAGATTTAAGTGTCAGGAAGTCGTTTCTGAAAGCATTTGTATGGAGTGTAGCCATGTATGGAAGTGAAACATGGACGATAACCAGTTTGGACAAGAAGAGAATAGAAGCTTTCGAAATGTGGTGCTAGAGAAGAATGCTGAAGATAATGTGGGTAGATCACATAAGTAATGAGGAGGTATTGAATAGGATTGGGGAGAAGAGAAGTTTGTGGCACAACTTGACTATAAGAAGGGATCGGTTGGTAGGACATGTTCTGAGGCATCAAGGGTTCACAAATTTAGCATTGGAGGGCAGCGTGGAGGGTAAAAATCGTAGAGGGAGACCAAGAGATGAATACACTAAGCAGATTCAGAAGGATGTAGGTTGCAGTAGGTACTGGGAGATGAAGAAGCTTGCACAGGATAGAGTAGCATGGAGAGCTGCATCAAACCAGTCTCAGGACTGAAGACCACAACAACAACAACAACAACATGTACAATGAGCTCTCGATGTTAATTTAGCAGGAATTTGATTACTCTTAAATAAGCAGTCCAATGACAGCACGGGAAGTCTGTACCAGAAATTTTGTGAAAATATACTGCCGTCTGGTGAATCAGTGTGTCAATAGCTAATGTAAAGTCTATTTACTATAATTCATTGTATTTAATTACTGTGTTCGAATTGTACTGTGGCCTTCAGCATGACCCTCGTAAAATGCTAACCTGATAAAGGCTACTGCCAGTACAATGCTGTATTTTAGTCCTTAAGGCGATCATGGACTTGAAAGGAAATTCATGAAATAATTTTGCCCCACAGAGTGACCTATAAAGGAGATAGCAGTAAATAGTTACAGTTTCTTATTTATTTATTCAAAGGCTTACATGCAGTTTAAACTTACAGGTATGTAACATTAGTCATACTATATATAATAGGTGAAAATGGTTCAAATGGCTCTGAGCACTATGGGACTCAACTGCCGAGGTCATTAGTCCCCTAGAACTTAGAACTAGTTAAACCTAACTAACCTAAGGACATCACAAACATCCATGCCCGAGGCAGGATTCGAACCTGCGACCGTAGCGGTCTTGCGGTTCCAGACTGCAGTGCCTTTAACCGCACGGCCACTTCGGCCGGCTATATATAATAGGAAAATGAAAATACAAAACTACATATAAAACAAATTAAATGTCAATATATAGGTTCCTAATGCATATGAGAGCCATATCAAAGTTTTCATGAGGTCGCTGCAACTCCCCTGGTAGGAACGCAAGGTGCATTAATTATAATGTGCCTGATTGTCTGGTTCGGAGCCCAGAAGTCACATACCGGAGACTCTGTTGGACCCCAAGTAAGAGTAGAACCAAAGGGAGACAGGAATAACAACTGACAGCACCGGGTCAGTTGTGAGACACCTGGCAGAAATGTTGACCCTCCCGAAGACAATCTGAAACGTAATGGCAGATTTCTGTAACACGAAATCATTATCTACAACCACTTATTCTCTGGCAAATTATGTTTGTATATTTCTTAGAGCAATTCTGCATGGGATTGGTATAGTTTCTCTCTGGAAATAAAAAAAAAAAAAAAAAAAAAAAAACATGGGAGGTAATGAACTTGTTCTGTGGAGACTCATATAAGCCAACTGCGCAGATCACTAATGCAAACGTGTTACGCAAGAAATGTTTCCACTCCTGCAGTGAAACTTTCCCGAAGTTATGAAAGAAGCCACTGGCCGGAGTTGGCTGCTCCATGCCGCAGTTTCAGCCGACCCCGCAGTGCGGCGGTAATAATTCCCGATACACAGCAACTAATTCCCGCTTTAATTAAATTCCTATTACTCGGCCCTCTGCAGAACTACTTGCCGTGTAGCTGCAGCTGTGAGTTTTCCTTTCGGTTTAGACGTAAATCCATCCCTAGGAATACGCGTAGGAATTACGTAATCTGTACAGCTGTAGCGATAGCACTACTACTGACAGGCTCCCATTCATTTCAAATTTAGCGCAGTTGTTGCATATAAGCCTTGTGAAAGCAGTACAACATATCGTCTTATAAACTCTGTTCTTAATTACTATTATGGTAACTCAAAAATGTAGTGCAATTAGACTTATCTACTCTGAGACTTCATGACATCTAATCAAGTAATGAATTCGGCTGCTTTCTAGCAAATTCTGTTCTAATAAGCGTGTGACATGACGCTACTTCAGCTCATGTTAGCAGACAACTGGTAACGCTATTGTCCTTACGCTGCCTTTGCACGTGGATTTCTGTAGATGGAAGTAATTCCGAAACGAGTCATGCATTCTTTGTTATTTATTTATTTATTTGTATGGCTTTCATGGCTGTGACGCAGTCTTATCGAAGGATTTCATGTATAAAAGTTTCAATGTACACCAAAATGGACGCAATATAAACAATAAACAAACAATCCAGAGAAAATATTATAACTGAATATCTAGGTCTCCTAACCACTGTACAGCTCTTCGTGCCACCAGATGCAGCTCACTGAGTCCACCAGGAAATTTTCGTAGTCTATACTCTCCAGTCAGTTGCTGCATAATTTGCACAGGATCACCACTGTCACACGGCGGGGCATCTTCGAACGCCCATTCATACAAACACGCAACTCATCTTCCATGCCCCGTATGAAACCGATTCAGGGGCGTCCATTGTTCTCTGGGAAGACTAAATTCTGTCACATGTTTGTTAGGGTCTGTTGTGAAAACTAGTAGGAGGAAACTTCTGCCAACTTCTTTCCGTTCCTGAGAAACATCATATACAAGAGCTGTGTGGGTTTCTACATTTCTGTCTGCTGGCAGGTTTGTTCTGTAGCTGATTGTAAAAAAAGTGAGTCCTGGTGAATGAAACACTTTTAGAACTATCTTACTGCTGCTGCTCCTCGTCCTATTGAGGGCGGTGCAATGTTACATAATACAGGCAGCCATGGGAAGGGTTGTAGATTTGGTAGTGTCATTGATTATTCTCGTTGCTTGATGCATTTTGACGTTAAGTATCTGTACATGTGCACTATTTTTCCATATCTGAACACAGTATTTTGCGGTATATTAAACTAATGCCAAAGTACCCTTCCCTGGTTAGCCGTGTGGCTTAACGTACTGCTTTCCGCGAGGGAAGACGTGCCGGTCCCCTGCACAAATCCTCCCGGCGGATTATTGTTGAGGTCCGATATACCGGCCAGTTTGTGTATGGTTTTTAAGGCAGTTTTCCATCTGCTTCGGCGAATGCGGGCTGGTTCCCCTTATTTCGCCTCAGTTACACTATGTCGACGATTGCTGGGCATACACTTTCTCCACGTACACGTACACCATAATTACCACGCAAACATTTGGGGCTACAGTCGTCTGTTGCGAGACTTTCCCGGGGGCGTCCACTGGGGTCCACACACTAACCCTGGGTTCCGTGTGGGGCGGCGGTGGGGTGAGATGCACTACTGTAGCCTAGTGTGGGGATGTGAACCACGGCGAGGACGAAGCCTCTCCGTCGTTTCGAGGTCTCCAGTTTAATACAGTACAATACAGTGCCAATGTAGCAGTACGAAGAGTCCCTACATTTGCACGTCTACCTGAGCCAGCGATTTTTCTGACAATATCAGTTCTGGTTTTCACTTTTTTTACTGCATTTTCTAAATGATACTTAAAGGCCATAGCGCGGTCTTAAATGACCCCGAAGTATTTCCGGTATAGGTTCTATTCCTGGGGGAAGTTTTCAGAGATCACATTTAATTTGCGCCGGCCGCTGGTGGCCGAGCGGTTCTGGCGCTACAGTCTAGAACCGCGCGACCGCTACGGTTGCAGGTTCGAATCCTGCCTCGGGCATGGATGTGTGTGTTGTCCTTAGGTTAGTTAGGTTTAAGTAGTTCTAAGTTCTAGGGGACTTATGACCTCAGCAGTTGAGTCCCGTAGTGCTCAGAGCCATTTGAACCATTTTTTTAATTTGCGATTTACCTCTGATTTAGCTGTTTTTCGCTTCAATTATCAGTTCCTGAAATAGTCGCCCATTATGCGTAAATCTGTGCTCAAAGATGCTTCACGCTCTTCCATCTTCTTTGCTTGATAAGTTAACGCTAGGTCGTGAGCAAACTGTATAACTTTAATGCTGGTGTTGGGCGTATTGCTGGTATAAATAGTAAAACAAGTTGGTGTTAATACAGAGCCTCCCGGTAATCCATCATTCAGCCTTCTTCATCTGCTCCCTTTGTCTGCAAGGTATACATGGAATCGTTTGTTGCTGACCACGCTAGCCATTAAATTAACCAACTTATTACGTAGTATGATTTCTGAAAATTTAAGTGACGGGCCATGCTGCCCTTAGATCAACAAATGCTTCCGCAGTCTTTAGTTTGCATTGGTACTCTGCTTTGGTGAAGGATGTTAGATCAAATACTCGAGCACAGAAACTGCGACTCTTTCGAAAACCGGCTTCATGCAGTGGAGTTACTTTGTCGATTAATGGTTAAATTCGATTTATCTACAGTCTTTGTATTACTTTTTAAACTACACCAAGTACTGACATCAGTCTCTAATGTGATGACTCGCTCCAATCTCTAAGAGATTTTTTGATAGCCGCTACATTTGCAGCAATATATTTTGTTTGCAATTTTCTAGTAATCACTTAGTTTTGGGTCCCGCGTTTTTCAGCAACTCTGGATATATTTCGTCGACAGCCACCTCTTTACTTGTACGCTCACGTGCCAAATCTTCCTCCAGCTGATCGGTTGTGAACTAGCATGAGAGCTCTGGTTGGGGGACTAGTTGAGAGCGTTTGAACCGTAACCCTGTCCCCAAATGTCCGGTGCGGTTCTCGTCCATAGCTGCTTTAGAGTTCTGCAATAAGCGTGTCGCGATTTCGTTTGGTGTGATGTCGTTTGGCATCTCACAGGCTCAGAATCTGCGTCTAATTTCTTCATTAGCTGCACACATTAATACCTGAATGGGTGAAATCGATCTCGGTGGCTTTTTGCGCTCCTGCGAGTTCCAGCCAAAATTAAGGCCGGAAGTGAACTGCTTCAGGAAATGTTAACAACCACCAGCCTTTCTTTTATTTTACGTAGAAAGGATTTACGTTCACATTATGATCTTCTATCCGGTCACGAAAAGTGACAACGACATAGAGAGCGTTGTGCTGACCGCACGCCCAACCATATCTGCATCCACTGATGCCTATTTCCTAAGGATGATACGGCTGTCGGTCGGTAGGGTTGTGCCTTCGAAGCCTGTTCGGACGGAGTGTAGTTTTCTATTGTCTTCTATCCCTGGAAAAGATTACTGGTTGTTATTTAGATTAGTTTATGGACAATGCAATGTCTTTTGTAGCTGCGAGTAGTATGGTATAGACTGCACGGAAAATTGCCCGAGAATTTCTATCGTCAAAAAATGACCATTTTTCAATAGTATCCATGGTAAAATTATTCACATAGTAATTTGAAGTCTTCAGACTATTATTCCGTTAAAAAATTATCAGCCCACTGTGGTGTGACACAAATAATTGCATGCCAGATAAATGTACGTCTGGTACCAAGTAACAGTTTTGTCTTAGGGTCCACTGCAAGGAAGTCGTTGCCCTCAGCGGTCATGCACTGTTTGTGTATGGTAGGTAAAAACAGCACGTTTCCTTTCAGGGTGATGCCTTGTTGTGATGGAAAGACCCAGGGTGAGATACAAATGGTTCAAATGGCTCTGAGCACTATGGGACTTGAACATCTGAGGTCATCAGTCGCCTAGAACGTAGAACTACTTAAACCTAACTATCCTAAGGACGGCACACACATACATGCCCGAGGCAGGATTCGAACCTGTGACCGTAGCGGTCGCGCGGTTCCAGCCTGTAGCGCCTAGCACCGCTCGGTCACAGCGGCCGGCGGTGAGAAACACGAGGATAGGATTCTATAGCATGTAAAACCCAGTACATGCGATCTGAGCACAGGAAAAGTTACAGAAAATCTAACTGACTAAATGATACCCAAAGTGGGACTGATTCATTAGCGAATCGGGGTTTTTTGTTTTTGGTCACAGTAAACGCGCATCACGTCGGTGAGGAGAATACTACGTTGGAACTGACCATTACAGATATCTTACAGCCGGTTACCTTTCCAGTCATAGGAGCGAAATAACACGTTTATGAAACTAAACTGACCCCGCACTTCATACAGTTTTAGCTATCATCTCGAGAGAAATTAAGCTACGACCATTAAATTTGATCTTTGTCGTTCTCTACATATTAACCCTTCAAAGTGATACGTAATTTCGAAAGACGCAAAATCTGGCGGAGATCTTGGTTGTAGAAGTTTGCACTTTTGCTGTTCAAGAAAGTTTCCACCACAAAAATTACGCCGTCATAATTGTTGGAATACCTATCACGCAATCGTTTCGTCACAGGAAGAAAGAGCAATTAGTCGCTGAGAGCCACAACACAGAACTACAGCGAGTGACACAAAATTTCTGAGATGAAAGTAGCGATATGTGTGACATTTCCCTGCGTAGTTTGAGCTAGGGCGTTGTCGTAGAGCAACCATTTCCTCTTGGACAGCTTCCTGTGAAACTAACTTTCGTCTGATGGTTCCAGTAATGTACTCCTGTGACGGTGTGCGCCTTACGATAGTAATCTGGGAGCAGTCCCACAATACAGTCAGCACCATTATGTCCTACGACTGTTGGGTCTTCGCTATTATCGCCGGTGGTGAATCCACGTTTTTCAACTGCTTGCCTTACTCCTTTGACTCGGAATCGGTGTGATACATGCAGAACTTGTCGATGGTGATTAGTAAACCAAAACAGTCGTCTGGGTCAGTCCGTACAACTGCAACGTTCCCGCTGTTGTCTCAGTTCGCCTGGGTTTCTAACGTACGCGACCAGTTCGGAACCCAGCAGGCAGCTATATTTGTTGTGTTCGTAACGTCATGCAAGTTTAAAAATGATCCACGACATTCACATTTTACACTGTCTTCTCAACTATGATACGATCATTAGAGCTTTCCACTTTTCTTAGGATTCCCAGCTCTGTGCTGAAAGACAGTTTTCCAGTTCGTTCTTCCTTATTCGAACTATCTGACCACATTTCAAATGTCTGCTCCACCCAGCCTCTCTGCAATATGACGAGGAATTAGTGATGTATATTTCTACAACTGAGAATGATTTCTTGTAGCGTTGTTTCTACTAAAATGCTGAAGACGATCTACCACTCAACTATCCAATTTAACAAAAGATTACACCATTTTGTTTTGGCTATTTTAACAGTATGTTATGACAGACAAGTTAATCATCTATAGGAGGACTGCACAAAAATAGTTAATTAAGTAACTTCGGTTTTACAAGATGCAAGTGTAGCTCTATGGCTTCAGTTCCATTAATATACACATATTATTTTAGAATAGATGTAAGGATATGCCCAGGTATGAGAGAGAAACTGTTGAATAGGCTGTCTACGAAGAAAGGGACTTCGACTAGATGGCTTTTTTATTTACATTCCGAGCTCTAGCAAGTAACAATGTCTTGCTGGTAGAGTCTGCTTGGGGCATCTTCCGTTTGCTAATCTCTCCGGAACGAAGGGCAGCCCTATAATACGCAGCTGAAGACGAACAACGCGTGCACCAGAAACCGTCGCTGTTGCTGCCTGACGCAGTTGAATGTACAGCACCCCCAGCGGTGAGAGCCGGCGAAAACGACGATTCGCAATCTAGAACCACTGCAGATACATTCTGCCGGCCGAGATAACGACTACAACGATCACAAAACAGCATTGTAAACTGAAGAAAATGGCCAGATAGACATGTAATTGTTGTGCCAAGGACATTTCATGATCCGATTGCTGACACGAGAAGAATCTCATTAGTTGATACTGTGAGAAACTACTTGTAGTGATATGGAGTGCCTCTGGGGTGGTGGTGGTGGGGGGGGGTGGGGGGCGGGAGGAGATAGCTGAACTGGTAAAGGAGTTGGACAAGCCTCGTAAGACGAAGGCTAAGCAACTAGCTGCCAACGCCGTTCTGCAGAGTTGACGTAACAGAGCTTTTATATATAAATTTCCAATAGTTCTGTTCTACTGATATGAAAATGGCCAACAAGATATTAAGATGCATGCTAGTTTTGACCTTGTGAGGAAGCACATCCGCTTTGCTTGCAGACAACTGATATTGTATGCAATTAATAATTTCAGGTCTGTCAGCAGTATGTTGGGGATGGGTGGAATGTCGTCTCGTGCACTGTCGGTTTGTGCGTGCATTAATGCCGACGACAGGCAGTCTTCAAATATTTCTACGTATTTGTGCATCGGCTAACGACACAAACAGATGGATGATTTGTTACCTCACGTGTAAATAATTAGATAACGCTATGCTGTCAGTTTTTGAGGAAGGCGTAAAGTTCGCTCCTACGCCAAAAAGTCTCCGCATCATTGACTTTGTTTGCTCATTGCAACATGCAGTGTCCAGTTTTCCTAATGGCCGAGCAGAGGAAATCAGGCAAGAGGCTTCCAATGCTATTTACAAGATTAAATTAATAGGAAAAGAACACCAAACTCTCAGATACCAAGCCCACAGGAACATTCTACGGCAGGCTCTTTGGTTCAGTAAGGAAAATACAGAGAAATCCTATAACATTCTGGAAAATCTATGCCTACTTTGAAACTGTATTAGGTTTTCTGTCATTAAATACTTGTTGTTGTGGTCTTCAGTCCTGAGACTGGTTTGATGCAGCTCTCCGTGCTACTCTATCCTGTGCAAGCTGCTTCATCTCCCAGTAACTACTGCAACCTACATCCTTCTGAATCTGCTTAGTGTATTCATCTCTTGGTCCCCCTCTACGATTTTACCCTCCACGCTGCCCTCCAATACTAAATTGGTGATCCCTTGATGCCTCAGAACATGTCCTACCAACCGATCCCTTTTACTAGTCAAGTTGTGCACAAATTTCTCTTCTCCCCAATCCTATTCTATTTAATATTTATTTCTAAATTTGTTAAGTGTCATTTTGGTTATTTTTACAAGGAGTCCGATTATGGCAACTACTTTTTCAACTCGTTATGTGTAAGATATTTGAAAATAATTGTTTTTAATACTAACTTTTATTTACACTTTCTCAGAGGAAAATGTTAGGGGTGCAAAATATTATGAAGTAAATATGACATTCTTTTAAAGCATACTTATTACAATTTGCTATTTTTAAAAATTTAAGACAAAGTGAGAATACAGTTTAGGGTACTTTCCTGTAGTAACTATGATATTTAAATTAAATACAAATAGCTGTGATTCAAGGAACATTTCTTTTTTTAAAACAAATGTGTGTGACAGTGTAGTTACATAATTTCGGCTTGTGTTCCTAATCGCTTCACTTGATAATGAAATGCCGCAACTCAATGCCAATTACATTGCATTATTATTATTATTATTATTAGCTAATGTCCTCATTGTAGAATGATAAGCAAGTGATTTTCAGTATTCTTAGGGTTCTTCTTTTCTCCCAACATTTCTTCATTTTCTCCAAAAACACCTTCATTCTTTCTTCGGTTCACTTTGGTCGGTATGGTTTCGGTTCCATCTCTGGAGTAAACTTCAACTTATCAATTTTGCATCTGAATGTATCCCTGCCTGATGTGTTTCTTACATCAATTTTTCCTTTCGTCAAATCCATCTTAACGTCAGTTACCAAGGATAATAATGCCTTAAGTGATGTCACATAATAAAATAGACGTTTACTTAGTCTTTTTCCAGATAATCTGTCTACTTACCTATAGAAATTCATTCGCATCTTTCTGACATTTCAATGTTTTATACTTTTTCTGTAGTCTCAATGGTTTGCAGTCTATATCCTGCTTGTGTAGCATAGTCTCAGAATTTTTCTGATAATATTTCTCTCAACTTTCTTAATTTCTTGTAAACCTTATTTTCGATTTAGTAAGAGTGTTTCACTTGAATAATTGACTGTCGTATTGATTACTGTGTTGTAGTGTCTGATTTTAGTGTCTTCTGACAGGCATTTTTGTTGTACAAATTTGAAAGAAGTCTGGACCCTTTCTTGATTTTATGCAATCTTTTCTTGTGCAATTTTTTTCAAATCCTGTTGGTTGAATAATTTCACCGAGATATTTAAAAGTGTTTGACTCTGATGTTTTCACCATAATTCGTTTTAAGTTTGGGAATATCTAACTGGGAACAGGTGAATTCAGTGTTCTAAAAGTAAATTTACAGGCCAATCTTCTCTGCATATTCTTTGAGAGTCTCGATTTGTTTCACTGCTGTATCTTCACGTCGGTTAGAATTTCTAATTCATCTTCAAACGCTTAACATGGAACGTTCTATTTTCCTCGACCTCCCCTAATTGGAATGGATTCCAAAAGTTTTGTTTTCTTAGTTCAGATTCTCATTCTTTCATTAGTTCGTCTAAAACTATGTTGAATAATAGTGCTGAGGACACATTTTCTTGTCTTACTTCTCTTTTAACTAAGAATAACTCCAAAATTTCATCTATGAATTTAATTTTTTATCAGGTTTCAGACAGTGTTCGTTCAGTGAGTTTTCAAGTTTTTGTGACTAGTCCTCGTTCTTCTAGACTATTCCGTAGGTATATTAATAATTTTTACTTATGGACCGTGTGACAGCAACTGAATAAAACACAATTTTAGTGCCATACGCGTTTCGCCTCATACGCGTTTCGCCTTTATTTTCTGCAAGGCATCATCAGTGGCCTGGAATATGTACATATGTTAGCTATTTTATTTGCATTTTTGTCATTGTGCCTATAGGTTATAAACAGTTCTGGTGGTTGGTATTTCCTATTAAGTAGTAATGTTTTGAACTGTACTTACAGGTTGCGTGGACAATTTCCTACATATTACGCTCCTGTTGTATTTTTGGTGTTGTTCTTCTTCTTATGAACGCCAATTCGCGGTATTTTTCCCCATTCCACAACACTATGCACTGAACGCTTGTTTTAAAGCAATGTTTTGGTTTCTGGTGCCGACTGTCAAATGTTTTTGCCAAAGATCGAATGTTATTGCCAAACTTATGAGTGTAACTATTGAAGTATCTGTGGTCTGTTCGTGTATGCATTTGTGTGTGCGTTTGTGTGTGTGTGTGTTTTTTTGGTGTGATATATATTTTTTGTGCTGTGTGTGTGTGTGTGTGTGTGTGTGTGTGTGTGTGTGTGTGTGTGTGTGTGTGAGTGTGTGTGGGTCTCGAGATGATGTGGGGAAGAGTTTTCTTTTTTTATTATTTTTTTGTTTTATGTTATCATTTCCTTTACTAAGTGTAGTAGGGAGCCTGTGCTGATGTGTGTTTGTTCATTTATCACCTGTTTGTTTTCTGCTATGGCTTTCTGGATGTGGAAGTTTTCTTGCATTTGTATAAGATGTTTGTCATGGTTGCTTATTCTCATTATTTTCATTTCTTGTTCCATGTTTGTAGGATGATGGTTGTAGTGTTTTAAATGCTCTGCAAATGTGCAATGGTTTGTTTCATACTTCCAACATCTGATATGTTCTTTGTATCTTGTTTGAAAATTCCTGCATGTCATGCCTATGTATACTGCATCACAACTTTGGCATTCAAGTTTATATATTCCTGATTGTTGGAATTTGTCTCTCTTGATAGCTGGCTGGCTTAGGTGTGATTGAAGGGTTTGCCCAGGCTTATATGCTATTATGAAGCCCTGTCACTTTAGGATGTTTGCAACTCTGTGTGTTAGTTTATGTGTGTAGGTCATGGTGTACCATCTGGTTCTTTTCTGTGTGGTGTTGTCATTGTTGGTGTTTGTTGAGTGTGTTTGTAAGTTTTCAGCTTGTGAATTCTTTTGTATTGTGGAACTGTTGTGTTTGTTTTTTATTTCTGTTTTTATGTTTTGATTGAGCTTGTGTAGCACATGTTTGTCATACCCGTTGTTCCTAGCTATTTGTATGATTCTACTCATTTCTTGTTCATAGTTTCTCTTGCTGAGTGGGATTCTGTTTAATCTATGTAACATGTGTCTTAGCGCTGCAAGTTTCTGGCTGTGGGGGTGGTTGGATGTGGAATGTATTGTTACACGCAACTGAGGAAGACAAGACTATAAAAGTTGAAGATATTCCGTAGGGATTATCCCTGTATGGACTCGCATGTTTTTTTAAAATCAACGATGTGCATACTATTGACTTCGACCTGACTGCTTTAATTTTAAAAAAAATTTTAAGATTAAAGACCAGGTCTGGGAATGGCGTATTAGATCGAAATCGTATGTTATAGCTGTTCTTGTGCCCTCTTTAGAGGACATGTGGATAAAATTTTGTAAGTGACCGGCAAAAATTAAATGCCTCTGTAGTTGTTTACATCTGATGTCTCTCCCCTTCTGTGCAGTGGATGAATTAGTGCACATTTCCAATTCTCTGGAATATTTTCTGTCAAATTCCTTGGATGATTCAAGTGATCTCATTTAAGGTATATAGACCAAGGTTCTTCGGTAGTTCAGTTACAATTCCATCTTCTCTCGATGACTTATTATTTTTGAGCTTTTTAATGTGACAAAAAATTTCTTCTGGAATTGGTTTTAGGGAAGTTACATTCCTGTGTAGCGATTGTAATTTTGGGAATCTCGTACTTAGTTATGAGCAATTAAGAAGTTTTGAGAAATATCTGGCAAATTTTTGGCAATTTTCTTTTTTAGTTAGTGCCAATTTTCCATCTTCTTTCCTGAAACAGAGATTTTGTGGAGTGTATCCTTTGATTTGATTTGCAGACGTCTTGTAGAAGTTGTGTGTTTCGTGGTTTTTCAAGTCTTCTTCAGTTGCGTTTATCTGTTCATTAAGTTATTTTCATTTATTTTGCATAAGTACATTAGCTGTTTGTTTTCTGACTCAAAAACTTTCTCTTGTGTGGTTTCTGGTTTCTCACAATTGTAGTTTAAGAAGGCTCGTTGCCTCTCTTCTATTGCATTATCTCTTCTGGGATTCTACCGTCGGTGCTTGGATTTTTTTCTTTCTCTTACTTTCTGAATAATTCCCGTTTGGAAATCGAGTTCGATTCTTGGATTTTCTTCAAATGAAATTTCTGAATTAGTGATGGTTTCCCTCGGCATTTCCTTTTTCATGTCAATTTAATTTTGACTCTGGTAAGATATTGGTCAGTACCTATATTTTCCCCTCTGAATACTTGAACTCCGTTTACTTCTTTTTGGAAATCATAGGAGATCGCAACACGGTCTATTTGCAGTTTACCTAGCTAAAGGACCGGGGAACGCCAAGTTTTTGGTTTCTTAGGTTTCTTTTGAAGTGATGTTGATATGATTTTTAGATTGCTTTGTTGGCACAACTCAATGAGCATGACGCCATTCTTGTTCTTCAATATCTGTACAGGGCAACTGCCAATTATTTTTTGCTATTCACTCTCTTTGCCAATTTGCTTGTTGTAATCACAGAAAGTCGACCGGAGTGACAGAGCGGTTCTAGGCGCTACAGTCTGGAGCTGCGCGACCACTATGGTCGCAGGTTCGAATCCTGCCTCAGGCATGGATGTGTGTGATGTCCTTAGGTTAGTTATGTTTAAGTAGTTGTAAGTTCTAGGGGACTGATGACCTCAGCAGTTAAGTCCCACAGTGCTCAGAGCCATTTGAAGCATTTTTTTTATCACAGAAAAGAATTTTTAGGTTCTCTTTCGGAATTAAAGATATTTAAATTTCAAGTTTTGGCATTATTATTAATATTATTATTTCTTTCTGTTCTCAGACATTATGTCTGGTCAAAAATGGAAAGTGACACAGACCTTGATCAAGCGTGACTTGCTTTTAACTGCACGGTATATCTTATATTACATTTAGGAACTTTCGGGTAGTTGAAAATGTATCAATAATTACGGATTTCTGTAGTTGTATATATAAGTTTGGATGTAGCTGTGTTGCATTGATGTACTGGTGGATATTGTGTGGTATGACTCCTGTAGTCGATAGTATAATTGGTATAATTGTAACAACAACAACTGTACAAAAAAAAATGTCTTCTGATTTTCGATAAATTAATATAAGCGAAGTTTTGATGCTATTTCTTTTCTTGTCATGTCGTTATGTTAAAGACACTGTAAACACATTTCGATGGAAATTTTAATATTTATGTTAAATTTCAAGTAATATTATAATAGGAGTGAAGTTTAAATAATGTTGGGAATATTGTAAGATGTGAAAGTTGTAATTGTACGCCTGGTCCATACGTAGGCAATGTATTAGGATATGTGGAATGTAAAACCTTTGGTGAATACCCTATCTGTAGGGGAGAGATAAAAGGTGGATGGCAGGCGAGCGCGGGAAAATGCACACGGGCGCGGCACGGCATAACGGGCTCAGTAGGCAGTCGGAGTTGGGCACCGGTCTGAGGAACACGTTCCGGATCGAGGAAGCTATCCTGGAAAAAGTGGTTTCATTGAGCCTCGGATATGCCGCTTCCGACGACTATACAGCATGGCTATATCCAATAGGCACTGAATTGAAAAGGATCACGACGCTAAGAAGAAGCAAAGTGCCGATACAGCCAGAGCCATAGCTGTGATTGTACGTGTGCTGTGCGCCTCGCCATCTCGCTGCCCGCCAACTGCTGCATCGACTTGCACAGGTCAATTCTTTACAAGTGTATCCGTATGGACCAGGGTTAAATTTGTTCCTAACTGTTCAATAATAACTTGACATTTTCCAGAATTGCCCTATTAATTAATGATCCTAATCACTAACCTGGACAGGGTCCTTTCCGCATGTTGTGCAATCCGAGTGTCCCGAAATGAAGCTTTAAAATTCATGTTAATAAGAATTATGTGCAGAACTATCTATGCTAGAAAGATATTTAAAGAACTTTGTTATTAGTGAATATTTTGGTAAATAATAGACCTGACAAATTTTGAAGATAATGTTGAAAGTGGTTTAGTAATGAAGTTTAATTAATCAGAGATAAAAATAATGGTAGTCAAATGAGGAATTAATAAGTCAAAAAGAATAGTAACTCCTATTTTGTAAATCTTGAGTGCTTCATGTTGCCAATAGTTAATAGTTTCAACATAGTGACCATAACAGTTTCAGGGTCCCCCCCCCCCCCCCCACCTTTCATTCTTTTCATTTCTATTCATTTAAATGCTAAAGTGCACTGAACTGATTTGATCTGCAAAGTGCAAGTCAATATAAAACCTAAATTTATTAGTGTTTTTTTCCTTATTAAAATTGACGTATGTGTGTTTCAAAAGTGTTATTCCTAGGGCAACCTATGCTCGATTTCAGTTGGATCAATAGACAAAATGCAGTGTGTAGTAATCATTGTAGTGTAATGTTGTGTATTTGTAGCTTGTCCAAATCAGTACAGAAAGGGAAAATACTAGTTTAGTAGATTTTTCTGGTTCTAAAGTTTTTCATATAATGCAGTATTACTACATGTGGTTATGTTTGTACGTACATCCACTCGTACAAGGAAAAAACTCACGTAATGCCTAATTAGGCTGGCGACCGTATTATTAATAATTGGTAGCATCTGCTGCGTAGGTTTCTTGTCCGTATTAACGTGTAGTTGAACTTTATACTAGCTTGACGTATCATTGTTGTTACTGACTGGGTATAAGTCCGAGTTTGCTACCATTCAGGTACACGCGGTCATCTTATTTAATAAAATCCTTTCTTATAAGGTGAAGCCCGTCAACTTATCATAGTACAGGCTTTAAAGAGTTAACGTTCGCAAGAGCGGGGACGTTACATAATGTCAACTTTACCCTGATGCCACATGTCCTTGACTTCCTCAGCCAGTTGGATGTATTTTTCAATTTTTTCTCCTGTTTTCTTTTGTATATTTGTTGTATTGGGTATGGATATTTCGATTAGTTGTGTTAATTTCTTCTTTTTATTGGTGAGTATGACGTCAGGTTTGTTATGTGGTGTTGTTTTATCTGTTATAATGGTTCTGTTCCAGTATAATTTTTATTCATCATTTTACAGTACATTTTGTGGTGCATACTTGTATGTGGGAACGAGTTGTTTTATTAGTTTACATTGTATGGCAAGTTGTTAGTGAATTATTTTTGCTACATTGTCATGTCTTCTGGGGTATTCTGTATTTGCTAATATTGTACATCCGCTTGTGATGTGATCTACTGTTTCTATTTGTTGTTTGCAAAGGCTGCATTTATCTGTCGTGGTATTGGGATCTTTAATAATATGCTTGCTGTAATATCTGGTGTTTATTGTTTGATTCTGTATTACAATCATGAATCCTTCCGTCTCACTTTGCCTTTTCTTAGCCATGTGTTGGATGCGTCTTGATCGATGTGTGGCTGTGTTAGATGATACGGGTGCTTGCCATGTAATGTTTTGTTTTTACAATTTACTTTCTTCGTATCTGCTGATGTTATGTGATCTAGAGGGTTGTAGAATTGGTTATGAAATTTTAGTGGTGTAGCCGATGTATTTATGTGAGTGATTGCTTTGTGTATTTTGCTAGTTTCCGCTCGTTCTAGAAAGAATTTTCTTAAATTGTCTACCTGTCCATAATGTAGGATTTTTATGTCGATAAATCCCCTTCCTCCTTCCTTTCTGCTTAATGTGAATCTTTCTGTTGCTGAATGTGTGTGATGTATTCTATATTTGTGGCATTGTGATCGTTTAGGTGTATTGAGTGCTTCTAGGTCTGTGTTACTCCATTTCACTACTCCAAATGAGTATGTCAATATTGGTATAGCGTAAGTATTTATAGCTTTTGTCTTGTTTCTTGCTGTCAATTCCGTTTTCAGTATTTTTGTTAGTCTTTGTCTATATTTTTCTTTTAGTTCTTCTTTAATATTTGTTTTATCTATTCCTATTTTTTTCTGTATCCTAGATATTTATAGGCATTTGTTTTTTCCATAGCTTCTATGCAGTCGCTTTGGTTATCCAATATGTAATCTTCTTGTTTAGTGTGTTTTCCCTTGACTATGCTATTTTTCTTACATTTATCTGTTCCAAAAGCCATATTTATACCATTGCCGAATACTTCTGTTATCTTTAGTAATTGGTTGAGTTGTTGATTTGTTGCTGCCAGTAGTTTTAGATCATCCATTTACAACAAATGTGTGATTTTGTGTGGGTAGTTCCAGTAATATTGTATCCATAATTTGCATTATTTAGCATGTTGGATAGTGGGATCAGAACAAGACAGAACCAGAATGGACTTAATGAGTCTCCTTGGTATATTCAATGCTTAATCTGTATTGGGTGTGATGGGGTATTATTTGAATTTGTTTGGATATTAAGTGTGTTTTTCCAATTTTTCATTAGTATAGTTAGGAACTGTATCAATTTAGGATCTACTTTGGATATTTCCCATCTATTAGCAATTGCTCTCTACATCCTCATGCTCCTTTGCAACAGTCTTTTTGTTCTTCATTTATAATTTTGTTCTGTGTTGTATGTGTCATTAATTTCTGTGTAATGACTGAAAATAATATTTTGTATATTGTCGGTAGGCATGTTATGGGGCGATATTTAGCTGGGTTTGCTGTGTCTACTTGTCTTTAGGTTTCAGATAAGTTATTCCATGTGTAAGTGTATAAGGGAATGTGTATGGGTCTGCAATGTAACTGTTAAATAATTTAGTTAGAAGAGAATGTGTTGAGGTGAACTTCTTTAGCCACAAATTTGCTATATTATCTTTTCCAGGGGCTTTCCAATTGTGAGTACAATTAATTGCTTGGGTGACTTCATGTTGCAAAATTATCACTCAGGAATTTGTGGTATCATCTTGTACGTGTCTGTTTCTGCTTGTATCCACCGTGCATGCCTGTTATGTTGTACCGGGTTTGACCATATGTTGCTCCAGAAGTGTTCCATGTCTGCTATATTTGGTGGATTGTCTATTTTAATGTGTGTGTTATCTACTGTCTGGTAAAATTTATTTTGGTTTGTGTTGAATGTTTGGTTTTGTTTCCTTTTATTTTCACTTTCTTTGTATCTTCTAAGTCGTTTGGCCAATGCTTGTTATTTCTGCTTCTTTTCATCTAATTGCTCTATCGCTTCTGGTTGTGAGATTTTACCTAACCTTTTTCGTTTTTTTCTGACATTTCATTTCTTATAAATTGTGTTAGCTGTCTGATGTCTTTTCTCAGTTTTTCTATTCTCATCTGTAGCCTGTATTGCCATGCTGGTTTTGTGGGTTTCCTCTGTGTGTTGGTTGGTTCTGATCTCTGCCTAGTGTGTATATTTAGTGTAGTGAGTGCTCCTATATAAACCAGTAGTTGTAACTCTTCCATAGTTGTGCTTTCATTTATTTTGTTGTGTATGATTGTGTTGATAGTTTTTATTGTTGTTTCGACTTGTGGGTTATGTGGCGGTCTTTGCAAGAATGGTGTAATGTCTGTATTTGTGTCTTTGTATTCTATATATGTCAGCTGAAATTTTTCTTCTATATCTAATATGTGTGTCACTTCGTGTTCTATTTGTGCTTGTTCTGGTGGCTGTCTTAAGATTTTGTTTTCCTCTGATTGTTTAATTGATGCGTGTTGTTCTTTGTTTGTTTGCTCTGGGATGTTTGAGTCCATTACTGTATTTTCTTCTTCTTCTTCTTCCGATTGCACATTATATTGTTCCAGTATCTGTTGTACTTGTTGTTTAATGTTTTCTAATTCTGACTGGGGTATCCTGTCATTGTTGATTATTACACGGATCTGATCAGCTAGTCCTTGTTCTGTTAAAAATTTTAATTCTGGGTATCTGGTAATAAATGTTGTGTATACTTGTGATCGGTATCCTATTGTGTTGGTTACTAGGTTTGTTGCTTGGTAATAACAGAACATGAGGTGTCGATTAACTTCATCTGACCATCTCATCCTCTGTCTTTGTTTTCCTTCTCTTACTGTTATTATTATTATTATTATTATTACCATCTGGAGTCACCAGTCTTATGACTGCTATGATGCGGTCCGCCGCGAATTCTTCTTCCGTGCCGACTTGTTCATCAGTGTAGCACTTGTACTCTTAGAGTTCAACAATTTGATCGACGTGTTCCAGCCCCCTTCTTCCTCTACCTCTCCCTCTAGCACAATGCAAGTTATTTCTTGATGGATTAACACATCTCGTATCGTGCTGTTCCTTCTTCTTGTCATTGTTTTCCATATGTTCCTTTTTTCGCCGATTCTGTGGTGAACGTCAAGCGTTCCTTACTTTATCAGTTCAGTACATTTCCAACTTTCTTCTGTAGCACAACATCTCAAAAACTTCGATCCCCGTGTTTTCTGACTCTCCCACTGTCCAAGATTCACTTCATAAATTGCTGTGCTCTAAATGTACATTCTCAGGAATTTCTTCCTCATGTTAAAGACTATGTTTGACATCAGTAGATTTCCTTGGGACAGGAATGCCCTCTCGGTTTGTGCTAAACTGCTCCTTCTGGCCCCTTGCTTCGGCCGCTATGGATTATTTTGCTTCCTTGGTATCAGAATTATTTACCTTCGTCGTCTTCGTGATTACCAGTTTAGGTGGTAATTTTCTCGCTAATCTAGTTTCTGCTACATCTCATTACGTCCGTCTTTTTTCGGTATACACTCAGTCCATAAACTGTATTCACATTACAATTTGTAAATACAAAATCGACCACTGCATAAAACGAAGTCCAACGTGGGGCTACACGTAGCTAAATCAACTACCACAAAATGGTGGTATCATATGTCGCCGCTGGGAGAATAATACTTTATTTATCAGTGAAAAAGGTAAACTTAGGATGTTCTGCGATGTACATCTACTTCGTCACCATGGAATCAGTGCACAGGATTATCTACAAGTAATGACTGCCTTGTGCCTGACTGTCTTCAGACTGATGACGTAGGAAGAACCATTCTAAGGTACACAGCACAACACGTTCCTGCCACCTGCCGGCCTTACAGAACAAGGTCCTACTGATAATAAACACTGTACGACTCTCTACTCACAGAGTATGTGTGCACAACGACTTGCATGTAGAGGAGGTATTTAGCCGGCTTGCTACACGACCGTAAAGAAACTCATTCGACGAACCCCTTTGTTCTGAATTTGGGATACTATGGTCACAATAATATGTGTAAACAGAGGCTGCCAAAAATAAGTTTTCGTAGTGAAACCTTACGGCAAGTGCCAAGGTTAATATCCCAGTCAACATACTGTCCATCAGCTCCTATACATTAATGAACCTACCCTGCTGAGTCAGCTACATCCACGTAACATAAGACCAGGAGTTAATTGCAGATAGCACAGAAAACACAGCTAAAACCAACAACCCCATCTACAGTTAAAACGACAGCCGTTGGGTCAGAAAACATCGTCCGTCACAGATAACATCGGTAACTAATTATTAACGAATACTTTCATATAAGCAGGACCTGTCGCAGCTGGCACGAATTTTCCACTAATTTTCATACTAACCATCAGGTTGTCGCTGAGTTCCATCTTTTCCTTCATTCTTTTGGAGCTTCTTGTCTACTACTGTATACATCGCATTGTGTCAATGATTATACGCACCCAGATGTACTGGCAACATCACAAACTCACAACGTGCGAATCTTCGATAGAAGCTGACCATTTAGCAGAGACGATAGTCACCAGGCAAGCGCAATTATGGAGAACTCCGTATTTTTGTGAAATAAATTCCTTGGCTAATTTTTAGAAGTTTCTTCAACCCGTATTCCATTGATGGATAACGCTGAAAGTACGTGACACCACTTGTGGCAATAGAAGACAAAATACATGACCCTCATCAACGAAGCTTCTGAACAATTGCAGATGAATTAGGACTACACTGTGAAAGGTCAGAGTTCAAAATACCTAGAAAAATGGTCAAAAAATATCAGAAAAGTCATCACAAACATCTCGCAAACAAAGCAAACATGTTGCCAGCTCTGAACACCAAAATCAGAAGCGATTGCACAGTTACCCACTCAAAAGCGTCATTGTTTACTGATGTCATGGTACGAACAGTAAAAGTTCATTGGTAAATTAAAATTCCGTACGAGTTAATGTTTACATAATTCTTCAGAACAATAGAAAATAAGGGAGAACATAAGAGACAACATAATCAGGAGACACATAGACGAACACCAATAATACAGGAAACTCATTTGAAGAGTTACATTGAAGAGACGTAACATTAGCTGCTTTTGTCACTTCGGGCAACACATTCACTCATATTTTTCATACTCTCACACTGTCATCAGTGCGCAAGTAACATTTAAATGTATCTGAGCTCCGCACATTGTAACGGCAGCTATTAACTCAATTATCGAAGATGTGCTAACTCTGCATCACTGTGGAACAAAATGGACAGTGGTAAATCGTATTTAATTATCAAAGCGAATCAACGAGCCAACCGTTCATGTTTGCACTAATCCCTTCCTCACATTGTTCTAATTACTTCAGTTATCCTCTTTACTTTTTCAGTTACTGACCTGAATATAATTGCCTTCTGTAAAAGCGATGATATCATTTAAAACATTGTATTTCTGTACTGTACGAAATGTGTGTCACACGAGGAAGCTCTTTGTCGGCTTATATCAAGAGGTAAAGTGTCGTCAGACTATTTTTCATAATTTTCGGTCATTATGACGCCGTACAATGAGACGACAAGGTGCTCCAATTTTATGCCTTGACTTCTTCTTTAAATGTTGTGTAAAATGGACTGATACACGGCAATGGATGATTACATTACGCCCGTACTAATGCAGACTTCTCATGATGTACAATTCTTAGATAGAATTTTCCACTGCGCGCGGCTTCCCACGCCAGAGATTCGAGTCCTCCTTCGGGTATGGGTATATGTGTCGTCATTAGCTTCAGTTAGTTTAAGTTAGTTCAAGTAGTGTGTAAGCGTAGGACCGATGACCTCAGCAGTTTGGTCCCATAAGACCTTACCACAAATTTCCAATTTCCAATTATCCACACGGTTCATGGACTCTATCTTTATCTAAAACACAAGTCATTGAGATATACAGCATATGCTCATTAAAAACATTAACTAGACATGAAACTCTTGTATTTTATATTTTATTCTGTTTTCTATTAGATTACAAACGATCTTGACAGGTACTTATTTATCGTAAGCAGTCTAAAATGTAGAAAAAATGGACTCTGGAAAGAGGAATACCGAAGTTCAATACCAAGCCAATCAATTCAAGAACTGTAGAGGGGATAAAGTACTGAGAAGATGGTAGACTTGCATCAGCAGAGCGTCCGTTATTCATGTCACACTGTAGGGCTGCCTCTTGTGTGATAGTAAAAGAGTACCAGGTTGAATAGACAGAAACAGGTAATCCTCCACAGTGTGTGATAGACGCAGTGATTTGTACTAACGTAAGTCACCCTTACCTGTAGAAAGAAAGGCTCTTTGCTATCTATAGAAATGAAATTGCAGAAGGACCAGAATTTTCGTCTACTATTTTCTCATTTCGTTGTATCTTACCTTATGGCACGACGTTTCACTCTTATTATTAATAGGATGACGTTTACTCGTCATTTTAGAAATAAAACTAAAATATGTACATAGTTTACAAATTACGAATGTATTACTTTTTTAATTGAACGCATATGCTTTACTGTCCCAGTTCGAGGGGATCCCAGCGTACGAATTTCGAAGGCACTTTTCAACAGTTTGTCTGACATGCTATCTTTTGAAGCCACAGCAGCACTCTGAATTAATAGCCCTCTACCATCTGTGCAGTAGGTCTCAGAATCTCCGATGAATATTCCGGATCGTGCTCATTATGCTCCAGTTCCTCCGGGCCAGATCAACTTCCTGTCGTTCGTTGCAGTCTTTGAGGAAGGTACCGAGGCTTGATGGAGTGTTATTATACCACCAGACTTCACGGAGATTGAAATTATGGTTGGTCAGGTTGGTAACTCTTCTGAATGGGGGATATCTGGAGTGGTGTCTGATCATTTAGACAGCAGGTATGTCCCCATGAACTGGCATCTACGCGTTGTTGTAGATTTTCTTATATTCTCTCAAGAGGCGATTCATTCTTCTCGTGGAATTTGACTCAGGGCAAGTAGCCAGGAATTGTCTATGCTAGGAATTATGATATAGCAGTGCCTGTGTTATTCTAATTACAGTGCTAAGTTCTTTTGGATATACATTCATATTCAAAGGAACTTTTCGCCTTAATCACAATAACACAGGACTGCAATATCGTATTTATCTGCCAATACTGGAAAGCGACTTCCAAGTACTACGTCTCACCTGCAAGGACATATACACAATGAATGTACGATTACAGGACGTAGACGCATGATTGACGACACACGGGAGTTTGAGCATGGCCGTGAGTCGTGCACGGATAGCCAAATGGTAAGGCGACCGCTCGCGATAAGAGGGAAATTCGGGTTTGACTCCCGGTCCGGCAAAAATTTCCATTGTTGTCATTCAGCTGGTGCTTGTCCTTATAATAAATTGCGAATACATTTAATACATTCTAGTAAGTGTCCACAGTTTTCACTGGTTGATTTAGTGGCGTCTCAGTAAGCTTCTTCTGGCAACTGTTTATCTAAACAGGGTTCAACATTCATTCGCTGGGTAGGTAAGTCGATAGATAGATGGTCGTAGTGTAGATGCTGCAGAGCTCCATGATATACCACATAATATCTGTAGAATAGCATTTCTTGGCCTCATTTATTTGCAGTCTTCCTTACATGCTATTTGGATGACAGCGTTCTGTCAAGTACACGGTTGAAGTCCCTGTTTACGGAATAAGTACAGGCCTGGCTCTGGGGCATTCTTATACATTTTGCGCATCAATGTCCCGAAGGTAACAGTTAACGGACCGATTGGCAATGTTGATACTTCGCATGGGCAACGTTGATAATTCGCAAACAATTCGGCGAGGCAGGTTTTCGATTGCCGCACGCTGGGCACACGGCACGGCACGGCGGACACTGTATACAAGTGTGAAGTAATCAGGTAACACAGGGCGCTCAGTTGGTGTGAAGAACGCATACGTTGCAGTTACACCAGAACCTAGTAACCTATGGGTAGAGACCGAAAAGGGCTCAGGAAATTATTGAAGAGCACTCCATTTGGCCTCTCCAGAGGAACTACATTAGAGGCGCAGGGAAAAGTGCGCTACTTGCCATTTAAACTGCTACACCAAGAAGAAATGCAGATGATAAACGGGTATTCATTGGACAAATATATTATACTAGAACTGACATGTGATTAGATTTTCAAGCAATTTGGGTGCGTAGATCCTAAGAAATCAGTACCCAGAACAACCACCTCTGGCCGTAATAACGGCCTTGATACGCCTGGGCATTGAGTCAAACAGAGCTTGGATGGCGTGTACAGGTGCAGCTGCCCATGCAGCTTCAACACGATACCACAGATCATCAAGAGTAGTGACTGGTGTATTGTGACGAGCCAGTTGCTCGGCCACCATTGACCAGACGTTTTCAATTGGTGAGAGATCTGGAGAATATGCTGGCCAGGGCAGCAGTCGAACATTTTGTGTATCCAGAAAGGCCCGTACAGGACCTGTAACATGCGATCGTGCATTATCCTGCTGAAATGGAGGAATTCCCAGGGATCGAATAAAGGGTAGAGCCACAGGTCGTAACACATCTTAAATATAACGTCCACTGTTCAAAGTGCCGTCAATGCGAACAAGAGATGACCGAGACGTGTAACCAATGGCACCCCATATCATCACGCCGAGTGATACGCCAGTATGGCGATGACGAATACGCGCTTCGAATATGCGTTCACCGTGATGTCGCCAGACACGGATGCGACCATCATAGATGCTTTAAACAGACCTGGATTCATCCGAAAAAAAGACGTTTTGCCATTCGTGCACCCAGGGTCTTCCTTGAGTACACCATCGCAGGCGCTCCTGTCTGTGATGCAGCGTCAAGGGTAACCGCACCCATGGTCTCCTAGCTGATAGTCCATGCTGCTGTAAACGTCGTCGAAGTTTTCGTGCAAATGGTTGTTGTCTTGCAAACGTCTTCACCTGTTGAGTCAGGGATCGAGACATGGCTGCACGATCTCGACTGCTAGTGATACGAGGCCGTTGGTATCCAGCATTGTGTTCCGTATTACCTTCCTGAACCCACCAATTCCGTATTCTGCTAACAGTCATTGGATCTCGACCAACGCGAGCCGCAATGTCGCGATACGATAAACCGCAATTGCGATTGGCTACAGTCTACGTGTTGGTACGCATTTCTCCTTCTTACACGAGGCATCACAACAACGTTTCACCAGGCAACGCCGGTCAACTGCTGTTTGTGTAAGAGAAATCGGTTGGAAACTTTCCTTATGTCAGCACGTTATAGGTGTCGCCACCGGCGCCAACCTTGTGTGAATGCTCTGAAGAGCTAATCACTTGCATATCGCAGTATCGTCTTCCTGTCGGTTAAATTTCGCGTCTGTAGCACGTCATCTTCGTGGTGTAGCAATTTTAATGGCTAGTAGTATTTAAATAATCGATCCGAGAGGTTCAAATCAGGCAGTCATATTGCCATTCCGTTCGCGTCTAGAAGCAGAGAGATCAATTGTTAGAGTAGCTGGGAAACCACAACGGCCTCTGGTGATGGATATCGCCCACCAGTCGGTCCGCTGAAACTACCGTCGACCTTCCGCAGCACGGTGTGCCATGGCTCAGTCCGGGAGGGCCGCGCATTGGAGCTAACCCGGCGCGAGGAGCGGCAGGTCTGCTGGCCTCCGCTCTCTGGGCATCGTCCGGTGGACTACAAGCTGCCGTCCAAAGCGGCGGGGCCGGGACGCGAACTCACGGCCCACGGGAGCTGAGCTATCTACGGCAGCTGACCAAGCGGTCAGCCTGTCAGAAGAGCAGCAAAGACTGTCTATAGAGACGGCGGACGGCTGTTTCCCTTTGTCGCTCCACATGGGGTCCACGAGTAGCGCCTGAGGGTGCAGTCAGCCGTGGCGCTGTCTACCAGTGCAGCTAACAAACGCAGCGGCCACGTAGCCGTAGCGTGAACAGGTGAGCTACGTGCGCAAGGCTGAGCGACGAGGCTCGTGCGCTGCATATTCCGGCATTGGCACAGGCACTGACCCACGCTCGCACACTGCATGGCTTATTCTCAGGGATTAGCGGAAGGCAGTCTGTATTCTTTCCATGCAATAAACTTAATGGCACACTTGCCGGTGTATCTATGCACGGTTCGGGGTGAGTCAACCTTAGTCAACCTTCTCTTCCAAGCCACACCTCTCAGTCCTTCTGATATATTAACACCCCAGAGTTCGGGGGGGGGGGGGGGGGGCGGTTGTAACACAGCGTCCTGTCAAGTGTAGCTTAAAGGTTCTGTGGATATTTTTATACGGGCCAGGCGATTACTCTTGGAAAGGATCTCCAGCTGATACGGTTGGCTAGAATATTAGCCAGTTTCTTTAGGGTTTGGTTAAGTCCCCATTTACGAAAATATTGTCCCACAATAGTTGAGTCTTTTGTTAATATTGAAACGTCCCCTTAAAAAATTTATTGAATTACTGTGCTGATAAACCTCTTACATTTTTTGATTTTCAAACAGCAGCAGAACTGAACGTACTCTGACATTTCGCTCTTTACCTATTCTGATCAACACTAAACTGACACACAATATTTTTAGCGCAACGCAATTTGACTTCAATAATCCCTACAAAAGAATGGCCCTGACTAACATTAACCTATACCTTTCACAAATCACTTACCTCACAAAAATCTTCATTACTCGAACTACTGCAATACAGAGAGCGCCACTACTGCCAGCTAAATAAAAGATTCAAACTACTGAAGGCACTAGCTACTGATACGCATAGTTAGCAAATGAAAGATTTTGATAGAGAAAAAACAGTGTATTTACCTTAATAGTGTTCAAAAGTCATAATATATATAGCAGTTCATGGCATCGAGTCTTACAAATTTACTGTCTCTGATGGACACACATCCAGATCATCCGCTCTCAAAACTCCACCATCTCTCTCCCCACATCCACCACTGCTGGCGGCTCACCTCCAACTGCCCAACACTACAATAGGAAATATTCCAACAATGGAAACCAGCCACAGACTTCACACAGCACAGTCAGTGATTTTCACACGTGGCGTTACCAACATAAAAACCTGAACAGCCTACTTACATAGCCCCCATGCTCCCCACAACCCTATGCGCTGTTAACAGCCAACTGCCCAACACTACAATAGCATATACTCCAACAATGTAAACCAACTACAGCCTTCACACAGCACAGTCTGTGATATTCATATAGAGCGCTACATGGCGTTACCAACATAAAAGCCTAACAGCCAACTGCCCAACACTACAATAGCATATACTCCAACAATGAAAACGAACCACAGCCTTCACACAGCAGTCAGTGATTTTCATATAGAGCGCTACGTGTCGCTACCAACATAAAAACCTAAACAGCCTAATTACAATATGTCTTCAGTGACCTCGATTTGTGTAAGCTTTGTTGCTATAACCCACTCAGGAGCATGATGCCTAGTGTGAAATTTCACTAAAAAACCATTTTCAATGACATTTGTGGAAAGAGACTGTCACATCTCATCCTCACATCAAGTGAAAAACACTCTTCATACTCTTCGTATTTCAGAAATTTTTGTTTTTATACAAATTACCACATTTTCAAATACAATACACTCGGACTACTTTTAATAACGTCACACGATAATTTAGCTCTCAAGATACTTGTTACGAAAGCACTGTTGATTTATTTCCTAAACTGAACTGTTTGTATTATACATAAAGTTTGAAAGTATTAACAGGTAACTGACTTGAAATCATCACATCGGTACATTAAGGGAAGCGATTTCGATTCCGAAAATTATGCCTGAAGACAGTAACGTTGAAACATATCATAGGGTGTACTTTGTTGTAACAACAAAAATCTCTGTACTTAGGAGAACATTAATGAAACCGACAAACTGAAAAGATGGATGCCTGGCTAGAAATGGGGGGAAAAAAGACGAACGTGTGTCCGTAAACGCGTCGTTGCCACAGTACACGGACCTGACAAATGACAGTCCTTCTGACGATGTGCTGTGCGTTCCTTGCGGGTTGAAAACTGTGTGACTGACACAGCATACTGTGAGCAGCAGGATGATCCGGTATTCATGTCGGGAACAAGCATAGGTGTTGTCTGTTTCCGTCCAAGCGGATGGAAACTGTCAGGAGGGAGCACAGCTGTACCAAAAGAAGTACCCTCACACGCACCAGCCACATCACAAAACATTTGAGGCTCGATTTGAAAGTATGTGTGATCATGGATCCTCTCAGACAGATGAAAGCGCAGGGAGGTGACGGACTGTGCGTACACCAATAATAAAGGACCAGTTTCTATAGGATACTGAGACGAACTATAGCACAAGCTCCAGGCGAATGCCCGCAAACATGATGTTGGCTAAAGTGTGATTACGTGTGTCCTACATGACAACCGCTAAACTCCCTGGCATGTGCAATCCCGTGGAGGCCACTTTGTACATCTGTTGTGACTTAGATGCGATGCACTGTGTACTAGAACTAGATTTTCAATCTGCAGCAGAGTGTGCGCTGGTATGAAGCTTCCTGACAGATTAAAAGTGTGTGCCGGACCTTGCGAGACTCGAACTCGGGACATTTGCGTTTCGCGGACTAGTGATCCACCGAGTTTTTTTACTTTTTTTTTATTTTTCCGAGATTACGGGCTGGCGGAAGCAGAGTGGCCAGGGGTATCAACCCGAGGCCTGACCACAATGTCTACTACACCTTCCCTTTTCTGAGGATGTGGTCCAAGACATGAAGGGGATTTTTTAAATTTTTTATTTTTTTATTTATTTTTAATTTTATTTGACGTGCTTTTATTGTCCACTGATTTCTATATTCTGAAACAATACATCCGGAAAATAAAGGTGCCATTCAACAAATCCAAACGTAGAAACGGCTCCTAACGCCGTCTAGATTTAAGGGGTTCACAAGAACAAGAAAGAAAAGAAACGGAACCCTGCAACGGCCCTGATGGCGTGTATCCAGGTCGGCTTCTCACTAACTTAAAAACTATATATAGACCCGCAGGGTATGTTAATAACGAACCCAAGTAATTGAAAGAAACATGTTCTACATTACTCGTGTCACCGTAAGATATCATGTTGCTCTTGCATTATGTACCAGTAGTCTCTGACGTTCTCGTCATCGATGTTATGCAAATAATACGTCGCCATCCCCTTTATCCCATTTGCGGCGTTTGTCCAGGCGATGGGAATGTATACTTCGTTCGGGAACAGCATGTCGTCAGTTTTGATTGCTGTGTGCGTCGTACGCAGTAAAAGGGCCAGCACTTTCAGCGTTACAAGTCAGCAGTCGATTGCCGTGTAAGAAACCAAACGATGCTCGTCGGAGTCGACGTACAGTGGGAACAAATCGGAGTGTTGACCAGATTAATAGAGTTCCTTCGTTGACGGTTCGGGAATTTGTCGTTCACCAATACATACCACAATGGACGTACCTCTATAGGGGAAGAGGGAAGGTGGGCCGTGCTCCATATTCTCTGCCACTGTGTCGCCGGGTGCTTCTGCTCGGCAATATTGCGAGATGGTTGCTGAAGGAAGCTTCGATATATGTCTTTCGTTGTGGCCAGCCTGGTCCCAGCAAACTGTCCTGAACGTAACTGTAATCCACGAAGAAGTCCCGAAGATGTGCGAGCGGTGCCATGAAGTGGCCTACATTGACTAGTGGACAGAGTGAATGGGAAGCCCCTTTGTTGATCACAGTGCCAACTGAGATGGCGTGCTACCTTCTGCAATAGCGGTGCATAGTGCTAAGAAATAGCGCACGTGCCCTGTTCCTTATGGTTACGAGTCAGGTGCCTCCTCCTCTCGGTGGCAGCGTCAAGGTATCGTAGCGGATTTTGAAGAGGAGGTCCGCACTCACGAAATGCCCGAAGGCCGACTGCAGTCTTGACGCGATCGTGGTTGGCAACGACAGTATGTGTGCCAAACGACCTATTTTCTGTGCCAAATAGACGTTGACATAATGTGAGCGTTGGAACATATCTATGGCGCGCAGTTCATGTTGTCGTATTAATGCGCGAATCTGTCGCAGTATCCGTCGATAATTAACCGCCGCTGTACGTCGTATGTTTCCATGGTATACCACTCGGGAACACTTGAGAGTTGGGGCCTTGGTGATGGGTACTGCTGTCACTGGTGGCAGCCCCCTGCACACTTCCATACACCGGGTCTTTCGTAGTTTCATGACACTCCCCTTCACCGCTCCATGCTGCTGAAGCCTCTCCTGACTTGACGAAAAGAACGACGTCGGCGGCGTTTGCGCGGCATTGGAAAGACGCGGTCCGTAGTTGGACGCATTCAAATCGCCATCTGAGGCCATGTAGTGCAGGTTCAAGATCGACTGCAAATAAGAATGCTGAAAACGGAAAACCTTGCCGTACCGAGCGCTGTACGTTGGATCGTGAAAGGTTCTGAGCTAACACCGTTCACCAAGACTCTCGAGATCACGTCATTAATCAACCTCAAGATCGTGTCCACAAACAGGAGCGGGATTCCCATCCGTTCCATGACCCCTCGTAGGAACACATGGTCCACACGATCGAAAACGTGATCGACGTCCACTGCCACGAGAGCGCTTCGTAGTCGACATACCGACATCAATGCTATCACATCCCTGTATGCCACTAGCGTGGCGTGTATATTGCTCTTCCCACCTCGATATGTGTGATATATATGTTTTTTGTCCTTTATCGCCGCTTGAAGGCGATCACAGAGGATACGTGCATAGATTTCGTCGTCTCCATTCAATAATGTCGAAGGCCGGTAGCCTTGTGGTCTATGACCACCACTTGGTTTTGAAAAGGGTACCATGATACCCTCTGTGAACTCGGTAGGAACACGTAAGGTAGGTGTTAGGAGTTCATTGTACATCTGTCCCCATGTCAGTCCTATAAGAGAAGCAAAGGTGCGGTAGAACATAAGAGGAAGGCAATCCTCTCCAGGGGATTGGTTTAACGCTCCACACTTTAGGGCTGCGTCCAGATCATCAGTGGTGATTTCAGCCGTAAGGCGGTCCACTTCAGAGGGACGCTCGTCCGCTGGCATTTCGCGAAGCATCTCTGTCAGTCCTGCTCTGTCCTGCTGGTCCTCCGCATAGAAACTGCGATAGTGGTGAGCAAAAGCAAGTGCAATATCCTTCTGTAACGTGGCCCGTGATCCATCTGCCATTCCGGCATCTGGTATAAGTGTATGTCACCGTTGCCTTCTTTCTTTCAGTATACAGTGGAATGACGGCCGTTCGTTACGTAATCCGTCGAGCGTCATCACACGCACTTTAACTCCTTCCATCTTTATTACCGTAAGACGCAGCATTTGTGTTTTGATACGTTCGGCAGCCTTTTGACGGCCGGGAGACGGTGGTTGTGTCGCCAACTCACGTATGGCTGTGAAATAAAATTCGGACGTCGCTCGTTGCCGTTGACTTGTCGCGGTCGTGAACGTTCTGCTTAAAGCCGGTTTAACGGAGCAGAGCCACCATTCCTGCGTTGAATCGCACGTACGTTGAGGCCGTTGACGTCGCCATGTGACTTCGAACTCCAGTATGCAGTTCTCATGCCGAAGGTGGGTAACGTTGACCTTCCAAGGGCCCTTACTGCGTAGTGTCTTCTGTCGTGGCAGAGCGATGATGCAGATGTAAGCATGGTGGTCTATAAAGGCCGTAGGCCACACCTCGTTGTCAATCGTCGCCTTGCGTAGCCCACGTGACGCATACTCCCTGTCTAGTCGACTGGCTGATTGGCTTGTAAAGTACGTTTACCCGTGGATGTCACCGTGCGTCATTCCTAGGAGTCATGCAGCGCAAGATATCGGACCAGCGTCTGTAACGCCGGGCAAGGAAGAAGTGTGGTCGTTGGTCCACGGGCCGCAGAACGCAGTTGAAGTCTCCGTCGACAATATAATCTCCGGGCATCCTCGAAACAGCGGTGACACTTCCTTTGTGTAAAAGGTTGTGCGTTTGTGTCTCTTGCTAGAGCCAGACGGTACGTAAACATTCACCAAGTGGACATTCCATACAGTCAGGCCAACTCCACGGGTCGATGGTAAATATTCCACATCTTCCGCCACTACTCCTTCTCGTGACAGTATGGCTGTGCCACCGCTACCGTCGTAACCTATTAAACGATGGACGGCATAAGCATAAAACTCAGCTGGGGTATCGTTTCGTACTTCCTGCAGAAAAACTATGTCGACGTCCGCTGTCCCGCAGCATTTCTTGCAGTATTTGTATCTTTACTGAGGTGCGAATACCATTGATGTTAACTGTACCAATACGGTAAACGTGTGACATCTTATCAGTTGTTCGCTGTTGGGAAGTCATGCTTCTAGTGATCGGCCGTGTACGGAACATTCTTCCTGGAGCCGGACCACAAAACACGGCCTCTTAGCCGCCATGGGCAAGGTTCCCTCCCGACTCGATGTCGCTGAGAGCCAATGTTTGAACGTCGACCTCTTGCATCTCATCAGTTTGTTCCATTTCTTGTGCCCAATCTCCTAATACATTGGTGAGGACTCTCACTGTTGACGGGCGTTCATCTGCAGGTGGGGTGTCATCCTGTTGCATATCTGTATCCATAGTTTCTCTTTGCTGTGGCGGCTGCTCCACGATTTTTAACACCGACACTGTGAGTGTGACGTCGTCCTGGCCTGACGTTCGTAACGATTCATGATCGTTCCCACTGTCTTGTTCGTCGCCTCGGTTGTGGTTCTGTTCTTCTGTGGACATCCACCCCTTCTTACGCTTTTTCAACCGTTGTTTCGTGGTGGAGCTGCCACGTCTGCTGAGGGATGTTGTTCAGCGCGATCCTCTTGTGGGGACTCTTCCACATCTGAATATGGGTTCGACTGGAGCGTGGTAGGACCGTGGCTCCGCAGCTGTTGTGAGGCGTCGGGCAGGTGGTGTGACAAGGTTATTTCCGTCGTCAGTGACGTGGGATCTGGGGCGATACTCGCAGACTCTACGGGCAACGGCCTGCCATGCTTGTCGCCCACGTCGATCCGTAGCGCTTCCACGCACGTAATAGGCAGCGACGTCATCTGCTGTGGCGGCTGCTGAATGTCCCCCGAGGTAGCTGTACTAGGCGTGGTCGAAGACAGTCAGTTCGGACATGGCCTTCCTGCTCGCAGTCAGAGCAGGTTTTCGGTTGACCATCGTATATAACGATGGCTCGACAGCTACCTTTTGTCACATAAGATGGTGTGTGCATCTGAAGTTCAATTCTTATTTAGCGCACTCCGTTGAGTATTGGATACGTATTGAAGCTGGTCCATTTCTCAGCAGCATAATTAAGGAACGTGCCGTAAGGGCGAAGTGCTGCGATAACCATGTCCACAGGAACTTCGAACAGAATTTCGAATACATGCACCGTTCTCACTCCGAGACCGGCATGATCAACAGAAAACACACCCACGTTCCCTTCCCGTCGGCTTGGCAAATGCGGTAACCGTCAGTGGATCGATGAATGAGTCTATCGCACGGTGCCTCGTCTGTGAGTTTTACGTATACGACACTGGCCACTATTGATAGGTGAATTCCTATCAGCTCCGCGCATCTAGTTTCACAACTTCTAGCATGAAACGTTCGACTTAGTCCGTGCGGTAGGCACGTCCGGGACGCTACAAATCCGAAGGCGGACTGCCGACTGAGCTACCCAAGCACGACTCACGACGCGTCCTCACAGCTAGATTTCTGCCAGTACCTCGTTTCCTACCTTCAAAACTTCACAGAAGCTCTTTGTAAACGTTGCAATCTCTGTCCGGCACACAGTTTTAATCTGCCAGGAAGTTGCAGCTCTGTACTACGCTCCGGGAAGATTTGCTGTGGTTGCACGCACACTGTCCATTTCCTGACACATGTTTACAGGAGTTCTTTCCCTCGATTTCTACGGGAATCAGTCCCTGCAGTCTGTCGGTTTTATTAATGTTCATAATATTAAGATCCGTAGTACTCTACACCAAATCAAAAACTCTCACATCCGAATCTGTAACTTCTGTAAGACAGTAACTGATGTTGTAATGGAAAAATAACTGATAATCATTACCCCTCTAATGTAGCCCACTCTCACACTGATGTCAGGTAACTACCCAGTGCACGGGGAGCGAGATATAATGGTTCAATCTATTTCTTGGAATAAGTTTCATACGCAAACGCTTACGATTAGAAACCTGAAAAAGTAGACACGTATGCAAAGATGGGAAGATACATATTTCTGCTAGCAGTTCTTCACATGTTTGCTGACGTCACGGAAGAGGAATTTACTATCAGTTTTCTGGCAGACAGAACGCACACCTCACGCTCTGGAAGTATAGCTACCGCATTTGCTCAGTTAACTGACTGGGTTCGCACCTGTAAATGTAAGTAATTTTGTGTGTGTGTGTGTGTGTGTGTGTGTGTGTGTGTGTGTGTGTGTGTGCGTGTGTGTGTTCTAGCTGTGGGCGTTCTTGCGTCCGTAGGTGCAGGAACGGCGAAAGGGCGAGTTCCATTGTTTGCCGACAGACGCTAACGATGTTCGAAATTCAGAGGAACAGGCAGCTGACACGGTGGAAAAATTAAATACCCCACCTAATATTCCGTCAAGCTGGTTGTCCTACGCAACAATCCGTACCCGTGATAAAGGTAAGGCTTTCTTGTATGTCTTTGGGCGTAGCTCTATATAATTACTGGTATGTTGGTAGGACGTCTCAAGGCTGCCGAAGTCCATAGAGGATTCCCAACAACGAATTTTATTTACCAGGCATCGAAACAACCAACACTGGTAACAGCACGGAGACGCAATGATATTAGAACTTACTACCTGTTCAAATAAAACATTAAGTAAAATACCCAGATAAATCCTGCAAGGTTATTAGCGTAACGTTTAAGAATAAGTACTTTATTTAAGGCAACTGGCACTGATTTCCTTCAATAATTCTTTTTTGAATTTATGCTTTAGCTTGTGACAGAACTTAGTTGCTAAATGGAGTTTTCCTTTACAAAGGGAGAAGTTTTAAGAAAAAAACTTTAGAGATATTCTACTGGCTCAATTCAAATATATTGTAAAAAAATTATTTGGCAAAGGACTGACAAGCCTGCGGCTGCTGAAGGGGTTGAAATTCTTCGAACAGTTTAAAACACCAAAAACATTAATTAAAAGGTACAGGCTTAAAACAAGAAAAAAATTTCTTAGAGGTAGAACAGATGCATCAATTCCAGAACTGCTCAAACTTAGCAGCCTTCCGCGGTCGCATACTCAGTTAGTTGTACTGGTCACGCGGACCGCCTGAGACGCAGCCCATCCGGCTTAGAACACAAGAAGTTCCTTCTATAACACACCAAACAAACTATCAGAACATGGTCCGTTTTACGCCAACTCTGAAGCCAGTCAGCATTTCGCACGCAAGATGCTAAATCAGATATTAACGTGCAGCCATGCAAACAGCTAGTAGGTACGTAGTCCTTCAAGCAAATTTCGATACTTTAAGGCACATAAGCTATTTTCATTCCCAATTTCACCATCAAATGGTAAGCTTACTGAAATACTCTTCCAGTGCGCAAAGCAGTAAAAGCACAGATCATGATAAGGTTAAAATATTACTGTCCGACTGAGTACACGGAATGATACTTGCAAAGCCTCTATGTCCTGGAATCAGCATGTTTACTATGTTGCCAGCTGCTCAGTGAAACTACGCTGCAGCGTCACAGCTTTATCCATCGGCAGCCGAAGTTTACAGTTTGGTACGTTCCGTCGATATCTCTATGAATATCAAATTCTATAACTCCTTCGTGGTGCGTCGTTTCGTATTGGTTCTCTTATTAGACTTTATCGTTAATATGGAGGTAGGGTATCTGTTCGCGCCCGGGCTGGAAGGAAAAAATTGTATATTCTTTATTTTGTCAATGTGATAATTGAAACATAGCACGGTTTTAGAAAGCATCGCTCCTGCGTATCTCACTTGCCCTTTTCTCACGTGTTATACTGGAAACTACAGGGTGTTTCAAAAATGACCGGTATATTTGAAACGGCAATAAAAACTAAACGAGCAGCGATAGAAATACACCGTTTGTTGCAATATGCTTGGGACAACAGTACATTTTCAGGCAGACAAACTTTCGAAATTACAGTAGTTACAATTTTCAACAACAGATGGCGCTGCGGTCTGAGAAACTCTATAGTATGATATTTTCCACATATCCACATGTGTAGCAATAATATGGCGTAGTCTCTGAATGAAATTACCCGAAACCTTTGACAACGTGTCTAGCGGAATGGCTTCACATGCAGATGAGATGTACTGCTTCAGCTGTTCAATTGTTTCTGGATTCTGGCGGTACACCTGGTCTTTCAAGTGTCCCCACAGAAAGAAGTCACAGGGGTTCATGTCTGGCGAATAGGGAGGCCAATCCACGCCGCCTCCTGTATGTTTCGGATAGCCCAAAGCTATCACAGGATCATCGAAATATTCATTCAGGAAATTAAAGACGTCGGCCGTGCGATGTGGCCGGGCACCATCTTGCATAAACCACGAGGTGTCCGCAGTGTCGTCTAAGGCAGTTTGTACCGCCACAAATTCACGAAGAAAGTCCAGATAGCGTGATGCAGTAATCGTTTCGGATCTGAAAAATGGGCCAATGATTCCTTTGGAAGAAATGGCGGCCCAGACCAGTACTTTTTGAGGATGCAGGGACGATGGGACTGCAACATGGGGCTTTTAGGTTCCCCATATGCGCCAGTTCAATAAGCTTCGTCAGTAAACCAAATGCTGCCCACATGCATATCGCCGTCATCAATCCTGTGCACTATATCGTTAGCGAATGTCTCTCGTGCAGCAATGGTAGCGGCGCTGAGGGGTTGCCGCATTTGAAATTTGTATGGATAGAGGTGTAAACTCTGGCGCATGAGACGATACGTGGACGTTGGCGTCATTTGGACCGCAGCTGCAACACGGCGAACGGAAACCCGAGGCCGCTGTTGGTTCACCTGCTGCACTAGCTGCGCGTTGCCCTCTGTGGTTGCCGTACGCGGTCGCCCTACCTTTCCAGCACGTTCATCCGTCACGTTCCCAGTCCGTTGAAATTTTTCAAACAGATCCTTTATTGTATCGCTTTTCGGTCCTTTGGTTACATTAAACCTCCGTTGAAAACTTCGTCTTGTTGCAACAACACTGTGTTCTAGGCAGTGGAATTCCAACACCAGAAAAATCCTCTGTTCTAAGGAATAAACCATCTTGTCTACAGCACACTTGCACGTTGTGAACAGCACACGCTTACAGCAGAAAGACGATGTACAGAATGGCGCACCCACAGACTGCGTTGTCTTCTATATCTTTCACATCACTTGCGGCGCCATCTGTTGTTGAAAATTGTAACTACTGTAATTTCGAAAGTTTGTCCGCCTGAAAATGTACTGTTGTCCCAAGCATATTGCAACAAACGGTGTATTTCTATCGCTGCTCGTTTAGTTTTTATTGCCGTTTCAAATATACCGGTCATTTTTGAAACACCCTGTATGAATGGAGGGTAACATGCAGATTCCTTATTTCTAGATTCCCGAAAAGCAATTGTCACAGTGCCGCACTGCAGACTGTTAACGAAAGTGCGAGAAAACGGGGGAGGTTTCCAGATGTGTTGCGGTGGCGCGGTCCCTTTCTAGGGTTCTACCAGCATCTCCCTGTGAACTCGTCGCGGCAGATCACCGGTAGGAAAGTCGAGCAGAAACCTATCGCACTGCGTGCGACTCGAACCAGGCTACATACAACGTAACTATTCTAAAAATCGGCAAAAGGTCTTAATTTTGAATGAAAAATGGAAATACTGGCAAAACTTTGCTATATTCTGAAGTTTAGAATTACAAGTTTGCTGCAAAGCCCCTGCTAATACTGACACAGCCATGCACGAACGCTTTCATTTAAGTTAGCAACTTTTTGGTAACGTATTTCCCGAAATCTGAACAGCTACTAAACATGGATTGTTCTTAAATGAATATACTCGTCCATTCCAGGTGTTTATCAGTGTCTAAAACACTCAAGTTTTACTCAACCATCTGCCCATTATGCCCTGCGGAATTTCTGTCTTTCTGCCTCGTGATGACTGGGTGTTGTGTGATGTCCTTAGGTTAGTTAGGTTTAAGTAGTTCTAAGTTCTAGGCGACTGATGACCATAGATGTTAAGTCCCATAGTGCTCAGAGCCATTTGAACCATTTTGAATTTCTGTCTTTTCTCATATACAAAATTACTTGAAAAAACAATAATTCCTAAAAAAAAAACAAAAAAAAACAGCGGAATAAATATGCCTCTACTTTAAAGCACTTTTGAGGCAGGTAGAACAACAAAAACCGGCAAACTATGGCTTCCTTCGGAGCTCATACTACACACGACCATAACTTTGGAAGGCTGGGCTCCAACTACTTTACACTGATGCTAGCATTTTCTATCTCCAAGAGAAAAGACACACGAAGAATACTCCATCCCGATCGCTCAGTTTTCTTTAAGGCCAATAGAAATATATTAATCTCCCGCGTTTGTCTACGCTTTTGATGAATATCAAATCAACAAATAACACACTTTCGAATTGTACTTTTTTTCGAAATAAATATTTAATATTCTGGTATTTCATTTATACTTAACATTATTAATTATTTTCATTTGCACTCGAATTAACTTTTCTTTTACAATAAACTTACTTAACATATTATGATACAAAATTCCACGTCGTCTGCATTCACACTGTCTTCAAAATTTCTCACGCTTGTTCGTACAGCATTTGCCAGTATAATAATGATCTACATATTTACTTTAGACCATGTTGACGCGTAATTCACACTACTAAAACATATACAAAATTGTACAAAAAGAAATAAACAAAAAAGCCTTCAAGAAATAAACACAATAATTCACAAAATTTTCTCTTGACCTGATGAAATCTTCTCGGGCTTCCATCCGGGTAGCTGCGCCGAAAATCGGTGAAATTTCGATGAGTGTGATTTTCATCATCTTCTGGTGAAGTGTCGGCGGACCGCGGTCGTCCTCTATTAAGGGTGTGATAAAAAGGTACGGCCAAACTTTCAGGAAACATTCCTCACACACAAATAAAGAAAAGATGTTACGTGGACATGTGTTCAGAAACGCTTAATTTCCATGTTAGAGATCATTTTAGTTTCGTCAGTATGTACTGTACTTCCTCGATCCACCGCCAGTTGGCCCAATTGAATAAGGTAAAGTTGACTTCGGTGCTTGTGTTGACATGAGTCTCATTGCTCTACAGTACTAGCATCAAGCACATCAGGACGTAGCATCATCAGGTTAGTGTTCATCACGATCGTGGTTTTGCAGTCAGTGCAATGTTTACAAATGCGGAGTTGGCAGATGCCCATTTGATGTATGGATTAGCACGGGGCAATAGCCGTGGCGCGGTACGTTTGTATCGAGACAGATTTCCAGAACGAAGCAGTCCCGACAGGAAGACGTTCGAAGAAATTGATCGGCGTCTTAAGGAGCACGGAACATTGCAGCCTATGACTCGAGACTGGGGAAGACCTGGTACGACGAGGACACCTGCAATAGACGAGGCAATTCTTAGTGCAGTTGACGATAACCCTAATGTCAGCGTCAGAGAAGTTGCTGCTGTACAAGGTAACGTTGACCACGTCACTGTATGGAGAGTGCTACGGGAGAACCAGTTGTTTCCGTACCATGTACAGCGTGTGCAGGCACTATCAGCAGCTGATTGGCCTCCACGGGTACCCTTCTGCGAATGGTTGCTCCAACAATGTGTCAATCCTAATTTCAGTGCAAATGTTCTCTTTACGGATGAGGCTTCGTTCCAACGTGATCAAATTGTAAATTTTCACAATCAACATGTGTGGGCTGACGAGAATCCGCACGCAGTTGTGCAATCACGTCATCAACACAGATTTTCTGTGAACGTTTGGGCAGGCATTGTTGGTGACGTCTTGATTGCGCCCCATGTTCTTCCACCTACGCTCAATGGAGCACGTTATCATGATTTCATACGGGATACTCTACCTGTGTTGCTAGAACATGTGCCTTTACAAGTACGACACAACATGTGGTTCATGCACGATGGAGCTTCTGCACAGTTCAGTCGAAGTGTTCGTACGCTTCTCAACAACAGATTCGTTGACCGATGGATTGGTAGAGGCGGACCAATTCCATGGCCTCCACGCTCTCCTGACCTCAACCCTCTTGACTTTCATTTATGGGGGCATTAGAAAGCTCTTGTCTACGCAACCCCGGTACCAAATGTAGAGATTCTTCGTGCTCGTATTGTAGACGGCCGTGATACATTACGCCGTTCTCCAGGGCTGCATCAGCGCATCAGGGATTCCATGCGACGGAGGTTGGATGCATGTATCGTCGCTAACGGAGGACATTTTGAACAGTTCCTGTAACAAAGTGTTTGAAGTCACGCTGGTACGTTCTGTTGCTGTGTGTTTCCAGCAGCTGTGCACGGTCCCGACGTATTGCTGCTATTGCAGGGTTCCACGTCGAACTTAAAACGAGATTGTCATGTAATCTTATTTCTACTGATTCCTTGATGACTCTCTCCCAGAAGCCACTATTTCGGCAAAGCATTTCCATTTCTTCAGATTGGAAGGTGTGTCCCTCATCGAGGCCATGTTCTGCCATGGCAGATTTGTTCTTGTGCCCCAGCCGTACAAGTGTAATGTGTTCCTGCCAGCGTTGCGAGATGCAGCGTTGTGTTTGACCAATGTAATGGAGCCCACACTCGCACGGCATACTATATATATCGTGAACTTGTAGTTGCAATTTGTCCTTCACCGAGTCCAGTAACATTTTTGTTTATGGAGGTGGTCGAAAAATTGCTTTGATGTTGTTTTTCCCCATTATTGTCTCAATTTTGTCTGACGGGGGCCCTGTGTAGGGGACATAGGCGAGTTTCTGTTCCTCTTCTTTGTGGATGGCTGTCTCACTCCTTTTCTTCGTCAGTGCACGTCTAATGTGGGCTTCGCTGTAACCATTCTGACGGAACACATCCTTAAGCTGCTGCAACTCAGCTGGAAGGCTTTCTTTGTCACAGATGGCTCTTGCTCTGTGAACCAGCGTCGTTAGAACGGTGTGCCGCTGCGCCGGGTGATGGTAGCTCGAAGCATGGAGAGATAGGTCCGTGTGGGACTTCTTTCTGTATACTGCATGTCCTAGCGTGCCATCTGCTTTTCTTCTTATAAGGATATCCATCCTGTTCTAACTTCATTGTAAACTATATGTTTATGTGAATGCTGTTCAGGTGTTCGTGGAATTCATTCACGGCTTATCTTCCATGTTCCCACACAATGAATGTCTCATCAATTTAACGGAAGAAGTGTTTATGTTTAAGCTGTGCCGTTTCTAGTGCCAACTTCTCAAAGTGCTTCATTTAGAGATTGGCAATCCCTGGATCCAGTGGAAAACCCATGGCTACCCCATCAACCCGTTCATAAAATTCTCTATCGTATTTGAAATAGGTTGGGATGAGCACACGTTCAAATAATTTTACTATCTTGGGCTCCAAATGATCTGCCAAGAGTACCAAGGCATCGTGAAGCGGTACACGTGTATAGAGGGATGTTACGTTGAAGTTCACAAATAGATCTTCTTGTTGCCGCCGCATCTGCTTTAGCGTGGTTACGAATTCGGCAGAAATTTTCGCGTGATGATTACGGTGGCCCACTATAGGTTTTAGAAGCGAGGCTAGATGCTTCGCTACTCCGTATGTAGGTGAATTAATGTTGCTCACTATAGGGCGAAGAGGTACCCCATCCTTGCAAACCTTGGGCAGTCGATATAGCCATGGAGGTGCTGGGGCCCAGGGGTACAGTAGTCTCACATCTTCTTTTGTTAGATCCGATTGGTTGAGCAAAGCTTTGGTTTTCCTTGTTATCTTCAGCTTCTTGTAGGCCGAATCCTGCAGTAAATCATTTGTCTTCTGGTGATTATTGTCAGCGGACAATAGATCTGTAGCATTTCCTTTATCAGCAGAAAGGACTTTGGTGTTTTCACCATCTCTTAGTGCTCTTAGTGCTTTCCGTTCTGCTAACGTCCTATTCGATTTCGGAAGCGTGAATTTGTCAATTATTCTGCATGTTTGACGCCTGATTTCTTCCGATTTTTCCAGTCTGGCCACGTATGGCTTCTTCCACGCCGACGATAATGTCCAGTTTCCGGTGTTGTCTTCGAAACAGTAGCGAAACGTCGCGGATTTTCGACGCAGCTACACGGATGGAAGCCCGGGAAGATTTCATCAGCAGTGTACACCGGGAAAGCCTACATTCAAATTCTCTTGACCTGTTTCTTGAAGGTCTCCATCGGCTACTGTACTATGGTGCATGAAAATTAACGCTTCGGACCATCTGTCACTTTGCACGCATGCGTCATTCTCCCGATGTACAGGCTCCAGACAGGAGTAATATAAAGGAGCCATGCCTCAGCTTGAGTGGCCCAAAGACTTCTTAGGAAACAGAATTCAGTATGCTCTCCTGAACAGAGATCAGGTTAACGTCAGGAATGCTGCAGTGTGTCCAAAATTAATGCAACAAATACATTATGCATGGTTACGTTTATTTTGTACAAAATTAGTATAAGCAGGTGAGAGTATTGCTGAAACGATGTAGAGATTACAGAACGTAAACAACTGCAACATACATAACGGTAGACGAAAGGTCCTATAAACATGTGTCCGTAAATGGATCTTTGCCACGGTAGGTAGTGCTGACGGATAACCGTTTCTCTGACCACGTTCCATAAGTTCCTTGGGTGTTGCAGGGTGTGTGATTGACGTAGCGTACTCTAAGCAGCAGAATAGTCCGGTATTCACCTCGGGAACAAGCCGAGATGGTGTTCGTGAACGGCCAAGTAGATGTACAAAATCGAGAGGCAGCACCGCTAAACCAAACCAAGTACCCTCACAGACACCAATCACATCATAGAACATTTCAAACTCTCTTTGTGTGGTCATGGCTCCTCTCAGACAGGCGAACGTACAGAGCACTGACCGACTGTGCGTTCACCAGATTTGGAGGACCGGGTTCTACAGGATATTGGGACGAACGCTAATGCAAGTTCCAGGCAAGTGATGTAAGCTAAATTACGATTGTATGTAACCTACACCAAAACCACTACTGTCGCCTGGAACACACAAGGAACACACGGCACTTGGTCAGAGGAACTGTCATCCGACAGCGCCATCTACCGTGGAAACAATGCGTTTCCAGACATATGTTCACAGGACCTTTTTTCCTGCCTTTCCAATCAGGAATCCGTCCCTGCAGTTTGTCGGTTTGCTCAAAGTTCACCCTGTGTATAGGCCGCGATGTTAATTTAGAGAAAATGACACACTGCAGAAAAGTACACGAGTAAAAATGTTATGTTGTGTTAATCCATATGTGTGTGTGTGTGTGTGTGTGTGTGTTATTTCCATAGCAGCCTCGCCAGTATTAATTTCGACGGTTGCGCATTGCAATTAGATATTCTATATCCACATCTCATTACATTAATTGAGACAGCTATTGTTGGCAACTGAAGAGGAAGTCGGCTTACATTCTCTCCAGTTATATCCGCATATTCTATTACATTAACCGTGTGTTTCAACACTCACAACCATGCATCCTCAGCTTCACTGAAATAGCTGTCTCCGATTACCTTTGATAGAAAAAAAACGGAATTATGTATTTCGCAAATTAAGCTGGCGTCCTACAGCCCCCCCCCCCCCCCATACACACACACAAAGGGAGCTGTATCAATTGAGGGCGAGTTTGAAGGAAGCCAAAACATATAACGGCTATTACTTAGTAGCAAGTGCGCTGAGCTCCATTTGGCATCATATCTCAAAATACATCGCCATTCGCCGGTACTCTCTCTAAAGATGCCCATAAGTTCTAATCGCTTCCAGTAGCTTTCAGTTCACAATGTTCCTTTTGGTCATAGTATCCAACTCAAAACATTACGAAAATGTGATTGCAGAAGGCATTAGCTTGTAGAATGAGATTTTCGCTCTGCAGCGGAGTGTGCGCTTATATGAAACTTCCTGGCAGATTAAAACTGTGTGCCGGACCGAGACTCGAACTCGGGACCTTTGCCTTTCGCGGGCAAAGACGGTAGAGTACTTGCCCGCGAAAGGCAAAGATCCCGAGGCCAGGAAGTTTCATTTCAGCGCACACTTCGCTGCAGAGTGAAAATCTCATTCTGAAAACATCCCACAGGCTGTGGCTAAGCCATGTCTCCGCAATATCCTTTCTTTCAGGAGTGCTAGTTCTGTAAGATTCGCAGGAGAGCTTCTGTAAAGTTTGGAAGGTAGGAGACGAGGTACAGGCAGAAGTAAAGCTCTGAGGACGGAGCGTGAGTCGTGCTTGGGTAGTTCTGACGGTAGACCACTTGCCCGCGAAAGGCAGTGGTCCCGAGTTCGAGTCTCGGTCCGGCACACAGTTTTAATCTGCCAGGAAGTTGCATTAGCTTGTATCTGAATATTACCTCTTAACACCAAATTAATACGTGCAAAGTATACCCCCTCAACTAGGGAGATCCTACATAGTTGGTATTTGTTATCAGATAGCAGTAGAGTGTTGTACCTTGGGAATAGTGTACCTGGGATGTAGTGATCGATTTTAGACTCACCTGAAGGAAATGCGCACTATACACTGTCATAAGTAGTTTCCAGTAAATTCTGTTCATTTCTTTTTCTTGTTGTTCTATATCTACATGGTTACTCAGCAATTCACACTTAAGTACCTGGCAGAGGGTTCATCGAACCATTTTCATACTACTTGTGTACCATTCCAATCACGAATGGCGTGTGTTCCAGTGACTGCCTCCCCAACTCGCTTATCATAACAGTGACTCACCCCTATTGCGTAATAACACGAAACGAGCTGCCGTTCTTTACACTTTTTCGTTGTCCTCCGTCAATCCTACCTGGTGAGGATCCGACACTGTGCAGCAATATTCCAGCAGAGGATGGCCAAGTGTAATATAGGCCGTCTCTTTAGTGGGTTTGTCGCATACTCTAAGTGTCCTGCCAACAAAGCGAGTCTTTATTTCGCCTTCCCCACAATATTATCTGTGTGGTCTTTCCAATTTACGTTTCTCGTAACTGTAATTCCTGGGTATTTAGCCCCTAGATTTGTACGATTTATAGTATACCCAAAATTTATCGGATTTCTTTTAGTACCCATGTGGATGACCTCGCACTTTTATTTCTTTAGTGCTAATTCCCACTTTTCGCACCATACAGAAATTCTGTGTAGATCATTTTTTAATTGGAATCGATCGTCTGTTGATTTTACTAGACGGTAAATTACAGCGTCATCTGCAAACAATCTAAGGGGGCTGCTCAGATTATCACCTAGAACATTTATGTAAATCAGGAACAGCAGAGGGCCTATGACACAACTTGCGGAACGCCAGACATCACTCCTGTCCTACTCGATGAATCACAGTCTATCACCACGAACTGTGACCTGCCTGAGAGGAAATCACGAATCCAGTCACACAACGGAGACTATACTGCATACGCACGAAATGTGATTAATAGTCGCTTGTTAGTAACGGTATCAAACACCTTCTGGAAGTCTGGGAATATGGAATAGATCTGTGATCCCTTGTCGACAGCACTCATTACTTCATGGGAGAAAATAGATAACTTGTTGCACAAGAACGATATTTTCTGAATCCGTGTTGGTTCTGTATCAATAAGTAAATCTCTTCAAGGTGATTCATTATGTTCGAGTATAGTATATGCTCAAAATCCTACTGAAAATTGAGGTCAGTGATATGAGTCTGTAATTCAATGGGTTACTCCTATTTTCTTGTTTTGGGGAATATTTTTAAATATTTTAAATTCAACACATTTATGTGTTTCACATTATAACACGGCGTATTCTGAAGGTAAGGTCCGATCGGTCGCGAAATGTTAACCACAGTGAAAATCAAAAGCGTTTTACTTGCAGTACTTAGCCACACCTTCCAGTAACGACTCTACATTGTCGCCACTCCGTCTGAGACATTTGTCGTAGCGTTGTACCAACTTTCCAACACCCTCGCCACGGAAGGCAGCCACCTACACTTTTCGTGGATTGTGTACGCTGATCTGCAGTTCGTTGTCTGCGCCAAAACATTGACGTCATAGCCAGCGGTTCGTGTCAGCAGAGATGAAAAACAAAGAGAGCAAAGTCCGGGCTGTATGGAGGGCGATGAAAAGCTTCCCATCGACAACGCTGCTGGGCCGTCCTCATAGCCCCAGCAGGGTGCGGCCGAGAACTGTCATGAAGAAGAAATGCATGACGGTTATGTTTTGTGGGACTTTATTTGTCTAGATACTATTAAGTGCTTAAGTGTTTAGCATCGCAACATGACAGGTTGAAGTAATCGTGAAATAATTCATTGAAAATGGAAAATGATGCTGTACTAATAACAAGCGTGACAGTCAGTCAGAATGTTGAATGCAAGCATGCAAACGTAGATGCATTTTGTCGTCCAGGTGCTGGATGTTGGATGTCAGATTGTGGGATGGAAAATCATCCTTGTTGCACATGGCCGGTCGATACAGGGAGGGTTAACGCTGTTCGTGGATGACGCTGGAGTTATTTTCATATGATGTTCTATATATGCCCTACTGCAGAGACAGCTGTTGATCGAGCAGGCCAAGACAATATGTTCGACACTCTGTAGAGAATGTTCGGTTACAAGAGTGGTATGTGAGCAAGCGTTATTCAGTACAGAACACCCCCTGGAGTGCTGTTCATGAATGGCAGCACAACATCTCGAACCACCATATTGACATGGACATTTTCAGTCGCGGCGCGTGCGTTAACTACGAGAGTGGTCATGCTGTCACACCAAATCGCTTTTCAGACCTTAACTCTAGGTTTAGGTCTAGTGTGTCTAGAATGCAGACAGTTTCATTGCAGGCCCTCTCCTAACCAGCCAACACTCGGCCATCACTGGCTCCGACTGGCTCCGACGCATTCATCAGAAAACGCAACAGATTCCCACTGCCGTCCAGTGAGCTCCCGCTTGACACCAGTGGAGTCGCAAAAGGCGTTCGTTTGGAGTCAGTGGGATGCACGCTACACCGCGTCTGGCTTGGAGCTATCCTTGAAGTAATCGGTTTCTAACTGTTTGTCGAGTCACTGTGGTGCCGACTGATGCTCAAGCTGCTGCTGCAGATGCCGCGCGATGCGACAGACCCATGCGCCAAACCAGATAGTCACCTCTGTCGACAATGCCACGTGGCAGTCAGGAGCCCGGATGTATTCCCGTGACCACCGCTGCCACAAATCGTGTACAGTGGCTACATTCTGCCAAGTCTTTCTGCAGTATCGCAGGAGGAATATCCAGCTTCTCGTAGTCCTATTATAAGACCTCGTTCAAACACAGTGAGGTGTTGATAATGGTGTCTTTGTAGCCCCAAAGGCATTGTTGACTAACAACTCACCGCGTATCATAGGAAACTGTCGCTCACAATCGTTATGGAGAGTGTTTAAAGCAAACCTGATTTGCATCCTCGTACTGGCGCCACTACCATCACTAATTAAGGGGGGGTAGGATGTCAAACGGGCCGACTTGGAGCAGGAGAGGCACCACAGAACATTTTACTTTCTACTGTCTATAATTTTACAAGTAAATTCATAAAACTTTGTGAGAATGACCAGGGAGGATTCAGGATTGACACTCATATCAGTGGAAGTGTAAAAACATAAAAAATATTTTTTTTTAGATATGATATTTCATCATTTTTTCACTTACTGTTGGCTGCATTTCTTGCTATAGGACCATTTTTCTTCACAAGTAAGAGAGATTCTTTGATGAATTTTGCACAGCATACAAACCATACTTACAGGTGTGTCAAACTCTAGAATTTTCCAAATCGATTAATACCTGTTTTAAAAATTGAGATAATTAACTGCAAAATTTGATTTTTTTCTAAACATTAAGTTTAAAACTTAACAGCTCATTCATTTTTTCATAAATTAAATTGATTCTAGAGTTTCAGACACCTGTAAGTATGGTTTTTATGCTGTGCAAAATTCATCGAACAATCTTTCTTACTTATGAAGAAAAGTGTACCTATAGCAACAAATGCAGCCAATATTAAGTGAAAAAATGATGAAATTTCACACGTAAAAAAAATTATTTTGTTATGTATTTGAACTTCCGTTGCTACGAGTGGGAATCCTGAACCCTTCCTGGTCATGCTGACAAGTTTTATGAATTTACTTGTAAAAGTATAGACAGTGGAAATTAAAGTGTCCTCTGGTGCGTCTCCTCCTCCAAGTCAGCCCGTTTGACGTCCTGCCCCCCTTAAGTGACTGGATCGAATTTTGAATGGCTATCAGCCTGAGGACTTCAAAAAGTGTATTATTGTACCATTACCAAAGAAAATGCCAGCAAAATCGTGTGCACAATACAGAACCCTCAGCCTAACATCACATGCATCAAAACTTTTGACGACCATCCTCCTCAGAAGAATTGAAGGGAACGTGGAATGCATGCTCACAGAAGACCAGTTTGGCTTTAGAAGAGGGAGAGGTACGCGAGAAGCCATTATGGCCCTAAGGCTCATAATAGAATAAAGGATGGAAAAAGGAAAGGACACCTACATAGCATTTGTTGACCTCGAAAAGGCCTTTGATAAGGTTGAATGAAAAAAACTATTCCAGATATTGAGGGAAACTGGAGCTAAGTACAAGGACAGGAGAACGATATGGAACATATACAAAGAAGAGGTGGCAATAGTGAGATATGGGGAACATCAACAACAAGCAAAAATTAAACAGGGTGTGAGACAGGGATGTGCACTCTCCCCTGTCCTCTTTAATATGTACATACAGAAAGCAATGGACGAGGTCAGAGAAAAGTTAGGACAAGCTAATGGAATCAGGATCCAGGGAAAAATAGTTGATATGCTGCGTTTTGCGGATGACATTGCTGTCCTAGCGGAAAATGAGGAAGAATTACAAGTAGTGTTGGAGGAAATGGAAAACACTCTTGCTACACGGTACAACATGAAAATTAATAAGTCAAAAACAAAAATCTTAGTTGCAAGCAAACAAAATAATCAAGCAATTACGAATATAAGGCTGAATGGAGAGAAGCTGAAAGAAATACAAGACTTTGTCTACTTGGGAAGCAGAATAACATCAGATGGTCGTAGTAGGAAAGATGTAATAAGTAGAATAAATCAGGCAAAGACTGCATTCTATAAAAGGAAAGGACTCCTCACATCAAATATGATAAGTCTGTCGTTAAGGAAGCGGTTAATAAAGACCTTTGTTGGGAGTGTGCTTCTCTACGGCAGCGAAACCTGGACACTTGGAGAGGACGAAAGAAGAAGGATTGAAGGATTCGAAATGTGGTGTCTGCGAAGGATGTTAAAAATTCCATGGACGGCCAGGATGACAAATGAAGAAGTCCTGCAGAGAGCGGAGGAAGTTCCAGTTCTTTGGAAGACGGTCAAGAAGAGGAGAGATATATGGATGGGACACATTCTGAGACATGAAAGTCTTCTCCACACTATAACGGAAGGCCTTGTGGAGGGCAAAAGGGCAAGAGGCAGACCTAGAAGAAAGTACATAAGCCAGATAATGCAGGACCTAGGATGCGGAAGTTTCACGGAATTGAAAAGGCTGGCCGACAATCGCACTGAATGGAGAGCTGCTGCAAATCAATCTTAGGATTGGCAACTTAAGAAGAAGGAAGATCATCTTTCAAATATCGAAACACTCCTACCCCCATTCGTTGATGTCGCAACTCGTTCTTGGTGTTGCGATTTTCTTTCTGTGAATGTACAACGTGTGATAAACCATGCTTTTTCTTTATCAAGGAACATATGATAATTCTGTAATATTAACTGAATTCCTTTAATTTCTTACATATTTTACCTGTCTTGAAAAACGAAATTTATGCTAGTTTCTTGTAATTTCTTTTTAAAATTGTATGTAACTTTTAGAAGGTTTTTGTTAACAGTTCTACTTAACTTCATTTCAGTGAGTCATTTTAGATGTATAGAAGAATATTAATGAAACAAATGGATAGTTAAATACAGTACTGACAAGATGCCGTATTATACCTCGGAATATTTTTTACACACCGACAAATCTTACTTTTCGAGAGTACTTGCTGTAACTTCAAGTACGGACTGTATCGCATAAAAATTTTTTTCCATAATTAAAAACTTTAATATGAAAATATATGAAACTTCTGTTACAGACTGACTAGAGGCGGATGCTGGAAAAGTTTCCAAATATACGAGACTCTCAGAGTCCCATATTACTATGTGTGGTGAGTATTAATCACAGATTTCAGTATTTCAGAGCGCCATCTTTTAAGAAACTATGGTTTTCTATACACACTTCCACAAAAATAATATAATCCGCCCCCTTCCCCCTTTTTCTCTTCTCCCTACCTCCGACAATGGATGCACTATTGGCACGGAATGTTTTTAAAAGTGGCTAAAAGACTAAACTGATCTACTGAAAGCCTTATTTTTGCAGCTAATTTTATATTGTCAGCTGTGGAGATTTTTTTCTTCTAATTTGAAGTGTAGCTGGGTTTTTGTGTCTTCGTGGTGACTCTGTTGTTTTGTCACCCCGCGATATATTAATGAGGAGGTAGATTTCACGTAAGGAACAATTTACATGTTACATCGCGTTTTTTTAAACTTTCCCATTGAACGGATAATTTATTCCTTAAATAATTGCACTGTGTACTGGAAGGTCCACAAAAGCAGATATCTTCTACAAACCATTTTACAGTACTTTAATAATACAAAAACAACGTTCGTTGGTTAATGTATCGCAAGCAACAGAGAAGACGAAGTTTTCGATTTCCAAGATCAGTAGATTCCAGGAAGCAGTGAGACGGCACTACGTACCCAGTATTAGCAGCACACATCTCTGCAAAAGTCAGCAGAGAGCTCTTTATTCGAAACTCCAAAGTAGAGAGTCTGACGCTGGCATCCCGTAAGTGCTCGGAGCACTCACACAGTCTGGATGTTGCATCAAAGTTTTCAGCGAGCAGACTGCCACGAGCTAATCTGTTTCTCGTGGCGGCTGCAAGTTTTCAGCATGCGCCGGTGGAGACGATCGTGGCCCCTAATGCCGCAACACAAACGTTGGATGGAACTTGGCGCAAACTTTAGAGAGGCGGTGGAGGTATCAAAGAGCATCTGGTTGATCCTGGAAGTGTACTACATCTAACAAATTGCATAGTTTCTGCACATAATTATTGCAAGAACTTCGGGAGAACTTATGTGTCAGCGCATATCAGTACGACAAAAAAAAACCTCATGTGGTTTTATGTATTTCCTTATTTAACTTTTATTTAACTCTACATCTCTGCCAGAGGATCATTGTCATAGAATGTGTCACTCCAGAAAAAAGGTATCGCCGCCATACATGAAAGAAAGCCGAGACGCCTAAGAATCAGGTACAAATGAGTTAAGGTTAGCCCGCAACAGAGGGCATACAAGACAAGACCTGTTTTATGTTTCCGCCTCACATCGTTCAGTCAGGTCTCATGTGGACTTCCATCCAGTCGCCGACAAGAAAAGCGGGTATAAACTGTTCTGACACATTATCAAGACTGAACAGATTTCATGCAGCATCTTCACTCTACAGTTAATAGTGATTTGGGATTTGCTCCCTGCCACGTATCCATGTTTGAAATTACAATGAAATGAACACACTTAGCTCCTTACAGGCGTTGACATACTTCAACGGGGACAGATGAAAAGGTATGCCCCAACCGGGATCTCCTGCTTACACGGCAGACGCTCTATCCATCGTAATTTTTTTTTTTCCTCATTTTGCTCGGTTTCGTTCGTTGCATCTGCTCGGGGCGGACGTCGTAAGACATCCGTTTAAGTTCGTTGTTGAGTGATAACTAACCTTTTTTTTATTACAGAGAGCTGCTAACTCTGATCGAAAACGCGGAGCTCTCGTGCCGGCGATCTATCTGAGCCACCGAGGACACTGAGGATAGCGCGACTGCAGGGATTTATCTCTGGCACGCCTCCCGCGAAACCCACATTCTCACCGTATTGTCCCGCACTACATTCGTAGTGCCCCCGCCCATGATACTCATTACTCGCGGCGCGTTGCCGATTCCTGTATGAGTACGGGCACTGTTTGTGCATTCGCACAGAAGAAGAAGATGGTCAAGTGGCCGGTGAGCCTTAACTGTATATACTGTATATACTAATGGGCGGGGGCACTACGAATGTAGTGCGGGACAATACGGTTAGAATGTGGGTTTCGCGGCAGGCGTGCCAGAGATAAGTCCCTGCAGTCGCGCTATCCTCCGTGTCCTCGGTGGGTCATGTGGATAGAGCGTCTGCCATGTAAACAGGAGATCCCGCGTTCGAGTCCCGGTCGGGGCACACATTTTCATCTGTCCCCGTTGACGTATGTCTACGCCTGTAAGCAGCTCAGGGTGTTCATTTCATTGTAATTTCATTCTAACGAGCTGTATGGTCGCCGATGGTATCTGTTCTTTCGGACATGTCCGAAAGAACAGATACCATCTTAGTATATGTATCCATGTTTGACAACAAGAGCTTACAAGAAATATTCCAGAATGAGAATAATACTGAAAAATCGATTTACACTAACTCATTTGCTCAGTTAGCCTACACACTGTAGGTAATTAACACAAATTCACTCCTCTAATTACCACCAGTGTTATGAAAAGTCGGAATGTTGATAGAATTTCGTATACAGATATTTCTCCAAAAATTTATCGATTTTTACACCGATATATCGATGTACAGATATCGAATTGTCTATACCGATTGCATATAGTTTTATTTTATATTTTATTATTACGCAATTTTCGGCAGTTATTTGAAATATTCTTTTGAAATTGTAGTAGAACATAATTTCAATTTCACTTTGTGAAGGAGTCTTACTACTTTTTTAGTTTTCATCACGTCCAGTCTTTCTCTTTGACTGTGTGAAGCAACTATAGGTGGCACAAAGGAGAAGTCCAGTTGCACTGTGGTTTGGCGCTGTGAATGGAATCACAAGATCTACGATGTGAAGAAGTAGCACAGTAGTTGTTTTTAAAAACAATTTTCACCGCAACTAATCTGCTATTTCTTCACATCGGCATTCTTCAAAAACGTTACAGAAAAAGGTGACCATAATGAAAATGACAAGATTGTTTTTTGCAGTAGGCCGAGAAATGTGAGAGGAAATGCTGACGTAATCGGCGCTCGGCGCTACCAACAGAAACTGCAACGTTGAAATTTACTACGCAGTTTTGACGCTACGACTCATATTTCACTGGCGTTTGTAGAAATGAAAAACGGGGAAGTGGATATTAAGTGTTCCGGTCAAATCCAGTATTCGACGAAACCGAACGATGGACCCATCGGACACCTTTCATTTGGCCACTTACATGGAGTTACCATTGTTAGCAAAGTGGTTATGGCCAAGCGCGAACGTGCTTCGTTTTCCTTTCAGTTCTTGCTCGAAGAGGGATAAGAAGGTTGCTAGCTCGTTGATGTACAGGATATATAATAATGAATCAAAACTTAAATTTACATTTTTTAAACCGGCAGTGTATTTACAATGTTCAGCCGATATTTCAGTACGCCGTTGTGTCTATAACTTTTGCGTAGGTATATCGATATTTCGATATTTTCCTCTATGTACCAAGTGCCAATACGGGTATATTTTTAAATATCGATGTATAGATTTTGCGTTTTTTTTAATATTAACATCTTGGTACAGAGTCACTCTGCAAGACTTCCAGTATTAAAGAATTGACTATAGAAAAGGAAACGGCCCATTAAGGGGCTCCGGAAAGGCTCAAAATCATGAAAAGTTCAATTTTTACTTTTTTGCATTTTCTGAATCTGCAGACTATTACCTTTTAATACATATATAATTTATTCAATTCCGAAGACTACAACTATTTTTAAATTTTTTTTGAAATGTGTTCTACATGGGCGTGACCCACTGTGGCGCTGTTAAACTGCTGTCAAATGGTGTTATTATTAACGTCCGTGTTTATCAGATACATTTTAGTGATGTGAGATAAAGTATGTGTTGTTGCTAACCTGTGATGGTTCAATATATATCGCTGGTGTGATTGTCGATTGTTTCATGTTTATTTACTCTGTCGTTATCTCGAAAATATTCGTAATCGATTCTGTTTCTTGAGTCTCTGTTTTGTTGAAGTATAATAATGAGTAAAAGTAAAGTTATTAGAAATCCTCTGAAGGCTTTTAAGAAAAGGAGAAATGTTGGAATGCCAAAGGTAATTAGAAATATGGGAATGAAGATAGGTTCTAACATGGTACGAGCAATGCTTGCTTTAGACAAGGAACGCCTTCGGGCTGCAGACAGGGCTGTAAAGAGTCTAGAAATATAAGCAAGAGTAAACAGGAGGAGGAACAAGAGGAAGCTGGAGGAGGGGTTTGCAGAGGATGAAGATAATCCATCCTATGGACCTGGAATGCACTAAAAATTAATCCAATCTTTGTCGCTCGATTCCCAAAACTTTTATGTTCTCATACTAATTACATGTTTTCTAAGGATCTTCCAAACATATTTGTTTCAAACTTTCAGTAAATGTTACACAGTACCTTCTGCATAATTTAACACAGCCTTTTTCCAAAAAACTGTATATTTTTGAATATATAAATAAAAATTTGCAAAAAAATGTTGTGAATTTTCATTACAATTGAAAAAAGTCATCTTTAATAAGTGAACTAAAATTTTGTAAAATCCCTGTGTTAAGTTGTAGCCCATATTCCAATAAATAATCTGTAAAAAGTTCAACTTCCTACCTCAAATACTTTGTGAGGAAAAATGTAATTTATAAGCGTTATTTTAACATTGCAAGTATAGGGCGTTCCGGAGCCCCTTAATGGTTCCTCTTCGAGTCAACCATCAAATATAGCTGAATATTTATTCGGTATTGTTTAGTTTGGACAATTACGTGCAGCACTTGAGCAGCTATCGTACATCTAAATGTGGAAAGATCCAAGTAGAAGCTTCTGGCGGCAGCTATAATTACACCAATTGATGCCAGCCCGGCTAGCCGCGCGGTCTATCTCGCTGCTTCCAGAGCGGGAAGGCGTGCCGGTCCCCGGCACGGCTCCGCCCTGGGGATTAGTGTCGAAGGTCCGGTGTGCCGGCCAGTCTGTAGGTTTTTGAGGCGGTTTTGCATCTACCTCGGTGAATGCGAACTGGTTCCCCTTATTCCTCCTCAGTTACGCTATGTCGGCGATTGCTGTTCAAACATTGTCTCCCCGTACAGATACACAACAATTAGCCTACCCTGCATACATCTGGGGTTACACTCATCTGGCAAAGAGACGTTCCTGGGGGCGGGGGAGGGTGTGGGGGGGGGGTGCACTGGGGGCCCAACCTTCAAAATAACCCTGAGTTCAGTGTGGGGCGTCCGTAGGTCATGGTCCGGCTGTCGCGTTCTCGCTTACCGAACACGGGGTCCTGGGTTCGTTTCCCTGCGGGGTCAAGAATTTTCATCTCCCTCGAGATGACTGGGTGTTTGTCTTGTCCTCATCATTTCATCATCATTAATGAAAGTGGCGAGTTTTGACTGAGCAAAGGTTGGGAATTTGTACGGGTGCTGATAACCAGGAAGCTGAGGGCCCACAAACCAGACATCATCGGTGTGGGGCGGCGGTGGGGTGAGTGCACTGCTGTAGCTTGTTGTGTGGATGTGAACCACTGATTGCTTCGGTGGGGACCAAGCCTCTCCGTCGTTTCTAGATACCCAGTTCAATACACAATACACACAAACCTACTGATGTTTTATGAATCAATGACAAGTAACGGCGTGTTTAGTAGTATTCAAAATGAAATAAAATGATAGTTTCATGAAACATAACATTAAACACTGAACAATTTTACAGTATTTTTTCGCAGAACACTACACTGTAATTAATTAATTTGGAGAGATTCGCTGCAGTTGTACTAATTATTTATTTAAGCAATGGCCGCTTTCTGGATTTTAAAATCCCATCTTCTAGTCTATGTAATTTTTGTATTTGGTAAAACATATCATGCAGTCGGGCCAGTCAGTGCAAGAAATACAGTCCCTACATATTGGCGGAATATGTCCACAGCCGGTCAGCTTCACGATTGGAACGCCAACCCAACACAATAATTAAAAACGCTTGAAGATGTTATTTTGAAATCTCGAAATCAGTTTGAGTATGAATTAGTAACTGTACAGCTGAAGCGAACCTCCGTAAATAAATTATGGTGCCTCTGAGTTGAGAATATCCTGCGCACTAAATCTTTTGTATTTCGCAAATGTCATACCCTGCATCTACCTACTCTAACCGTGTTAAAGAGAGAATTCACGTTATTCACTCGGCAATAAGTCTGTTAAGAAGTAAGTCATACCCTGGTTATAGTGCCAATTTTACCATAGTGTAAATGTAATTACGACACTGTTTGAAACTAACGTATCACACATGAAACTTCCTGGCAGATTAAAACTGTGTGCCGGGCAGAGACTCGAGCTCGGGACCTTTGCCTTTCGTGGGCAAGTGCTCTACCATCTGAGCTACCCAAGGATGACTCACGCTCTGTCCTCACAGCTTCACATCTGCCAGTACCTCGTCTCCTACCTTCCAAACTTCACAGAAGCTCTCCTGCGAAAGGCGAAGGTCCAGAGTTCAAGTTTCGGTCCGGCACGAAGTTTTCATCTGCTAGGAAGTTTAGCCGGCCGCGGTGGCCTCGCGGTTCTAGGCGCGCAGTCCGGAACCGTACGACTGCTACGGTCGCAGGTTCGAATCCTGCCTCGGGCATGGATGTGTGTGATGTCCTTAGGTTAGGTTTAAGTAGTTCTAAGTTCTAGGGGACTGATAACCACAGCAGTTGTCCCATAGTGCTCAGAGCCATTTGAACCATTTTTGCTAGGAAGTTTCATATCAGCGCACACTCCGCTGCAGAACTGAAAATTTCATTCTGCTGTCACACTTTATTTGAACATGTCGGCTTAGATAAAATGAAATGGTCTGAGCATCATTCTAACACAGAGTAGGTATGGCATTATCGGTTATCTATTGCATCTCTAACAATAATTTTCTACAGCGTAATGTTCGACTGCAAACTTCCCACCACAGGTAAGTTTTTCATCGGATCACAATACGAAGAAGCACTTGCGGCTGTGACAAACCTTACGTGTGTAAAGGACACCATTACGATTTGTGATTCAGACGTTAAACTTAACGTATCCTGAAACTTCCTGGAAGATTAAAACTGTGTTCAGTACCGAGACCGAACTCGGGACTTTTTCCTCCAGCGGGTCAATTCTCTATAGGCTTTTTTTTTTGTTTTATCAGACTGTCATCGCACCTTATATTCAAAAAACTAACGTAGCAGCAAAATAAGTATTTCCAGTGTTCTGTTTTACTTCTGTTTGTACTTCTATGATATCACTCGTCGTATCAAATAATTATGTGGTGGGTCAAAGTAGTGTTCTTATATCGGTAGTTGCAGCCACATATTTTACTCATTACTGTGCTCCTTTCAACTTTTTGGTGACAGAAGTCGAAATTTACGGATACAGTGGCGCACAGTAATCTGTACTACTCATTTTGACACACACATTCATCACATGTGTTATAGTGATGAACCCCGATTTAGCGTCCACAAAACAATTAATTATCTGTCATCTCCAAGTGAACCCTAGGAGCACAACGGCGTGAATAAATTAACTAAACTGAGCTCTTCATTGAGACGTATGTATATCATATCTTTGAAAAAACTGAAATAAAACGTAGTTCCAGTAGCCTAATTGGAGATCAATATATTTTATATCATTTACATTCATAAAATATTCGCATTAAAGCAACAGCTCAAATACACTATGCTAACAATGTTAAATTATGATTGCAGTTACCGTTGTTTTAGCTACTGTGGAGAAGAAGTATGTGATATGGTCACTTACTTCAAAACAGGTTATAAGGGTAGTGGATTTTTGCTGCAAGTTGTTTCAAGATTGCTGTGAAACTCACTTACTTTTGGTTTAAAATATGTGCTACCGTTTGAACATTGGGGAGTTACGTTTTAAAGTTACCGTAACTATCGGTCAGGTTTAAAATATTCCATTTTCAAAGGCACTGATGTAAATATGTTTCATCCACATCAGCGTTCTCTAATTTATGCCTCACGTGGTGGAAGACATCAATGTCAGTATTTGCTGTTTCCCCGAAAATGGCTGGAACTGCACAGAAATAACTTCAGCACACTTGTAGGACTGATCCATGCCAGCACGACTCACAACTCGCTTCACTTCCGCAGTACATAGTCTCTTACCTTCTTAACTACACAGAAGTTCTCCTGCGAAACTTTTAGGATTGGCAGTGTTGGAAGAAATGATTTTGTGGATACTGGAGATAGCCACAGCCTGCGGGATGTTCCCTAAATGAATTTTTCTCTCTGCTGCGGAGTGTGCGCTGACTTGAAACCTCACCGCTGCGGTCGCAGGTTCGAATCCTGGCTTGGACATGGATGTGTGGTGTCCTTAGGCTAGTTAGGTGTAAGTAGTTCTAAGTCCTAGTGGACTGATGACCTCAGATGTTAAGTCCCACAGTGCTCAGAGCCATTTGAACCATTTTGAACTTGAAACTTCCTGTCAGATTAAAACTGTGTGCCGGATCGAAACTTGAACTCGGGACTTTCGCCAGTAGCGGATAAATACTCTACCAACTCAGCTACCCAAGCAAGACTTACGACTGGAAGGTACGAAATGTGGTACTGGCAGAAGTACAGCTGCGAGAGTATGTCGTCAGTGAGTCATCAGGTTCTGTGAACGATGCTGAGTTTGTCTCGCTGCACAGCCGAATTAGAGACATTAGTGCTGCCCAAGATGGCAGCCCTGTGAACTAAGTTATCTGTCCTGTACTCCTCCAAACCACATGCAAATTTAATAATATATTCTTCCAACTGTACTGTTTACTTTCAGTATTTGTTATTTTTTTCCTGGTGTTGGAATTTCAGTTGCTAGCACTGCAAATGAAAATAAATGTTCAGCTTCTGTAACTAGTGACAGTAAGAGCTATTATGTTACGGAAATAAACAAATAATTTGTAAAAAAATTCTTTTCTATAACACCTGCAAAGATATCGTCACAGATCAGTCGATTGGTGAGTGGTCATCTACTCCTGAGTTACCATACTGCTTCACCGTTACCTGGTAATTCAGTCTGTGCTTCTCTTAATAGGGCTATTTTAAACATAGTCTTAACAATTCTGCCTCAGACCATTTTTTTTCTTCTTTGAGGAAAACTTCATTACTTTCTGAAAGTATTTCGCTAAAAGAGGTCTTACATATTACAAAGAGCATTACCTATACCTCATGAAAAAAAATTTGCACCAATGTTTTTGTCACTGGTGCATTTTTAATGCTGTGGAGCTTTCCAGACGTGGCGATACGTAACTCGTTTTGGTAAGACAGTAAACTGATCTGTGAAAAACCGAAAGCTGCGAGTATTGGCAGCTCTGACTGCGGCGTAACTGTTTCACAGAAATTAATTGCTTCCCGAAATTCCATTACAACTCTTCCCGTCGCACATTTGTAAATGGCAGCTGCGAGGAGAAATAAAACAAACACTCGGGAAATTCAGCGGCAACATCCGCGCACTTTGGTTCCTTGGGCTGTTTGCAACTGTCCCTCTACAGAAACAGGTGTAAACGGACAGCTACACGCCTGATTCAATTCGTCTTACACCGAGAAACTAATGATTTAAAACGAGAAAGTTGCGAATTTGTATTTCGCGGCTCGCTTGATTTGTATAAACGGAAAGAGGAAGTAAATTAAACTCCCGTCCTCTGTAGCAGTGTTCTCCTTTGCCTCTGCTCGTCGCCTCGTAGTAACAGCCGTGTTTCAGACCGCGAGAAAACATTGCAGGGCTGCGATGCGTGAGTGTAGAACAGAGTAGTAGCGAAGTTTAGACACGCGTATACTGACGTCCATTGTAGATAAGTAACAAGTTATTGGCTAGGTACATATTAGCTGTTTTCGAATTGTTTTATGAAGCACGATACGATAACATCTCGCTAATACTAACATCGCCTACAGCGCTGATAAATACAAATGGCGTTCAAAAAGTTTTCCACAGTCGTCTCTAATTTTTGCAGGAAGAGAATGAAATTTTTTTCTGAGCATACTTGGAACATTTCGCTATAAGTTGGTATAAAAAAGTATTTTCTTTTATTTACAGCCGGCCGGAGTGGCCGTGCGGTTCTAGGCGCTACAGTCTGGAGCCGAGCGACCACTACGATCGCAGGTTCGAATCCTGCCTCGGGCATGGATGTGTGTGATGTCTTTAGGTTAGTTAGGTTTAATTAGTTCCAAGTTCTAGGCGACTGATGAACTCAGAAGTTAAGTCGCCTAGTGCTCAGAGCCATTTTTATTTACAGATGAGCCATAATGGACCGTCAAGTAGATGTCAGGTTGTGACAACGGTCGGTGATGGAGTTCCTCTTCAAGACCGGCGATGACTCTGCCACATCGATTCACAGGAAGTAGTCCCTGTTTATAGGGAGGACACAGTGGATCGCAACAGTATTCAGCGGTGGTCGCAGAGGTTTAAAAAAGGTGATCAATCTCTAATGGACAACCCACGATCAAATCATCCAAAATGACATGTGTGACGACACGACAGCTCGCTGAAATGACTCGTTTGTCATTGGGTACTGTGGTATCACTGGTACAGTCACTAGGGTACAGAAAAATCTGTGCACGTTCGGTACCTGGATTATTTACAAAAGAAATGTAAACGATGAAGAAGAATGTGTGCCAGAGTCTCATCAAGACATTTACTGAATAATGGAAACAGTATTATGATGGCGTCATTACCCACGATGAAACATGGTTGTTTTTGTCCGAAATTGAGAGCAAAACCCAATCCATGGAATGGCGTAATCCGGGCTCCCCTCGGAAGAAGAAACCAAGACTTTCACGAAGAGCAGGCCGAAAGGTGATGGCCTCCTTCTTCTGGGATCAGTGTGGTGTCATTTTCATTGACATTTTGGAACCAAGCTCAACAATTAACCGGAACCGTTACTGTTTCTCGGGGACAAGCTGCGATGTGCCATCAAGACCCACAGACCACAGGTTCAGGGTCAGCTCATCAGACCACACCATGACAATACCAAACCCTATACAACACTTATGACGCAGGAGAAAGTCAGGAAAATGGGTTGGAAAATTGTTCGTCAATCTTCCTACAGTCCGGACTTGGTTCCGTCTGATTTTTAGCTCTTTGGTCGTCTGAAGGCTCACCTGCGTGGTAAAACATTTGATACTGCGAAAGGCCTTATTTCCTGTGTCAAGCAATGGTGTAAAAGTCAATCCCCAAAATTTTACCAAAGTGCATTTACATCGCGGAAAGAACGTTGGGCCAGATGCGTCATGACTGATGGAGGCTATAATGAGTAGACTCAATGTATAGCTAAATGTTCCTAGTATGTTCACAAAAAAATTAATTTTCCTCCTGCAAAAAAATAAAAAAAGGTTGAGATGACTGTGCAAAACCTTTTGAACGCAGTTTGTACATTAATTCTAGGAGTGGGGAAGAGAATGCACAAGTACGGCCGTCGGAGCAATCGTCGTTTCATTTGAAAAGAGATAAAACTGAAACTCTTCGAGTCATCATGCACACATTCAGTTAGTTTTTTAGTAATGTGGCTAAACCAAGACGTGCAGCATTAGCCTTTTGCGTGGGATCCGATTTTAAACATCACTGTAAAGAAAATTGTTTTCCAATATCTCTTTCATTCCATGAGTCAAATCGCACTAATCTTGGGTTGGAAAAAACGAAAACTGCAACAGAAAAATATCATTATCTCTAGTTTGTGTGATTCACAGTGGGTGGAAATATTATTAAGCTGGTGCGCCGCTTCTCATCACAATCGTCTGAGTCGATTTTCGATGCGTGCTTGGCTTCGTATCTTTGGCGGATGGCTATTTAACTGCGGCGCGCGCGCTGTCTAGGCATCTTCGGCGGTACACCGCAAGGTTACCGCCCTTCGATAGTGCACTTCTAGCGCTTATCGAAGTGTTAGGTGTTCCAGGTGCCAGCCAGCCAGCCAGCCCAGCAGCAGCAGCAGCAGCAGCAGCAGTTCCCGGTCCCGGCCTGCAGCAGTGGTCCCGCAGCCAGCCAGCCAGCCAGCCAGCCAGCCCTCCGGTGCCAGCAGCAGTCCAGCCAGCAGCGGTCCAGCCAGCAGCAGCAGCAGCAGCAGCAGCAGCCGCCGCCGCCCCGGCCCCGTCCGCGGCAGCAGCGTTCCTGCCTCTCGCCGTCGCCGTCGCCGTCGCCGTCGCCGTCGCCGTCGCCGTCGCCGTCGCCGTCGCCGTCGCCGTCGCCGTCGCCGTCGCCGTCCGCCGTCGCCGTCCGCCAGTGTGTGTCCTGTCCTTTTAGTGCTGTGTTTTTTCTTTCTTCTCCTTGTCGTCATGTCCGCCCCCACCACCACCATCACTACTACCACCACCGCCATCGTGTATACGTCCCCTTCCGCCGCCTCCACCACTATCACTTGGTGTGCCCAGTCCCACCCCCCTCCTTCCATCCCTCCCCTCCTCTCTATCCCTTCGCCCTCGCTCTTTGTCGCCCCCTCTCCCGCTTCTTCCTCTCGTTCTGATCCCTTCCCCCCTCTCCCCCAGCCTGTCACTGCAGCTCCAGCTCGGGTGGTGGCCCGTCGGGCCACTGCCCACGCCCAGCTCTCCACGTCGCCATCGCCATCGCCATCGCCGCCGCCACCACCACCACCGCCATCATCGTCGCCTTCACCATCACTGACGCCTTCGCCTGCAGCGTCACAGTCATTATCTCCGGCGCCGACTGCTGCGTCCGTGCCGGGACCTGTCCCTTCCCGCCACCTCCCCATCGTTCCCGTCCCCCTTATCACCACCCGCCCATCGGCCGCTGTCAAACGCCCTAGTGGCGCCCCCACTTCCTCTGCTCCTAAAAAGGCTCCACCCCGCCCCACATCCCCGCCCCACAATGCCATGGACGTCTCCCCACCAGGCCCCGCTCCCTCCTCCTCCTCCTCCTCCTCCTCCTCCTCCTCCCCACCCGGTCTCTACAAATATCTCCTGTCCCGTCCCGCTCCTTCCTTCCTCGAGGCCCGGAATCTCTCCCTCCTCCTCCGCCAACATTTCCCTTGCGCCCCCATATCTCTCCTTACTCCCAGACGGGACTCTGTTCTTATCTCCTCCCCCAGCCCCACCCTCCATACTGACATCCTCTCCCGCCTCCCCATCACCCGTTTTGGTCCTAACGCCTCCCTCACCCCTGCTCCCTCCCCATCTCCTACCCGCCAACCCCAACCCCCACGTCGCCCACCGACCCTCACCGCCGTGATCACTCGGCTTAGTCCGTCGATCACGGAGGAGGAGGTGTTGGCGGAGCTGAAGGCCCATCCCACCCTGGAGGTGCGGGCAGTCCGCCGCATTTTTAACGCGACCGGCCCCACCCGCCTTATGCGAGTGTTCTCTGAGGACGCCCCCTCCATTGACCGCCTCCTGAAGGAGGGTGCCCTCCTCTTCAATCAGCGGTACAAGGTAGACCCCTCCCGTTCCCCCCCTCAATCCCTGCGCTGCCAGAGATGTCTGCGCTACAATGCACATACAACAGCCGAGTGCCGCGAGGCCCCCACCTGCCCGCATTGTCGACAAACGCACTTCCTCCGGCAGTGCCCCAACCTTCAATCCCCTCCCTCCTGTAATACCTGCAGCCTCCCCCACCCTACCTACTCCCAAAAGTGTAAAGCCCGACCCCCTCCCACCACCCCTGAACTCACCGTAACTGTCCGTCCCCTGGACGCCCCCACCCCTCCTGGCAATTCCCTTCGTCCCCCCCCCCCACTGCTGAGGACATCATCAGGTTCCTCACTATTGTCCTCCAAAACGTCCATCCCTTTCAGCGCCCCCACACCCTCCAACAGATCTCCCTCGCTGCCCGTTCCATCTTCCACCTTAAAATGTACGCCACCTATTCCCATAACCAGGCCCATTTCACCTTCTCCCGCCTTGACACCCTCGTCTAAATCCTTATCATGGCGCGACAGCATCGTATCCTGTTCAACAATATCCGCTCCCTTCCCGCCAACAAGAACCTCTTCCTGCACACCCTTGCTACCCACCGTGTGGATGCTTTCCTCCTCAATGAAACCTTCCTCCAACCCCACCACTCCATCCACACCTCCCCCTATCTCCTCCACCGATCCGATAATCCCCTCCCAGTTGCGCGTGGCGGAGTTGCCATTGGCCACCACCGCCAGATCCCCGTTCGGCTCCAACCTCTCCTTCCCAACCCCACCGAACACCTGATCCTTAGTCTCTTCTTCCCCGGCCTTACCGTTACCTGTGCCACCATCTATGTCCGCCCCAACGCCCCTCTTCCTTTCGACTTCCTCTCCCACATCGACCGTACCTTCTCCTCCTATGTGATCGCCGCCGACCTTAACATCCATAGTCGCTCCGCTGCCCAGTTACGGCGGTGGCATCGGTTCCTCTCCTCCCTTCAAGGCGACCTCATCCCCATCCCCCAGCACACCCGCCCCGAATCCAATTCCACTCCCGATGTTATTCTCTCCTCCCCCAACCTCCTTGGTCGCATTACGGTGGATGTCCTGGAGCCTATTGGTAGTGACCATCTCCCTGTCCTCCTCACCGTTTCAGACGGTCGTCGCCCCCGCCCCGACCCTCGTCATGACCCTCCCCCCAAGTACATCCATGACTATTCCCGTGCCAACTGGAATGCCTACCGGGATACCCTCTCCACTCAGGTCGACAGCCACCCTCTCGCCTACCGCCGTCCCGATGATGTCTCCCATGCCGCCTCCTTTCTCCAGCAGACCTTGTCTGAGGCCGTGGAGGCCCACGTCCCTACTGTTGCCATCCACCCCCACCGTCCTACCTTGCCGCCACAGGCCGTCCTCCTCCTCCGTGAATCCCATCGTCTCTACCGTGCCTTCCTCCGCACGCGTGACCCGGACACCCTACGACGCCACCGGCAACTACAGCGACACATTCGAAATTTGCTCGCGGCTAAGAAACGCCGGGACTGGCGACAGACATGCACCCGTTTAAATGCTACCCTCCCTATAAACTCGTCCAAGTTCTGGACCGCCTTCCGTCGCCTTACTGGAACTAAGCCCTCCCCCTACTATCCTCTTCTCCACGATGACCACCCCTTCCCTGACGCCCTTAGTAAGGCCAACCACTTTGCCTCCTACCTGTCCGATGTGTTTTCCATCCCTGATGATCCTCGGTTCGATTACTCCCTCTTCCCAGATATCCGCGATCGAACTGACACCTCTGTCCCTCCCCTCGCTCCTGGTTTCCAGTACTTGGACAACATTCCACACACGGAACTTAATGCCCCCATCACTACACAGGATCTCATTACTACACTCCGCACCAAACGCAACACCGCTCCTGGTCACGATCGTGTCACCTACCGTCACCTTCGTGAAGCTCCTGTCTCTTTCCTCTCCACCCTGGCCAGGCTCTACAATGTAGTCCTGTCCACTGGTTACTACCCCGACCTGTGGAAAACCTCTCGTATCCTCATGTTCCTCAAACCTGGCAAACCGCCGTCCGCCGTCTCCTCCTACCGTCCCATCAGCCTTACCTCGGTCTTCAGCAAGGTCCTGGAATCTATCCTCACCCGCCGCATCCACCAGCATCTCCGCCAGCACCGCCTCCTCCCCGTTACCCAGTGTGGCTTTCGGCCGTCCTTCTCTTCCGACGATCTTCTCCTTCACCTCACTCATCTTCTTTCCGAACAGCTCAATTCCCGTCGCTCCGCAATCTTCCTCTCTCTTGACCTCGAACGCGCATATGACCGCGTATGGCATTCCAGTCTCCTCTTCAAGCTCCAAACCTTCGCCCTTCCCATTAACTACGTTCGTCTGATCGGTTCCTTTCTCTCCCGCCGTCCTTCCCATGTCACCATCCATAACGCCGATTCCTACACCTTCTTCCCCTCCTCCGGTGTGCCCCAAGGCTCCGTCCTCTCCCCCCTTCTGTACTTGTTGTACACGGCGGACATGCCGCCGCCGCCACCCCCCGTCCACCTTCTCCAGTTTGCCGATGACACCGCCTTCCTTGCCCTTGCCCCCACCCTGCAACGCTCCCAACACCTTCTCCAATCCCATCTTGACCGGTTCACCGCTTGGTGCGACCAGTGGTTGCTCACGGTCAATCCTTCCAAAACCCAGGCGATCATTGTAGGCAAAACCACCCCTTCCTTCCGCCTCCTTGATTTCTATCTCACCGTTTATGGCCGTCCCATCGCTCTCACCCCCACCCTTAAGTACCTTGGCGTCACCCTCGACCGTCGCCTCTCCTGGACTCCCCATCTCCAGACAATCCAAGCCAAGGCACGTTCCCGACTCCGTCTCCTCAAGCTCCTTTCCGGCCGTACGTGGGGTCTGGACCCCTCCACCATCCTCCACACCTATAAGTCCCTCATCCGCCCTATCCTCTGTTACGCCCATCCCGCCTGGATCTCCGCCCCCCCTTCCTTTTATAAATCCCTCCAAATCCTTGAACGCCATGCTCTCCGCCTTGCCTATCGCATCCGTCTCCCCTCCCCCACGCGGATCCTGTATGATCTTATCCCCTTCCCCCACCTCCTCCTCTTCCTCGAGCGAATACGCATCCTCTACACCTCCCGTAAACTCGATCCTCCTCACCCGCTCGTCTCCCCGATCCTCTCCCACCCCCGCCCGCTGCCGCGCCTGTACTCCCATCTCCCACCCGGTCTCCATCTCTCCACCCTCCTTACCCTCTCCCAAGGTGGCTTCCGCCAGCTCCCCCTCCCTGATGATGTCCTCGTCCCCTCCATCTACCCCTCCTATCAACTATGACCCCGCCCCCCCCCCTCACTCCTGGTGTCCTTTCCCTTAGGCACCCTCCCTCCCTTCTCTTCCCTTCCCTTCTCTTTCCTTTTCCCCGTCCCCTCCCTCCCCCCTCTTCTTCCGGGCTTCCCCTCCCCCTTCCTCTCTCCCCCCCTCTTTCCCTTGCCCGTGGTGTCCCTGCTCTCCCCTCTCGCTTTCCCACTCCCCCTCCTCCTCCTCCCCCTCCCCCTCCTCCTCCTCCTCCTCCTCCTCCTCCTCCTCCTCCTCCTCTCTTGGCAGGTCCCCGGACTCGCACACGGATCGTGAACTTTCGCGCGCCGGAGATCGTCGCCCTCGGTTTAGTGTTTGTGCCGTCGTGTCTGTGCATCAGTGTTTTTCGCCGTCCACGCTCCTTCGTTCACGTGCGTCGTCTACCTCGTCAGTGTTTGTGCCCAGTGTCGCCGTTTTTCTTGTTGTTTCGTCGAGTGTGAACGGCTTCATGTTTTTTAACTATTGTATCTCCTGTTTTTTAAACCGCCATTCTGTTACTTGTCTGTCTCCCTTTCTTTTTTATTGTACTGCCTATGGCTGAAGAGCGGAGTACACTGTTCCGCTGCCAGCCCACCTTTGTATGGGGTGTTCAAATTACAATAAAGAAAAAAAAAAAAAAGCTGTCTAGGTCTTCAGTTTGGGTATCAGCTTCGTCAGCGACAGTCACGTGTGGCTTTGTGGCTGTATGCAGCGTGGCGAGTAGCCGAGGCGGTTCGACGAAGGAGCGTGGGCCGCTGCTGCGGTGTGTTTAGCCGTTGTAATGCAGATCTGCTGCCGACGGCGATTGGGGTTCCTTGGATATGTGAAGGACAAGTTCCCTTCGTGTCTCTTGCATGTGATTCAAAGGCAATGAATTGGAGTCGTCGAAGTGTTCATCGGTGGGTTCTGTTCATGGTAATTGAATACCCCTTATGCACTGAAAACTATCTTGGCTGTTTCGGTTACCTTTGATCTTACTGCCTGATATGTTGACGGCATATAAGGTAGTGCTAGTGACGCACAACCAGTAGACATCAAGCCGCGTTTAATGCATACCAAGAAGTGTGTAAGTTTGTGCCTGGCGTTCAGAAGCGGGCCGAAATATTTTCCCTAATTCCTTTTCTATTTTATTATTTTATTTGTAGTTTTAGAGGTTGTCTAATCAAATCTTAAGACCCACTGCCACGTATGTTAAGCCTCCTTAAGGTTCATTTGTGCCGCGTAGAATTAAAGGTTTATTGAAAACTGGTAGGGTTAATATCCTTGTGTATTTGTTGCGTCAGAATGTTGTCTGCCGCTGATGTGTTTATGTTTCAGATAATTGGCGGTGGTCGACGAGAGCAAGCTCCGATCGGGGTATCACGGTGGAACAGTGAAAATTAAGGACCTGGATCGGTGTCTATGGTTACGTTGTTAACGTGCGGGAATTCCATTTTGCCGATGGAGCGTTGTGGTTTACCACGAGCTTACTTGTACATGAAAGTTGAATATATTTTTATTTCACATTTTGGTCCGTGCATCTCCTGTATCTGTTAGAACCTTTCGGTTTGCTCGCGTCCATCACCAATTTATCGCAAAGTTGAGGCGGTCCCATGTTAAGACGATTTCATTTGTTATTACTATATTGAACATATTACAATCCTGTTAATTTGTCAGATATTTTAAGATTAATTGTGGAAATATCTGAGCTTATTGGACTCAAGTGGCTTAATGTTCTTAGCTGGGTCCTTAGTTACATGAACACCAGTTTCGAAGTTGCTATGTTAGTTGATGCATGTTTGACATTTGATTCATTGTGGTTTTATGAATATTGTTTTAACTAATGAAGATTGGCTAAGCCGGCTGCGATGGCCGAGCGCTTCTAGGCGCTTCAGTCCGGAACCGCGCGACTGCTACGGTCGCAGGTTCGAATCCTGCCTCGGACATGAATGTGTGTGATGTCCTTAGGTTAGTTCGGTTTAATTAGTTCTAAATTGTAGGGGACTGATGACCCCAGATGTTAAGTCCCATAGTGCTCAGAGCCATTTGAAAAAAGTTGGCTAGTCAAATTTTGAAAGATTTGTATTTGTTGGACTTCATGCACCGCCTTAGTTGTGGGAGTAGTTTTGGAGTGTTGATGTGAATTATACGAAAAACAGTTTCAATGTAAGTTATGAAGCTTGTGAAGTTTATTTATGGCAGTTATATTTTATTAATAATGGATTTATGAATATTGTTTATTTGAAAGATCTGAGTTTGTTGGACTCAATGCATTCTTTAGTTGTTGGAAGTAGTTAGAGTTTTGATGTGAGTCATGTGAAAAACCCATCTGAGTCATGAAGTTTGTGTGATTTAATTCACTCAAGTCATATTTGATTAATGAAATTTTGGTGAGAAAATTTTTAAAAAATATGTGGCTATATAAGGCAAGCCCCTTCCTATAATCGTTGCTACAGTTAATTAGATAACAGCAAAATGTTTGTAATAAATAAGTGTGTGGCAACTACAAACTCGTTATGTGTTTAATTTCGATGTGTCGAAAGAGTTCCATACCTCAATATTATTTTAATTGAGTTAGAGAAAGTGATACACTTTAATTAAATATGTAAACAACACTGACATTTCACTTTACTTTTTTAATTAGCTTTATAGTCTAATATTTATACAGTAGATTGTTGTGGCGGCTTCGTGAGTTTTTCTCCTGTAAATGAGTTCCCAAGTTTTCCTATACAGAGATCAGCAGTAATCTGAAAGCACTGCTTCATTCCAATGACCATGATATACCATGATATCTTGGCACCAATACTATAATTTCCTGATGGAGCATCTCCCCGTTTCATCTCTGACAGCTCCACAACAAGATGCGTAAAGGTTTAGATGGGTGTGTAGACGATGGACCTTAAGGGTCATGTTGCATCCGAATTGATGGTGTTTTTGCAGCATTACTGCCACCAACTGACAATAGTAATCATCTCAATTATTGCTTAAAAATACATCCATAACTTATCCTCTTGAAGGCTTCTCCAACAGCCTTGCGACAGTGGTAACACAGGTCCCACTGTTACCATTAGATGACCGAAGTTAAGCGCTGTCGCGCTTCGCTAGTAAGTGGTTTGATGGCCGTTAGGGTCTGCCGAGCGCTGCTGGAAATCGGTGCACACTCAGCCCTTGTGAGGCCAATTGTGGATCTACTTGATTAAGAAGTAGAATCTCCGGTCATGAAAACTGACAACGGCCGGTAGAGCGGTCTGCCGACCACATGCTCCTCTATATCCGCGTACGGTGACTCCTATTGGCTGAGAATGACACGCGGCTCGGTCAATACCGTTGCGCCTTCCGAGGCTTGTCCGGATGGAGTTACGAAGGCTTCGCAAACTTCCTTTCCTTTACCCTTCAAAACTTGGTCAACCACAGTGTCCTGAACCTTTGCGTTACATATCTGCGGAAATTAGCCTCTTCATTACACTTAAAGGCCTGTCCTTATGGGTCATCCCTTTAACAATATTTTTCATCAACACTGCCTTTGTATGTATGGGTGGTTTAATAACATGTTTTGAGTCCACGAGAGGCTTAGCAATAATCATTTTTCTCGCTAGGGTTAAGGTTTCTTACAGGCAAATGTGCTTGAACATAATGCGATTTTCTGTCCCTACTGTCCCTCATGAATAAGAAGCAGCTGTACTTAGTGTAGCCCAGTGCATTGCTAATAGAACAGAGACATGTGTTAGATCACCACGTATTTTCCATTTGTGGTCGGAATATTTGAATGAGTCGAGGAGATTCATCAAGTTTCCGTAAATCTTCTTCATGTGAACTACACGACCAACAGGAATAGAAGGAAGACGGTTGCCGTTGTGAAGTAATACAGGTTTCAAACTTAGCATCTACGAATTGCATACATTCCATAGGATCATGATTCAAATTCAAAGATTTCGTCAAAGAATTAATATCGCAGCAAACAACAGGAAGCAGATTCCTCTAACGATGTCTGCAACGTGAGACCTTGACGTCATGTTAGTGGAGATTTCAGTGCTACAATCTTGACCCTGATAGTTCTGCTTTCTCCTTTAACAAACCAAAATATTTAATGTGGTCACTTAACTCTGACTCGGTCGTGGTGCTATTTTACCTTTTACCTCAAAATCACTCTCATGGTACGCATAAAGCTGCTATGGAACTTCTTCCAGACTGTATTCAGCTTTTATTTCCACTTAATATTTTTGGGGTGGCGTAGCAGCTGCTAAAGTATCAAAGTGCGCAATAGGTAGAGTAGCCAGTGGAGGATTCGGGTACTCAATTATATTTCTTTTTCTGTTGACATTCCAGCCTTTATAGGTGGTGTCAAGGGGAAATATCAGTTACCTATATGTCTTCAGGCTGTCGCCAGATCATATATACAGTAAAAGAAAGAAATTTTTATATTTTTTTCAGCTATTCTCGTTGTATGACAGGAAAAGAGTTGCAACATACGTGTAGAGCCCACGACTTATACCGGTCCCCTGACTTCATATCAAAATGGTGCCAATAAGCAGCCTTCACAAGATATGTTAGATTTCATTCCTCTCATCAAAATGTTACCTTACCATAAACGTAACAACAGCTGTTCAGAGATTTTACACATTTTCTTGATATTTCAATGATTTTTGACATCTTAAAAGACTTTAAACACCAGAAGCCCTGCACTAATTTCAGCTGAAACAATACTCAACTCACACTCACAGCAACAATATGTATGTGTATAATCTACAAACAGCGGAAGAACACTGTGTTTTGTTATTTGGCAGGTGTGCTAATTTCAAAAGTTAAACTAACCCCAAGCAGAAAATGTAGCCTCAAAAAAAAATCTTTTTTATTTCATCGACAAAACAAGAGCTTATCGGTCTTTTTCAGGTTATTTATGAGTTCATAAAGTGGAAATGCGTAAGAATCAGCTATTTTTGAGCTCGAAACGTATTCATTGTTGGTCAGTGTTGTGTTAGTTGTATGTGGTTCTCGTCAACTTCTTCACACGGAAAGTGGCTAAATTAGACGTGTATTAATTACAACAGCAATTCCTGTCGGGTTTGAAACCGGTTCCATTTAATAAGGCTTGACAATTACTCCAGTTCCTGTAGGCTACGAACTTTTTGCAGCTGTCATTTTCCCATACTCCATTTCTGCGAGTGCTACACTGTTCCTTTTAGTCAGGCTGCAGAGTCCATTTTCATACACATCGGGTAAGTACATCGAAGGCTTAATGTAAATGTGTACTTGGAAGCCGGCCGGTGTGGCCGAGCGGTTCTAGGCGCTACAGTCTGGAACCACGCGAACGCTACGGTCGCAGGTTCGAATTCTGCCTCGGACATGGATGTGTGTGATGTCTTTAGGTTAGTTAGGTTTAAGTACTTCTAAGTTCTAGGGGACTGATGACCTCAGCAGTTAGGTCCCACAGTGCTCAGAGCCATTTGAACCACTTGAATTTTGTACGTGGAAGCTCTTGTTTGGCATTCTGTGGTGTCTTCGTTGACTCAACTAGTTGCCCTGATCCCGAATGTGACGGTCCAAAATGGATGCCGAGAACTCACGTGAAAAAGGCTGCGCGCTTCCTTACGAACAGACATTTTTTTCGGGATTGATTATGTTAATTATGACACTGTGTAATCTGTGTATTGACATGTAAAATTTATCACACTGTTGTATAAGTTTGCTGAAGCCAAAGTAAAAATAAAAGTACGATTTTGCGAATAATAACATGTACAGGCGATCATGAGTACATGCCTAGACGTCAGAGAGATGAACGGCTGTCCTCAGGAGAAAATAAGATCGTACACTTGATTGCAGCGAGCCGTAGTACCAGCTATATGAGACATATTTTAGCAATGATCCATTGTTAATAATCCACGATAACGCTGTTTTCTGCTTCTCTGTAGTTTTTACAAACGGAGGGATAATTGTGGTTGTTAGTTTGACTTGGCTTTCAGCCGTCATGTAGTGGTTATAGGGAAGAATTTCGCTTGGCAGTAGGTTACGAAGATATTGCTATTGCTATCTATTGCTCAGTTTTAGGTTGTTACTGTTTTCTGCTTATACAGAGTGTTTCAAAAAGAGTATACGTATTACAAAGTAATATTTTGTCCAAACTTTCGATCGCTGCGCCTCGTCTCGGCTGTTGGAGACACGAATAATAGTCTAGTTTATATTAGTTGCCGCTAGATGTCAGTGGCCTTCTGTTTTGCTTGGTAATCGCCATATGTTTAAAGTGGCTAGTCCGCAGCAGAAATCATTTTATGTTCTCGAGTTTGCAAAGTGCAATTCCGTGATTACAATGCGAAGATCTTTTAGGTTGAGGTATAAAATTGATCCTCCGCCGAATGAGTGGAACATTCGCAGATGGTATTAGCAGTTTCTAGTATGTGTATGTAAAGGAAAGAGTCCTGGCTGCCCTCGTGTTCCTGAAGGAAAAGTTGCACGAATTCAAACGGCTTCTCAGCGTTGTCCTTAAAAGTCAACTCGTCGTGCCACTCGAGAGTCAGAACTGCCTACAACAACAATTTGGCATATTTTGAGACGTCGGTTGGTTATGGACCGTAAAAGTTACAGTTGTTACAAGCTCTGAGTCCTGATGATAAACACAAACGTGTGGCATTTGGTAATGAGATTGGGGTTCGGTTGTTTTTGGAGAGGAGACCAAACAGCGAGGTCATCGGTCTCATCGGATTAGGGAAGGACAGGTAAGGAAGCCGGCCGTGCTCTTTCAAAGGCTCCATCCCGGAATTCGCCTGGAGTGGTTTAGGGAATTCACGCAAAACCTAAATCAGGACGCCGGACGCGGCATTGAACCGTCGTCCTCCCGAATGCGAGTATAGTGTGCTAACCACTGCGCCACCTCGCTCGGTGTAACGAGATTCTTGATACTGAAATAATCACACTATGTACAACTCACCGTGTTTGGTGATAAGGCGACTTTCCCTGTTAGTGGTCCGGTAAACAAACACAATGTTCGAATTTGGAGCCTACAGAACCCACATGCAGCCACTGAACTTGTGCGAGATTCGCCCAAACCCAATGTGTTTTGTGCGACATCCCGATCATCTGTTTACGGTCCATTCTTCTTTGATGGAAACACTGTTAGAGGTCAGCAGTATCTCGCTATATTACAAAACTGATTGTTTCCGAGGCTGGAATAAGACAACTTGATTTTTCTACAAGACGGGACACACCCCTGCTGGAGTCCTAAAGTGCATGAATATCTGAATGAAACTCTACCGAACCTTTGGACTGGTCGTCAAGGAGCTGGCGACTTTGCATGGCTCAGATGAGCTCCACGGTTAAAGGATTTGACATCCTCTGACATCGCGCTCAGTCCGGGACCGCGGGACTGCTACGGTCGCAGGTTCGAATCCTGCCTCGGGCATGGATGTGTGTGATGTCCTTAGGTTAGTTAGGTTTAAGTAGTTCTAAGTTCTAGGGGACTGATGACCACAGATGTTAAACCCCATAGTGCTCAGAGCCATTTGCTTTTTCCTCTGACATCTCCTTGTGGAATTTCCTTAATGACAATGTTTATGTACCACCACTCCCACAGAACATGGAAGAAGTGAAGAATCGGATCCGTACTGCCATAACATCAGTGACGAAGCACATGCTTGCCCGAGAATGGGAGGAATTTGAGTATCGATGTGATATTGTTAGTGTCGCTAATTGAAGACATTTTGAACATCTGTAATGTGAACTTGAGATGGCCTTAAATATGTGTAAAGTTTCATATTCATATATCTTGAAGTTTTATAAATATATGCATTCGAAATACGTATATTCTCTTTGAAACATCCTATATTTTTCCAGCGTGATTGGAGAAAACGCTGTAGGTCGTATACGTAATGCAGAATCCAGGTCATAAGTGTTTCGGTGAATACGTTGCCGTTTGAAGCTAACTGAGGAAAGTGTATATCGTACTGCGCTAATACTGAGTTAATTGGAAGGAATAATTTTAACGGAAATTGTATCACTTCTTTGTCGAAAAGATTTTTACCAACGAGAACGGTAGCTGATTTCTCGTGGTTTTTAGTCTGAGTGTAAATTAGGCTCAGTGACATGATTGTCATGATGACTGAAGTATTTCGAGACGTTAGTGGCGTGTAATACATAGAGAGCCAAGCGTTTCTAACTCCAAAAATGCAAATAAAATACATTCTGCTACATCCAAACTTTTCGCCATTTAGTTGATAACTTGCACTGTACATTTCATTCTGAAGCTGTAAGCTGTATTACAGAAACTATATTTAAGACGTAAGCAAAGTGGTAGTGTATTTAATTTTGACTGCAGCTATAGTCAAAATATTGTAAATAGCTGGGTAATAGTCAAGGGAACTTTATTGAAATATATCGATAGTAACGACGAAATGGTAGTAGCTGTTACGTTGTTTATCTTTGCGTGTGGAGAGTCTGTGTCGCGTTGCGAGCAGGGGGGGAATCAGAGCAACCTGAGTTACGTAAGAGTGTGGAAGTGTTTCTTGGGTGCTCCAGCAAACGCTGTCTGCAGCTATGCTCGCGCCAGTACAGATCCGCCTGATTCGTTAACCTGGAAGTAATGAGAGCACGGTAGGTGTGGACAGGCGGAGGAAGATGCTATGACAACAATTTCCTGTCCCTTAATTACCTGTGGCTTTGGAGGCGATTCGGGTATCCTCTTATCGAGCAGCAGCATCAACAACAACGGCAGTTCAGCATTGTCGTCGGCTACATTCTTCGTCGTCCGGGCTGCTACAACATCGTGAGATTGTTAACTGACAGAGTATCGTAGAGGCTTTGCCCAGCAACATTTCTTTCACAAAGTATGAATAACTTGCAGCAGTCAAAACTAGTAGGGCACCTGTGTTGTCATTGGCCTCAGACATTATTACGAAGCATAGTTCTTTTCCTTTCCATGCAATCACCGAATGTCGTAAGAATATGAAAACTGATTACATACTTACTGCCAGTTTTGTGTATTAGGGTATTTGCCAGTTTCAGTATAAATTTTCTGCTTCAGTAACTGTTAATTCTTGTATTGCATGACTGAGGTTACTAGAAGTACAGTAAAATTTCTCTGGAAAAACTAATAACTAAAGATAAACCATAAATTACGAGTGCACAAATTCATTTATTCTGTATTTAGATTAGCGAGTGACTTCTTCTGGCTTGGTATGTCTTTTATTGTTGTTAATTTAAAAGTAAAATCAATTGCTCTTTTGTTTAAAGTGAATGCATTTCAGTCTTTCAATATTCAAACGTAACTTGCTCGCCTTTTTCAAAATTTTGAATCATGTTATTGCGCTACTGGGCCGGCGACTCAGAGTCGTAAAAGGGTTCCATCGAAGAAAGCGTGAAGGTGTTGGAAAAAAAGGAACTTGCTGAATGTGATCAAAGTGGTCATCGATGAAGTAATCACTTATAGATTTTCGACTGTATTCGTTGCGGAATGAGCGCCTTCCATGAGTCACGGAGAAAGAATATTTCCAATCGAAAAACAGAAATTATGCATGATGAAAGAATGGTATGAACCTATTTTTGAACAGGTTTCTCCCAGCACAATTTTCGAAGTAAATATTTTCCTTCAGACTGTAAGCCAGAATGTGTGTCGAACCGTGTTCCTCGCGCAGCATATCACGGTGGTACAGCTGTTACCCAACAGCTCCTGTTTAGCATTGTTGGCAGCAGCGGCTACGTAACACGTATTTGTCACGCGGTGTTAGTTCGATAGGAGACTCGGGATGTGTGGCGTGGGCTGTGGGACTGTTCCCGTGCGATAAGCGAGTATCATGCACCTCGTCCACGAAACAGGTTGCCCCGCTGCTGACGGGCTAATATAATAGCGTAGCTAATTAAATCTAGGCCACTCGGCTGCTTAATTAAGCAGGCGCGGCTCGAGAGGGCTCGCGTGGCGCGCGGCGGCATGGCGCGGCCCACATAATCAACTCGTGTAGCGAGTGGCTGGCGAGAGCTGTTGGGCGGTGGCGCGTGACGTCACCCGCAACTAATGAATGGGGCCGCGATGGGCAGCTGTGTTGACAGCGCGTGCGCCGGCGCCGGGGAAGGAGGCCGCCCGCCACGCACACACTTTGCCTCTAGCAGCGCTCTCTTAAAAATGGTTCAAATGGCTCTGAGCACTATGGGACTCAACATCTTAGGTCATAAGTCCCCTAGAACTTAGAACTACTTAAACCTAACTAACCTAAGGACATCACACACACCCATGCCCGAGGCAGGATTCGAACCTGCGACCGTAGCAGTCCCGCGGTGCCGGACTGCAGCGCCAGAACCGCTAGACCACCGCGGCCGGCAGCGCTCTCTTACTACAACGAAAAGAGCAGGTACGTTTTCAATGGGTACAGCTCAACCCAACACGATTTTGGCTGAAGGGAAGGGAATTATACAACAGCCAGTTCTGCTCGGATAGGTAGCGAGTAGACGATGAAAATTACATACAGGGTGGACCATTGTGATTCGTAATTGGGAATCACTCGCGATAGAGGTGAGGCACAGCAAAATGTTTCAAATAAAAGTGGTAGGGAGGATTACTTATTGCTGCAAATGGCAGTGACTTTGGACGTGAGTTTCAAGGTGATTTGGACGTTAGTCATTTTTCTTAAATAGGAAACCTATGTTGTTGTTGCTGTTGTGGTCTTCAGTCCTGAGACTGGTTTGATGCAGCTCTCCATGCTACTCTATCCTGTGCAAGCCTCTTCATCTCCCAGTACCTACTGCAGCCTACAATATTCTGAATCTGCTTACTGTATTCATCTCTTGGTCTCCCTCTACGATTTTTACCCTTCACGCTGCCATCCACTACTAAATTGGTGATACCTCGATGTCTCAGAACATGTCCTACCAACCGATCCCTTCTTCTAGTCAAGTTGTGCCACAAGCTCCTCTTCTCCCCAATTCTATTCAATACCTCCTCATTAGTTATGTGATCTACCCATCTAATCTTCAGCATTCTTCTGTAGCACCACATTTCGAAAGCTTCTATTCTCTTCTTGTGCAAACTATTTATCGCCCATGTTTCACTTCCATACATGGCTACACTCCATACAAATACTTTCAGAAAAGACTTCCTGACACTTAAATCTATACTCGATGTAAAAATTTTTCTTCTTCAGAAACGCTTTCCTTCCCATTGCCTCTCTACTGCGACCATCATCAGTTATTTTGCTCCCCAAATAACAAAACTCCTTTACTACTTTAAGCGTCTCATTTCCTAATCTAATTCCCTCAGCATCACCCGACTTAATTTGATATCATTCCATTATCCTCGTTTTGCTTTTGTTGATGTTCATCTTACACCCTCTTTTCAAGACACTGTCCATTCCGTTCAACTGCTCTTCCAAGTCCTTTGCTGTCTCTGACCGAATTACAATGTCATCGGCGAAGCTCAAAGTTTTTATTTCTTCTCCATGGATTTTAATACCTACTCCGAACATATCTTTTGTTTCCTTTATTGCTTGCTCAATATACAGATTGAATATCATCGGGGATAGGCTACAACCCTGCCTCATTCCCTTCCCAACCACTGCTTCCCTTTCATACCCATCGATTCTTATAACTGCCATCTGCTTTCTGTACAAATTGTAAATAGCCTTTCGCTTCCTGTATTTTACCCCTGCCACCTTCAGAATTTGAAAGAGAGTATTCCAATCTAAGTCTACAAATGCTAGAAACGTAGGTTTGTTTTTCCTTAATCTTTCTTCTAACATAAGTCGTAGGGTCAGTATTGACTCATGTGTTCCAACATTTCTACGGAAACCAAATTGATCTTCCCCGAGGTTGGCTTCTATCAGTTTTTCCATTCGTCTGTAAAGAATTCGCGTTGGTACTTTGCAGCTGTGACTTATTCAACTGATAGTTCGGTAATTTTCACATCCGTCAGCACCTGCTTTCTTTGGGATTGGAATTATTATATTCTTCTTGAAGTCTGAGGGAATTTCACCTGTCTCATACATCTTGCTCACCAGTTGGTAGAGTTTTGTCAGGACTGGCTCTCCCAAGGCTGTCAGTGGTTCTAATGGAATGTTATCTACTCCGGGCGCCTTGTTTCGACTGAGTTCTTTCAGTGCTCTGTCAAACTCTTCACGCAGTATCATATCTCCCAGTTCATCTTCATCTACATCCTCTTCCATTTGCATAACATTGTCCTCAAGTACATCGCCCTTGTATAGACCCTCTATATACTCCTTCCACCTTTCTGCTTTCCCTTCTTTGCTTAGAACTGGGTTTCCATCAAAGCTCTTGATATTCATGCAAGTGGTTCTCCTTTTTCCAAAGGTCTCTTTAATTTTCCTGTAGGCGGTATCTATCTTCCCCATAGTGAGATAAGCCTCTACATCCTTACATTTCTCCTCTAGCCATGCCTGCTTAGCCATTTTGCACTTCCTGTCGATATCATTTTTGAGACGTTTGTATTCCTTTTTGCCTGCTTCATTTACTGCATTTTTATATTTTCTACTTTCATCAATTAAATTCAATATTTCTTCTGTTACCCAAGGATTTCTACCAGCCCTCGTCTTTTTACCTATTTGATCCTCCGGTACCTTCACTATTTCATCCCTCAAAGCTACCCATTCTTCTTCTACTGTATATCTTTCCCCCATTCCTGTTAATTGTTCCCTTATGCTCTCCCTGAAACTCTCTACAACCTCTGGTTCTTTCAGTTTATCCAGGTCCCATCTCCTTAAATTCCCACATTTTTGTAGTTTCTTCAGTTTTAATCTACAGTTCATAACCAATAGATTGTGGTCAGAGTCCACATCTGCCCCTGGAAATGTCTTACAATTTAAGACCTGGTTCCTAAATCTGTCTTACCATTATATAATCTATCTGATACCTTTTAGTATCTCCAGGGTTCTTCCATGTATACAACCTTCTTTCATGATTCTTGAACCAAGTGTTTGCTATGATTTAGTTATGCTCTGTGCAAAATTCTACCAGGCGGCTTCCTCTTTCATTTCACTCCCCCAATCCATATTCACCTACAATGTTTCCTTCTCTCCCTTTTCCTACTGTCGAATTCTAGACACCCATGACTATTAAATTTTCGTCTCCCTTCACTACCTGAATAATTTCTTTTATCTCATCATACATTTCATCAATTTATTCATCATCTGCAGAGCTAGTTGGCATATAAACTTGTACTACTGTAGTAGGCGTGGGCTTCGTGTCTATCTTGGCCAAAATAATGCGTTCACTATGCTGTTTGTAGTAGCTTACCCGTACTCGTACTCCTATTGTTTTATTCATTATTAAACATATTCCTGCATTACCCCTATTTGATTTTGTACTTATAACCCTGTATTCACCTGACCAGAAGTATTGTTCCTCCTGCCACCGAACTTCACTAATTCCCACTATATCTAACTTTAACCTATCCATTTCCCTTTTCAGATTTTCAAACCTACCTGCCCGATGAAGGGATCTGACATTCCACGCTCCGATCCGTAGAACACCAGTTTTCTTTCTCCTGATAACGACGTCCTCTTGAGTAGTCTCCCCCCCCCCCTGAGATCCGAATGGGGGACTATTTTACCTCCTGAATATTTTACCCAAGAGGACGCCATCATCATTTAATCATTCAGTAAAGCTGCATGCCCTCGGGAAAAATTACGGCTGTAGTTTCCCCTTGCGTTCAGCCGTTCGCAGTACCAGAACAGCAAGGCCACTTTGGTTAGTGTTACAAGGCCAGATCAGTCAATCATCCAGACTGTTGCCCCTGCAACTACTGAAAAGGCTGCTGCCCCTCTTCAGGAACCACACGTTTGTCTGGCATCTCTACTGATACCCCTCCGCTGTGGTTGCACCTACGGTACGGCTATCTGAATCGTTGAGGCACGCAAGCCTCCCCACCAACGACTAGGTCCATGGTTCATGGACTTCATTAAATTTAAAAAAAAGGTGCAAATTTTACAAATAAAATGATACGTTATTCAAGGTCATGACAAGGTTCAACGTAAGTCAAATAAGCAACTATGCCGGCCGGAGTGGCCGAGAGGTTGAAGGCGCTTCAGTCGAGAAGCGCGAGACCGCTATGGTTGCAGATTCGAATCCCGCCTCGGGCATGGATGTGTGTGATGTCCTAAGGTTAGTTAGTTTTAAGTACTTCTATGTCTACGAGACTGATGACCTCAGTTTAATTCCCATAGTGCTCAGAGCCATTTAAACCTATCTTTTATGCAAATATGTTATTAGTTATAGTTGGGATTAAGTCGAAACAGAACAGGGATTCAGCAAAACACAGCGTTAGCCACAAAATGGAAGAGGCAGAAGAGGTCGGGTATCATTACCAATAACTGTAATGTGACTATCGACTGTCATTCGAAGGCTGAGTGTTGTTTCATGAAAACCCATATTTGTGATGTCGGATTTGGAAAGAGCACAGAAATATTTGAAACTGTATTTTTAATTAACTTGTGTATTTGCAAAAATAAATACAACACAACGGATGCATGTTATTTTGACATTTGTAAGATAGAAAAATACATAGATAAATCGTATTTCTTTGGTTTCCAAGTCGCTGAGTGAATCCCCTCACCTGTCATTCGACGGAATGTTCATTCCAATTGGTATCTAACATTGTATTTTGTTGTATCCATCTTCTGAGTTAATCCCTACTGCACGAAAAAACATGTTTGATAATTTGACCTTCACTGAACCTTGCCATGACTTTGTAAAACGTATCATTTTATGCTGATATGGAATGGCCTGCCTCTAATCCAAACCTCAACCCGATGCAACATCTTTGGGTGAGGTAGGTCTTCGATAGTCAAAAATGGTTCAAATGGCCCTGATCACTATGGGGCTCATCATCTGAGGTCATCAGTCCCCTTCTTCGATAGTCCCCAGCGTTCAACATCACTAGCTTCTCTGGTTTCAGCACAGACACTGAGAAGTCTCCTTGAAAGACTTACAGTAGAGTTCATGCTATTACAAATACCAAGGGCAGACACATTCCATTTCGATCTTATAGTGTTGTAGTTTTCTTACGATGGAAGTTTTATGTAACGCAAAACAGTCGAAAACACCATACAATAATTCACATTGTAAAGGGATAATACATGTTGAGTAGGAGCGTTGCAGTTGCAGCTACGTATGAGAACAGTCCATCGGCTTACAGACATTTACAAAAGTGGGTTTCACGTAACTAGAAACGGTTTACATGGGATTTTACAACACACAGTGGATGATGTGTGAGGGATCGTATTCGCCTACTCAGAAAATTGAAAATGTGCCGAATTATAGACGCTGTAATGTTACATTATGTGATCAAAAATATCCCGACACAACTAAAACATACGTTTCTCATGTTAGGAGCATTTTGCTGAAACCTACTGCGAGGTACATATCAGGGACCTCAGTAGTCATTTGACATCGTGAGAGAGCAGAATGGGGCGCTCAGGGGAACACACGTACCTCGAACGTGGTTAGGTGATTGGGTGTTACTGGTATCATACGTCTGTAAGCGAGATTTCCACACTCCTAAACATCCGTAGGTCGACTTTTACCGCTGTGAGAGTGAAGTGGAAACGTGAAGGGACACGTACAGCACTAAAGCGTATAGGCCGACCTCGTCTGTTGACTGACAGAGACAGCTGACAGTTGAAGAGGGTCGTATGCGTAATAGGCGGACATCTCTTCAGATCGTCACACAGAAATTCCAAACTGCATCGGGATCCTCTGTAAGTACTATGACAGTAAGGTGGGAGGTGACAAAACTTGGATTCCACGGTCGAGCGGCTGCTCATAAGCCACACATCACGCCGGCAAATGCCTAACGACGCCTCGCTTGGTGTAATGGCGAAAACATTGTATGACTGAACAGTGGGAAAACGTTGTGTGGAGTAAGAAATCACGGTTCACAAAGGGGCGACCCGATGGCGAGGGGTAGGTGTGGCGAATGACCGACGAACGTCATCTGCCAGCGTTTGTAGTACCAACATAAAATTCAGAGGTGGTGGTGTTATGGTTGGTCGTGTTTTTCATGGAGGGGGCATGCACCCTTTGTTGTTTTGCATGGCACTATGACAGCACAGGCCTACATTGATGTTGTAAGCACCTTCCTGCTTCCCCCTGTTGAAGAGCAATTCGGGCATGGCGATTGCATCTTTCAACACGATCGAGCACCTCTTCATAATGCATGGCCTGTGGCGGAGCGGTTACGCGACAATAACATCCCTGTTATGGACTGGCCTGCACAGAGTCCTCACCTGAATCCTATAGAACACCTTTGGGATGTTTTGGAACGCCGACGTAGTGCCAGGCCTCTACGACTGACATCGATACCTCTCCTCAGTGCAGCACTCCGTAAAGAATGGGCTGCCATTCCCCAAGAAACCTTCCAGCACCTGACTGAACGTATGCCTGGAGAGTGGAAGCTGTCATCAAGGCTTAAGGTGGGCCACCACCGTATTGAATTCCAGAATTACCGATGGATGGCGCCAGGAACTTGTACGTCATTTTCAGCCAGGTGTCCGGATACTTTTGGTCACATAGTGTACGTACGCAAAGTGCCTGATGCAAGCAAGTGCAACCAGCTGAGCGAATTTTCTTATTATAGGAGCTAGTGGTTGTGGCTAGATATGACGTGTCTTGTATTAGTACACATGTATTAAAAGAGTATAACAAAAATCTTGGTGCAAGAACTGCGCCACGGAGATGTGCAGATCTGCTTACCTATTCAAACTGCAGAAATTCAACACACCGATACAGAATTTAGTTTCCGGATGCATAAGGCTTTGCATTCCTCGAAAACCATGTTCCTTGGAAACAAAAATATGAATCTTGTGTTGATAAGATGAGGCAAAACTCGCTGCCTAACGGCTATAAACCACAGTTTTGCCTCCTGACTAAGCACGATGCCTGTTATAAAAGACAGAAGACATGCTGTAGTAGCTTGTAATTGACACAGCAACATCAGATACACCGCCACCATCATCATAGTCGCTCTCTGCTTAAAATGTTATAACAACTTACATCACTACTGGAGTATCCATAATTTTTGCTTATCACTAGCTTGGTATCATGCTAGAAAAAAGGATTCCACTTTACGGAACTTCTTGGCGAGGGTGGGAGCGTAAAATGTACTATACTATCATCGACATTGGAGAAGGAATAGTTCATCTAATTCTAAGCATGACACGTGTCAACACCCAATTTACAGCAGCAGTGCTGATTAATCTTGAAAATATTCAACATATTTTCACCGTCGAAATTCTCGATCTTCATTTCTGGTGAACTCTGCTTTCTTCGTGGCTGCATGTGCGTTATAAGTCACGGACGTGCGAATAATATGAAGCAATAAAGTTAGAATATATTGATATGCATTTTATAGCGCCTATCAGAATAAATGTCAGTTACTCTTCACGCAGTGGAAGGGTGAGAGACATTGTTATTATATCTCTAAAAGAATATTGTTGTGAATCATCGTTTAATTTGCAAGAGTGTTTAGCTCCACAAATAACGTCTTTGGTGATGTAAATGCTCGTCATGAGTTGGTGTAAACTTAATACACTTGCTGAGTGCTTTACAGATTTTGATAAGTTTATTGTTATTGAAAGCTATCGCAGGCATTAATGTATTTAATACAGTGAACTGTTACAGTTCCAATATGAGAAATTGGTTAATTGTTATATGGAGATATATTCTCACCGTCGAGATTCTCGATCTTCAGTTCTGGTGAACTCGACTTTCTCCCTGGCGCTATGTGCGTTGTCATGTCACGGACGTCTTTGGTGTGACGTCATGTGTCCTGTACTGCTTTTGAGATTGCTCATCAATATTTTATGTAGTTTTAGTCTTCAGTTACTTACTTTAAAGTTTATCTGTGTTAATATTTGCTGTGAAAGTAACTTATTACTGGATTTTCATTATTCTCAGTGTTTCTTCCTCTGTTATTGAGTCGAGTGGTGTCTTATTCGTGAGTGTGCTTACGTCGTTCGTCCAAGACTCACGCCTCAGTAGTGTATTTACATTCTGCGGATTTCGGTTGCAGCTCTTGTACAGGTATTAAATTTAATCGTTTCTAGCGGTGTTTCGTGCTGTTTGTGGCGAAATAACGATTTAATAAACTTTTGGAAACGTTCGCTCCCTGTGTTTTTTAGAGTTTTCTGTGCCTTGAAGTCGTTCAGTAAATTTCGTGCTTTAGTTTTCAGCTGACGTTTCTTATTGTTTCTATTCAAATATTCCAGTAAAATTTTCTTTCACTGTTTTAACTTCGTTTAGTGTTCCAGCTGCAACTAAAATTTTTGGTTTTAGCTGTTGATTTTGTTAAAGTTTTGTTGGTATTCGTATTAGTTGTGGTTTAGTAGCATTAATAAAAGTAGTTTCTTTCGTGGTGGAGAGATAATTTTGAGATCGCTATTGTTATTTCATAACATGTAAGCTTCCACAGTCGGCGTCTACATTAATTAAAACTCCCGGAATGAATTGCCGTGGTCCATATATAAAACCTCTTCTTCTTCCTGACGTTTCGTTGCCTACTGCGGGCAACATCATCCGAGGTGGGTCGGCGACTGGCTGCTAGGCGCTGGAGACCCCGCTTATATAGAGCGCTTAGATGACGCCACCACTCATCACGTGCTTTCGACTATAAACTATATCTGACTAGTGCCGTCTCTCTCTATTATAGGTAATCGATAGTCACTTCGTTGGTACAGAGTCGACCGCCATATCTTTTCTAGTTTTAATCGTTCTTCTTTTTTTATTAAAATTAATTTCGTGCTTGTAGATCTCTAAAAGGAGTGTTAACACCCGCCTAGCGGAACACGAAAGGACCTGTAGATCGGGACAAATTGACAAATCAGCTGTAGCGGAGCACGTTTTCAAAGACGGTGATCACGAAATAAAATTTAGTCAGACAAACGTGATAGCTAGCACTTCACATTGTTATACCCGCATGTATAGAGAAGCTATGGAGATCTACAAGCACGAAAATAATGTTAATAAAAAAGGAAAAGGATTAAAACTAGACAACATATGGTGGTCGACTCTGTACCAACGAAGTGACTATCGATTACCTATGATCGAGAGAGATGGCATTAGCCAGAGATAGTTGTAAAGTCGAAAGCACGTTATGAGTAATGGCGCCACCTAAGCGCTCAATACAGGGTGTTACAAAAAGGTACGGCCAAAGTTTCAGGAAACATTCCACACACACAAAGAAAGAAAATATGTTATGTGGACATGTGTCCGGAAACGCTTACTTTCCATGTTAGAGCTCATCTTATTACTTCTCTTCAAATCACATTAATCATGGAATAGAAACACACAGCAACAGAACGTACCAGCGTGACTTCAAACACTTTAGTACAGGAAATGTTCAAAATGTCCTCCGTTAGCGACGATACATGCATCCACCCTCCGTCGCATGGAATCCCTGATGCGCTGATGCAGCCCTGGAGAACGGCGTAATGTATCACAGCCGTCCACAATACGAGCACGAAGAATCTCTACATTTGGTACCGGGGTTGAGTAGACAAGAGCTTTCTAATGCCCCCATAAATGAAAGTCAAGAGGGTTGAGGTCAGGAGAGCGTGGAGGCCATGGAATTGGTCCGCCTCTATCAATCCATCGGTCACCGAATCTGTTGTTGAGAACCGTACGAACACTTCCACTGAAATGTGCAGGAGCTCCATCGTGCATGAACCACATATTGTGTCGTACTTGTAAAGGCACATGTTCTAGAGCACAGGTAGAGTATCCCGTATGAAATCATGATAACGTGCTCCATTGAGCGTAGGTGGAAGAACATGGGGCCCAATCAAGACATCACCAACAATGCCTGCCCAAACGTTCACAGAAAATCTGTGTTGATGACGTGATTGCACAATTGCGTGCGGATTCTCGTCAGCCCACACATGTTGATTGTGAAAATTTACAATTTGATCACGTTGGAATGAAGCCGCGTTCGTAAAGAGAACATTTGCACTGAAATGTGTATTGACACATTGTTGGATGAACAATTCGCAGAAGTGTACCCGTGGAGGCCAATCAGCTGCTGATAGTGCCTGCGCACGCTGTACATGGTACGGAAACAACTGGTTCTCCCGTAGCACTCTCCATACAGTGACGTGGTCAACGTTACCTTGTACAGCAGCAACTTCTCTGACTCTGACATTAGAGTTATCGTCAACTGCACGAAGAATTGCCTCGGCCGTTGCAGGTGTCCTTGTCGTTCTAGGTCTTCCCCAGTCGCGAGGCATAGGCTAGAATGTTCCGTGCTCCCTAAGACGCCGATCAATTGCTTCGAACGTCTTCCTGTCGGGACACCTTCGTTCTGGAAATCTGTCTCGATACAAACGTACCTTGCCACGGCTATTGCCCCGTGCTAATCCATACATCAAATGAGCATCTGCCAACTCCGCATTTGTAAACATTGCACTGACTGTCAAACCACGTTCGTGGTGAACACTAACCTGTTGATGCTACGTACTGATATGCTTGATGCTAGTACTGTAGAGCAATGAGTCGCATGTCAACACACGCACCGAAGCCAACATTACCTTACTTCAATTGGGCCAACTGGCGGTGAATCGAGGAAGTACAGTACATACTGACGAAACTAAAATGAGCTGTAACATGGAAATTAAGCGTTTCCGGACACATGTTCACTTCACATCTTTTCTTTATTTGTGTATGAGGAATGTTTCCTGAAAGTTTGACCGTGCCTTTTTGTAACACCCTGTATAAGCGGGACCCAAGCGCCTAGCACCCAGTCGCCGACTCATCTCAGAAGATGTTGCCCGTAGTAGGCAATGAAACGTCAGGAAGGAGCAGCAGTTTTACATATGGACCACGGCAATTTAGCCCGGAAGATTTAATTAATCATGACCGCTATTGTTAGTTCTATAAATAGGTATACTGGTGTAACAGAACTTAGGTAACGTAGAAGTATAATTTTTTTCAGCAACTGTAAAATTTTACCATGAGTGAGAAGTGTATGCTCTGTCGTAAGTTTGTGAGTAGTGGGTTACAGTGTTGGATTTGTTCAAAGTATTCTCATTGGGCGGAATACAGTGGGGCAACCAGTGGGCATTCCAGCGATATCCTCTCCTGGGAATGAAGAATCAGTATTAGAAATAAGTTTATAGAGGAGCAGGAGCGTAAGATCTCGGCCCTTTAAGTACAGTTACAACACGCAAAGAAGGAACTAGATAGGTTGAGGAGGGTGAAGGGTGCTGGGGAACGGGAACTGGCAGTTGGCAAGAAGGCAGCCAAGTGGAGGGGGTATTCAGACATTTATACATTGCGTAAGTGCAATAGATTTGACCAACTGTCAGGGCTGAGTGGAGAGGAGACACTTGTAGCTGTAAGTGTAGGGAACATACAGCAGTCCTCAGCAGTTAGGAGGCCTAGGTCAATTGAAAAGTCTAACAAAAAGAAGAAGGTACTTCTGCTAGGTAGTTCGCTCAGTAGAGGTGTGGGCCAACACTGGCAGGAAATGTTGGGGAGCGAGTACCAGGTCACCAGCATCGTGAAGCCTAGTACAGGGATGGCTCACGTGACTGACAGCATAGCGGAGTTACGTAGGAATTTTACGAAGGAAGATCCGTAGTGATAGTGGATGGAGCAGGGAAGAGTCTTGATGGGGACAGGAAATATGATGAAGTCGATGACCTGGTAAAGTTAGTTACTCATACTGGTGGCACTAATGTACACTCCTGGAAATTGAAATAAGAACACCGTGAATTCATTGTCCCAGGAAGGGGAAACTTTATTGACACATTCCTGGGGTCAGATACATCACATGATCACACTGACAGAACCACAGGCACATAGACACAGGCAACAGAGCATGCACGATGTCGGCACTAGTACAGTGTATATCCACCTTTCGCAGCAATGCAGGCTGCTATTCTCCCATGGAGACGATCGTAGAGATGCTGGATGTAGTCCTGTGGAACGGCTTGCCATGCCATTTCCACCTGGCGCCTCAGTTGGACCAGCGTTCGTGCTGGACGTGCAGACCGCGTGAGACGACGCTTCATCCAGTCCCAAACATGCTCAATGGGGGACAGATCCGGAGATCTTGCTGGCCAGGGTAGTTGACTTACACCTTCTAGAGCACGTTGGGTGGCACGGGATACATGCGGACGTGCATTGTCCTGTTGGAACAGCAAGTTCCCTTGCCGGTCTAGGAATGGTAGAACGATGGGTTCGATGACGGTTTGGATGTACCGTGCACTATTCAGTGTCCCCTCGACGATCACCAGTGGTGTACGGCCAGTGTAGGAGATCGCTCCCCACACCATGATGCCGGGTGTTGGCCCTGTGTGCCTCGGTCGTATGCAGTCCTGATTGTGGCGCTCACCTGCACGGCGCCAAACACGCATACGACCATCATTGGCACCAAGGCAGAAGCGACTCTCATCGCTGAAGACGACACGACTCCATTCGTCCCTCCATTCACGCCTGTCGCGACACCACTGGAGGCGGGCTGCACAATGTTGGGGCGCGAGCGAAGACGGCCTAACGGTGTGCGGGACCGTAGCCCAGCTTCATGGAGACGGTTGCGAATGGTCCTCGCCGATACCCCAGGAGCAACAGTGTCCCTAATTTGCTGGGAAGTGGCGGTGCGGTCCCCTACGGCACTGCGTAGGATCCTACGGTCTTGGCGTGCATCCGTGCGTCGCTGCGGTCCGGTCCCAGGTCGACGGGCACGTGCACCTTCCGTCGACCACTGGCGACAACATCGATGTACTGTGGAGACCTCACGCCCCACGTGTTGAGCAATTCGGCGGTACGTCCACCCGGCCTCCCGCATGCCCACTATACGCCCTCGCTCAAAGTCCGTCAACTGCACATACGGTTCACGTCCACACTGTCGCGGCATGCTACCAGTGTTAAAGACTGCGATGGAGCTCCGTATGCCACGGGAAACTGGCTGACACTGACGGTGGCGGTGCACAAATGCTGCGCAGCTAGCGCCATTCGACGGCCAACACCGCGGTTCCTGGTGTGTCCGCTGTGCCGTGCGTGTGATCATTGCTTGTACAGCCCTCTCGCAGTGTCCGGAGCAAGTATGGTGGGTCTGACACACCGGTGTCAATGTGTTCTTTTTTTCCATTTCCAGGAGTGTACATTTCTTGCTACTGTTTCAGCGTCATGTTTGGCCTCATCTTAATGCAGCTGTTACGCGCTTTAACATGGAGTGGAGAAGGAACTGATCACAGAGGGCATGTGTCATATTACAGTGGTGCCAGTTGAGCCTATCAGTAGATGGGGTGAAAGTCTAGTTGGAAGTGGTGGGATCAGTCATGGATCAATTCCTGTAGTAGTTGGTGTTAGAGTTGCACCTTTTTTAGGTTGAAGTGGGCTGACAGGTATACTGGCTTACAGGGAGCCCCTCTAACTAAAGGTTCACCTTCAGAGGATGTCATGATTCCAAGTAGAGAAGGAATTAGCATGTTTCTTCAAAACATAAGAGATATTAGAGATCAAGTTAGAGAACTGCTTATAGATCTTGACTCTGAAATTATTGGTATATCGGAGCACCACTTAAATAATTTGACGATCCAGAGACTACCGTTACCAGGATAGAGATTAGCTGGCTGTTTTTCAAGGAGTTCCTTGTGGGATGGGTGAGTGATCATGTACGTAAAAAACAATATTCCATTTGTGTCTATAGACGTACAACGACGCAGTTCAATTTATTGAAAATAAACTTCTAATATTTGTTTATAAGTCCCCTAACTCTGACTTCAGAATTCACTTTATAGGAATTACCAGAGATTAGTAATATGTAGTGACTTCAGTATTAATTTTCGATGTGATGGTGCAAGGAAAAGGATGTTAGTTGATCTCCTAAGGTCATATGATCTGATGAAGACTGTGATTTCGCAACTAGAGTGCAGCGGAACAGTAGCACAGCCATAGACAATATTTTTATTCGTTCTTCATTGCTAGATTGACACTCTGTTACTAAAAGAGTTAATGGCCTTTCAGGCCATATGCAAAAATTTTATCATTAGTGATATTTGTAGTAAAAAAATACAAACTATGTAGGAAAGTTAATCCAAGATCACCCGCGAGTTGTTTAAAGCGCGTCAAGGAACAAGAACGGCAGGATGTTTATAGAGCTGATAACATAGATGACAAATGTAATGCTTTTCTTAACACATTTCTCATGCTCTTTGACAGTTGTTTTCCATTAGAACGTCCATAACTGGGTACTAGCAGCCTCGCTGGCTGACTAGTGGGATAAGGATATCATGTAGAACAAAGTGGGAATTATATCAAAACGTTAAAAGCAGTCACAGTGAAGCTACAGTAGCCGATTGCAGACGGTACTGTAAGGTGCTTAAAAATGTTATTAGGAAGGCAAAGAGTATGTGGTGTGCAAATAGAACATCAAATTCAAAGAATAAAATTAAAACTATATGGTAAGTTGTGAAGGGAGTGTCTGGCCAGCAGCACGAGGTAGGCAATATAAAGTCACTTTGTAGTAAAAATATATCTGTTACAGATTAATCAGATATATGTACAGTATCTAACATCATTTTCTGAGCATTGCTGGTGAATGAAATAAAAATTCAGTTTCCACAGGGAATCATATAACTCTCTTACAAATGCCTTTCCAAGATTGATGTCCGAAATCCACCTCTGTGATAGAGACAAGAGGGAGATTGAATCAATAATTACATCACTGGAGATTAAGGACTCTCATGGATAGTACAGAGTGCATAGCAGAATATTAAAGTACTATGCTGCGCATGTTAGCCGTGTATTTAGCCACAATTGTAGTTTTTCCTTTAGGAATGGACAGATTCCAGAACGATTAAAGTACTCAGTAGTAAAGCCAAATTATAAAAAGAAAATGGAAATGAAGTCCCATGCTTCTTGTCAGAGCATAGGGGAATGATGCGGGCGACCTGCACCACCGTAATAGGCAAGGTCGTAATGGAGGTGTTTGCTATTGCCATTCCTCCAATCGTAATGGGGATGAATGATGATGATGAAGACGGCACAATAACACCCAGTCATCTCATGGCAGGTGAAAATCCCTGACTCCACCGGGAATGGAAACTGGGAACCCATGCTCAGAATGCGAGGATGCTACAACAAGACCATGAGTTGCTGATATTGTAAAAAGGGAGAAAGGGATAATGTGGGAAGTCTTAGACCTACTTCTATGCCATCAGTGATTGCTAAAGTTATTGAAAAGGCTGTGTATATTTGGGTAATTGTATATTTTATAATCGTGATTTGCTATCAAATGTACAGTTGCGCTTTAAAAGTCGTTTAACAGCTGAAATTGCTATAGTATCTTTCCTCTGTGATATACTGGCAGGTTAAACATAAGGTTTCGAACTTTAGGCATATTTTTTGAAATAAGTGAGGCGTTTGGTTGAGTTTATCACAAATATTGCTCGAGATGCTGGGCCATTACAGAATACAGGGAGTAGCTCACAATTGGTTCACCTCGTACTTTAGCAACAGGCAGCAAAAGGTCATTATTCACAGTATTGAGAATGACTGTAATGTGGGGTCTGAGTGTGGTACAGTCAAGTGGGGGATGCCCAGGGATCAATGTTGGAGCCACTCCTTTACTTATTTATATAAATGATAGTATGAGTGTAGCATGGTCAAGTGGGACTGATGACCATAGATGTTAAGTCCCATAGTGCTCAGAGCCATTTGAACCATGGTCAAGTGGGGGTTGCCCCAGGGATCAGTGTTGGGGCCACTTCAGTTCTTTATTGATATAAATTATATGCCCCTAGCCTTGTGTGTAACTCTTAAGTATTTCTGTTTGCTGATGACACTAGCTTGGTAGTAAAGGATGTTGTGTGCAACATTGGCTCGGTTTCAAATAGTGCAGTTCATGACATAACTTAATGGCTTGTAGAAAATAAACTAACGCTAAATCACAGTAAGACTCAGCTTTAACAGTGTCTAACAAAATTCAACAAACCCTGATGTTTTAATTTCACAGAATAGGCATATGATTAGCGAAACTGAACTAGATAGTAAACTGTCGTGGAAAGCCCATGTTCAGGATCTTGCTCAAAGAATTAATACTCCCATTTTGACTATTGGAAAGCTATCTGAAACGAGGTTTGGGTTGACGCGAAAATTAATCTACTTTGCTTATTTTTATTCGCTTATGTTGTATGGCATAATATTTTGCGGTAACTCTTCCCATTCTAAAAGGATATTTTTGGCTCAGAAATGGACGGTTCAGGCAATAAGTGGTGTAAGTTTATGAATCTCTTTTTCATTCCTGTTTACGAGTCTGGGTATTTTGACATTGGCCTCTCAATATGTGTACTCCTAACTGTCATTTGTTGTTAACAATATTACCTTACGCCCAAGAATAAACAGCTTTCACTCAGTTAATACTCTGCAGAAATTAAACCTGCATTTGGATCGGAATTCCTTAACCCTTGTGCAGAAAGGTGTGCAATATACTGCTGTATCCATTTTCAATAAGCTACCACAAGAATTAGCAGTAATCCACGTGCTGTCATATGGAAACTGAAGAGTTTCCTGATGAGTCATTCCTTCTATTCTATCTAGTAGTTCCTTGAAAAATTATGCTGATCCTTTTTTATTTTTGATTATATTTACTTAAACTTACGGCTTGAATTTTTCCGGTTCATAAACATTTTATTTTTATCTGTTATTACTTTTATGTTGTAATTTTATGTACTGACACGTTCCGTGACCTTCGAGATTGTTCCTTAATTTGGTCCTACGGAACTTGACGTATAAATACATATGATTCATACTGTATGCATGTCACAACCCGTATCCCAAGTATCTTGGCATCACATTCGACCGCTCTCTGTCTTATAAAAGTACATCCAGAAAACACATTAGCCAAGATAAAAACTGGCAACAGTATCACTCAGTCTGTGTGGGGCGACTGGGAGGAACTCAATGGAGACATTAGATATATCGGCCCTTGCACTCGTTTTCCTGGCCACAGAGTATTGTGCTTTAGTGCGGCGTATTAATTGTCATACCAGAAACAACAACGATCATCAACACGATGTGCATGATTACTGGTAGAATCAGACCAACTTATGTCAAATGGCTTTCTCTTATGAGAAATATTTACCATCTAGATTTGCAGAACTGACACCCTGCTTTGAGATTACCACTCGTACAGGAGAATATGGAACGACCGATTCATCAGGACATACCTGTCTTAAAGTGAAATAGGCTTCTTCAAAAACACCTGACAGTACTGCACGCTCAGCAGCTAGGTGCAAATAACACCAAAGTAACAGATCTCTCGAACAAAACTTGCCGACACATTGGGAATCACCAAGAACGGGAATGGTTCGAGAAATATAGCTGTGATACTGTGGGTGTCGAACTTGACAGAAAACTGTGGCTCATATTAAGTAGAATCCACACTGAATGTGGTCGGGACTCTGAATCACTCTGTAAGTGAGGTACTGTTGAGTCTCCGAGCTGTGACAGTTGTGCACCGAAACAGTCTGTCACATGTGTAAGTGAGGGGTGCGTCCTACCATGCTATAATGGCACGTGGAATGGTTTTGTGAATGCCAACGCCGCCACGGTGGGATGGATTAGGAACCTAGATATTAATATTTTAAAAAATCGTTCAAATGGCTCTAAGCACTGTGGGATTTAACATCTGTTGCCGTCAGTCCCCTAGGCTCAGAGCTACTTAAACCTAACTAACCTAAGGACATCACACACATCCATGCCCGAGTTTTAATATTTACTCGATTTATTTTTGTTTTAAGCGATGGTATTCGTTACATGTTATAAATGTACTGCATGTGTGTGCCATACGAATGATGAATGATGATGATAGTAATACATAAAGTTTCCACTCAAAAAGCAATTCGCTGCTATTTCAGTGTTATTCAGGTGGATACTGCAGTCAAAATCTAAATCTCTAATGGAGATGTAAAAAATATTTGCTAAAATTATGACAACCTACAGTATAATAGATGATAATTTTTAAAGGATGGGATACCATATACAATTTCCATGCTTCCACTGTGTGTGACCGCATAAAAAGTCAAAGTTTTATGTAACAAAATTTACAACTGTATTTATATTATTAATTTTCCTCTTATTACAATAATACTGTAAGTCAGAGGTATAAAAACTTAAGTTGACATATGTCAGATGGGTTTTAATGACAAGGCAGTGGAAATATTTTGTGAGATGAAATTTAAATGACAAGTTGGTATAATATCTATAGAGGTAGTACACCATGGTGTGTGTGTGTGTGTGTGTGTGTGTGTGTGTGTGTGTGTGTGTGTGTGTGTGTGTGTGTGTGTGCACATGCACAATTCAGAAACAAATATGTCATCCAAATATTTTTTATCTTGACTGCATTTAGTCATTTGACATCATTTTCATCATTTGTATTATGGTGATGAAATGCACAGGTTTGTATGTGTACACCCATATATTTAGCTTTCACGAAAATTGCATATCTTTGACCTATGTGCCTATTCAAGTCTGTGTTACACAATTTTCTGCAAATGTAGGCCCCATTTTTACGGGGGTGACATCCTTATTTAAATACTTCACTGGGATCGTCTGAAGAGAGGGACAGAGGGGGGATGAAAAACGCAACTAAGCTATTTCCAAGATCTTAGGTTTTTCTAATTTTTTTCTTGTTTAATTATTTGTTTAAGTGCATTGCGATTCGTTACCGCATTTCAATAGCTCATAGCAATTGACGGGTGTGGGCTATAAAGCAAATATGAACTGCTTCCATAATCCTGAATTTTTTTCCAAATAAGTTATTTGGGATTGACCATCTTGCATTTTGATTAATTCCACTTGAGAGGAGGAGGAGGGGGTAATGGGACACACCTCAATGACTTCATTGATAATGGTTATTACGTGACTACAATACCGAATCCAAGGGCAAAGTTGAAATATGCATAGATATACTACTGCTTTCATTACAATGTAACTTAACTTTCGTGATCCAGCCCTCTCGTCTTATAATACCAACCTTCGTCATAACTCTTCTCTGTTGCCCGAAGTTTGGATGCAATCCTTCTCTCCATCTGCCCTTACTTCTACATGTAACAGAGATCTTTATATGGATGTAGCAAGGTAACTGTCTACCTCCTACTCACATCTCTACATACTAATTATTGCTTACGAAGAAGCAATTTTTCAGTTGTTTCCCATACTGTCGGGTATCTTTGTTGATATGCCTTTTTGTTGCGTTTCACGAACGGTGTGGCGGATATTTCGGAATATGTGAACAAATACTCATGGCATGCTGTCCTATTCCCTTTCTGTACAATATTTGAAATAAATCAGCGTAGAAATTTCTTTATCTGTATCCGTCATCTCCTCTTTGACTGGAACACCCTGAAAGCTTTTACTTTATCACGCAGGGCGAATGCGTACGTCATATCGTCTCTATCAAGTCCCGTTTCGATTTCGTGTGAGCGCTTTTCATCCTTTTCTGCCGAAAATCTGGACGTGGTGCTGTTAGTTGATATTTTCCAGTGTCTCCTCGCCTTTATTCTACAGGCTTTTGAAATAATCAACTTTCAAGAAGCAACCGAAAGAGGTTCCAAGAGCATTTGAGTTTCCTTCCTACTCGGTATTACTTTCCAATTTGTTCTGTTCACTACACATGGAAATAATTTTCTTTCCGCGTTTCCTCCAGTAACGGAGAACTATAGACTTCCTAATGCAATGGACGCATGATGAGGAAGAGAACTATGAATTCCGTAAGTGTAGGTGGAGAATATAGCAGACTGCAGTAAAAACAATGAACCTCAATATCTTACTAGAAATAATAAAGGAGCCACAGAGTTGAAAACTTTCAAAATGTGGAATGCACTATCAGATTTAAAAAATGTTTTTCGTGTGAGGAAACTAAGGGTCAGACAAGAATAAGAATATATCTTGATTACGCTCTGATGCACAAATCAAATAGAAAAATTTTACACCTGCGGTTCTGTGGTCTATCTGTTTAGAAGACGGGCTGAAAAGTTTCAAACTTTGTGATTCATCACAAGCCTAAGTAATAATACAGAATACTAGATCAGCTTTGTGCTAGTTGTTGCCTAGATAACTCGCTTATATACGTAAGTTTCAATGTTGTTGTTCCTAAATGAGGATACGCTGTCAAGAAATAAAGACAACGATTGCATGATATCTATGAAAAGGAACTAAGCATAATTTATGTTAATGTTGTTAAATGTAGGGTCGTTCGTAAATATGATTCTAGCACAGTTTATTATTGGAAAAATATTACACGCTGTTTCTGAGGAGATATTATTTGCTTAAGTTCTTTTATTTTTATATCATGTAAGCATAACACACTGCCATTAACGTTTGCGATCGGCTTAGGGTCATCTCCAGACTAAAAAGGCCTGCTGCACGTGGTTGTCGGTAGGTTATGAACAAAACAAAGAACGGAAACACTTTGCAGGAAGGATCTTCAGTCACAGGGTGACCACAGCATGGACGAAATCGTTAACGCTACTGTGAAATACTCGTGTGACTGCGTGGAGAAAGCAGGATAGTAAAAGACCTTTTTAATGTCCTTCTTGTTACAGTTTCACGTAGTCGGTGTAACGAAGGCTCACTAACAATCACAGAATAGTCAGCAGAGCCGAAGGAGAGTAAACATTATCCGAAAATGACAAAGCTTTTCAGCTCACGCTATTTTCACTTGCTTCACTTGCTTCACCCTGTAGCAGGGAGATGGAGACACTTCAGGCAGATACTTTTGCGCGATATAGATGCAAATCTCAGACCTATATGTCAACGTCAGCATCATCTCCTGAATTGCAGATCAGGATTATTAGGGAACCGCCGCCCATTCTCAGCAGCTGCGTGTGCCTGGGCCAGCCGCAGGTGTTCCTGAGAGCTTGCACCAAATCTTCAGAAAGGCGATCCTCTTCGAATGGGAAGCAATTACCTGAATACATATTCCGATTTAAACTGATTTACATAGTGAAAGGTTTTGTGAGGTTATATTGTACACTTATAACGCGCGATACAGTAAATCAAATCAAATAGTAATTGGGCCACCATTAATAACAAAACGTGTAACCGATAGTAAAGAAATCACTGTTGGTATTTCGCTTGATTTATGAGGCCATTGACATTAAATTAACTCCCCCTTCCTTCACTCCCCTTTCTTTTTGTTTTAAGCCGATGAACATATGACGTAAAATGTTTTATCGATTTTGTCGACATTTCTGATACTTATTAGTCTGTCGCGTATAGTGCCATCAACATCTCTCACTTATCCTGACTTTTGGCACTCATGCAACAGTGCTATGTGCCTACCTTACGCTTGCAGACTTTACTTGCCGTGCTGCTGTATGCTTTACTTTATATAGAGGAACTCACAGCCTAATCCGAAGGCTAGTATTCACATCGTATTGTTTTATGGACGGTTTTGTTCAAATCCGTGCAGAGGTTTCGCTTCACTGTTCCACTGTGAACTATTTCTGTGCAGTTGTACTCTTGATAAACTTCAGTAACTGAAATTATTAATTCTGAATATGGCTGCTGAAAAAAATTACTGCGACTGCAATTTCGATCCTTACCAATTATCAAGGATTCTGAAGGAAATAAGTGACCAATTATAACACGCTGTAGCTAAAATAATGGAACATTACAACAGAAAACATGAAGAAGCTTCGTGGGATGTTCAAACTCACTCTACAAAATAGAGTTGTGAAACGTGTAACATATTTCCTAGCAGTCTGAATCAAAACACATGTAACATTATTATGTTAACAATTCCACACACCATGTAAGCACGAAACATGCTGATAGCATAATAACAGCATCCGGCATGCATACTATTAAAACTACGTTCACTATCCACACCCAACCGAATCTGTCGTGAGACCGTTTGGTGTACGGACTTCAAGAGCAGTAGACTGACAAGTAAGTAAACACACAAAGACTTCGAGCTGCTAAGTGGACGATATTAATTTGTAACTTCGATATCGTATTGTCTGTGTAGTGTGTATCGACAACAAATGAATGTCAATGTCTTATGTGTGGTCGTTCAAAAGTAATAATACGCTTGAAAACATGAATACTACTTGAAGTAAGTGACTCCCATACACATGAACACCTGCACATTGAATTGTATCTGACACTATATGTGGTAAAATTGGGGTCACTTGCAATGTGACCGGAAACAACACTTTTAAAACCCAAGTGTCGCAGTATCAAGAATAGTATACACCAATCAAAGTGGCCGTGCGGTTAAAGGCGCTGCAGTCTGGAACCGCAAGACCGCTACGGTCGCAGGTTCGAATCCTGCCTCGGGCATGGATGTTTGTGATGTCCTTAGGTTAGTTAGGTTTAACTAGTTCTAAGTTCTAGGGCACTAATGACCTCAGCAGTTGAGTCCCATAGTGCTCAGAGCCATTTGAACAAATCAAAGAGAGAGGTCCACCTACGTAATGCATGTGCATGAGAAACCCCATGCTTCATACTATGTTCATAATGTGCTAATGTGAACGTACCTATTAAAAGTAGGTGATATTTAGAACAAAAAGTACATGCACATCTAATCGCGCTTGACAAGACATTTGCCGAAAATGAAGTGACTTGCCTACTCACAGTAAACAAGACATGTAAAATATTAGTGTGATGGAATCAAGAATCCTAAGTGTAAATTAAAGGTAGAGGTGTACATATGTGAGCCGTGTTGCGGCTCGCGTTGGTGAAGTTGGTAGGTTGGTATCGTGTAATAGGGATAGTGGCGTCTCGTTTCCTTTTCGTGTTTTCTGGCACCACTACGTTTGCTAACGTTGTCTGTCCGCGAGTGGCAGAAGTAGCCGTTATCGATATCTAGTACCCGAGCACTAGGGCGTCAAATGTTTTCCGGATTGGAATGTTGTGGCGCCCAAGAAATGTATTCGGAGTTGAGGCGGCCGCACACGACGCTCGTCAAAGCCGCAGTTCGGCAGCGACCACGTGGTGCTGAACGTTAGCTTAGCAATGGCGTGATGCCGCACCATGGCCGGTCCAGCCATGTGGCTGGGAATTCGATGGTGACATTGTGTTGATGAAGGAGACACGCTGGGAGTGCCAAGGATGGTAGACTTTGTGAAACCTTAATGACAGGCAATTCACAGTTCGTATAGAAATTAATAGTAGCCAGATGAATCATGATACCTCAAAAAGAAACATGTACATTACTATTATTTGCACGACGATTCTGATGGTGTAATCAGAGTTTCAATATATTTATTTCTTTAAAGTTTAGTATCTGACGCCAAATTGTACAAGTAACACCCAGCCAAGAATTTACAAAATATAAACACTTCTTGCGATTTCGTCGATGGCTGTGTATTTTAAGCGACGACAAAGTATCCAACAGCAAATTTCGGATATCATAATGAGATAGTGGAGTGCATCAGTGTTAGCCAATTGCTCCTGGACACTAATAAGGAAATTGCCAGCAGGTAATCACAAACGCCAGGAAGGGTGGTGATGTCTCTCCAGTGGATAACCCCAAGGTTAATACATGCATTAGCTTATACAAGCAGTTAAGTAAATTTATGATAAGTTACAGCTAATCTGACATTTACGTTAACAGTTTCGTTATCAGCACACCAGAGAACATGAAGATTAGCTGTTTTCATGTCAGTTAAAGGCAAGAAGTGAGATTTTGTATCTAAATAACTGTTACGACCTTGTGCTTCAACGTCCAAGTGCTCTGGTTTCTGCAAACTCGTCATGCGTCCATTCATTGCGACATCGAGTCTCAGTGTTGCACGTTCTTTGAAAGTAATACACTCCTGGAAATGGAAAAAAGAACACATTGACACCGGTGTGTCAGACCCACCATACTTGCTCCGGACACTGCGAGAGGGCTGTACAAGCAATGATCACACGCACGGCACAGCGGACACACCAGGAACCGCGGTGTTGGCGCAGCATTTGTGCACCGCCGCCGTCAGTGTCAGCCAGTTTGCCGTGGCATACGGAGCTCCATCGCAGTCTTTAACACTGGTAGCATGCCGCGACAGTGTGGACGTGAACCGTATGTGCAGTTGACGGACTTTGAGCGAGGGCGTATAGTGGGCATGAGCGAGGCCGGGTGGACGTACCGCCGAATTGCTCAACACGTGGGGCGTGAGGTCTCCACAGTACATCGATGTTGTCGCCAGTGGTCGGCGGAAGGTGCACGTGCCCGTCGACCTGGGACCGGACCGCAGCGACGCACGGATGCACGCCAAGACCGTAGGATCCTACGCAGTGCCGTAGGGGACCACACCGCCATTTCCCAGCAAATTAGGGACACTGTTGCTCCTGGGGTATCGGCGAGGACCATTCGCAACCGTCTCCATGAAGCTGGGCTACGGTCCCGCACACCGTTAGGCCGTCTCCCGCTCACGCCCCAACATCGTGCAGCCCGCCTCCAGTGGTGTCGCGACAGGCGTGAATGGAGGGACGAATGGAGACGTGTCGTCTTCAGCGATGAGAGTCGCTTCTGCCTTGGTGCCAATGATGGTCGTATGCGTGTTTGGCGCCGTGCAGGTGAGCGCCACAATCAGGACTGCATACGACCGAGGCACACAGGGCCAACACCCTGCATCATGGTGTGGGGAGCGATCTCCTACACTGGCCGTACACCACTGGTGATCGTCGAGGGGACACTGAATAGTGCACGGTACATCCAAACCGTCATCGAACCCATCGTTCTACCATTCCTAGACCGGCAAGGGAACTTGCTGTTCCAACAGGACAATGCACGTCCGCATATATCCCGTGCCACCCAACGTGCTCTAGAAGGTGTAAGTCAACTACCCTGGCCAGCAAGATCTCCGGATCTGTCCCCCATTGAGCATGTTTGGGACTGGATGAAGCGTCGTCTCACGCGGTCTGCACGTCCAGCACGAACGCTGGTCCAACTGAGGCGCCAGGTGGAAATGGCATGGCAAGCCGTTCTACAGGACTACATCCAGCATCTCTACGATCGTCTCCATGGGAGAATAGCAGCCTGCATTGCTGCGAAAGGTGGATATACACTGTACTAGTGCCGACATTGTGCATGCTCTGTTGCCTGTGTCTATGTGCCTGTGGTTCTGTCAGTGTGATCATGTGAGGTATCTGACCCCAGGAATGTGTCAATAAAGTTTCCCCTTCCTGGGACAATGAATTCACGGTGTTCTTATTTCAATTTCCAGGAGTGTAGAATGTCCCACAGTTAGGAAGACACATCACAGATAAAATGCTACACAATTAGGACACTGCACTTTATGTACTTTACTTGAACAATAGTCCTAGTACGGTATTGCATTGCATATTTTGTTAAGAAGTATGATGCGATTTTCCTTTGTAAATCCATGCATGTCTGAAGAAACAGTGCATCGTACTTCTTAACAGCACAAGCACAGCAGTAACATATTTATCCACCGATACGAAGCAGAGACTTTAAATTAAAATGTACTCCCCCAGTACGGGAAGAACAAAACGTGTAAGAGTGAGGTTATGAGGCATTAACGACGACATACGGCAGATTTGATCTCACTGTGACTCGTGTACGGTTAGCTAAGGCGATCAACACGGCCACCCGTGTAGAGCGAGAAATCCTGGTTCGAGTCCCGCTCAACCATAAATTTTCGTTGCCGTTAATCCATTACACAGCTGATGGTTCTCCTTATTTGCAACTCCGAATATATTTCATGTACTATTCCTAGTGCTATGATTTAAAGTAAATTTTATTATTTTACCATATCAGTTTCAAGTACATATTTAACCAAACTCACATAATGAATCGCATAATAACTGTATAGATCTTGTAATCTTAGAGCGAAGTTAGACTCATTTTATTACACCTTTTTTTTTCAATCATCGCTTTTGTGATTCGTCTGATGTGGCCCGCTACGAGTTTCTCTCCCGTGACAACATCTTCAGAATAGCACGTGCACCCTACGTCCTCAATTATCCGTTGTATGTATTCGAGTCTCTTTCTTCTCGTATAGTTTGTACCCTGTACAGCTTCCTCTAGTACCACGGAGGCTATTCCGTGGTGTCTTAATGCATGTACTATCATCCTGTCCCTTCTTCTTGTCAGTGGTTTTTATGTGCTCCTTTCTTCGCCGATTCTCATTCTCCTCATTCCTTTTCTTACCCGTTCATCTATTTTCAGTATTCTTCTGTTTCAGTTTCCTCACTGTCCATAATTCTCTACCATACAATGCTCCAAACGTATTTTCTCAGAAACTTGTTCCTGAAATTAAAGCCTATGTTTGTTACAAGCAGATTTGCTAAGCTATGAATGCAATTTTTAGCCAGTGCTAGTTCGCTTTTTAGGTTCTCCTTGCTTCATCCGTAATGCGTTATTTTGCTGCCTATGAAGCAGAATTCCTCATCTTCATCTACTTTGTGTCCACAAATTTTGAGGTTAAGTTGTAACGACAACTGTACATATAATAATTTTTTTTCTTTATGAATTTCTCTAAATTAGTGTGAAATTGGTCGATTTAATTTCTTGCTCTTTTCGTGATGTTAAAGAAACTGTGAGTAACTTTTGAAATGAATATTATTAATTATGTTAGATTTCAAATGATGTGATAATCAAAAGAAAGTGTACTTAATGTTAAAACTATTGTAAAATGTGGAAATTGTAATTTAAACACTTGGTCCATACGTAGGTAATGCATTAGGATATGTGTAGTAGAAAACCTGTGGTGAATACCCTACCTGTAGGGGAGCGGGAAAAGATGGAGGCAGGCGAGCGCGGGAAAACGCACACTGGGCGCGGTTCGGCACAACGGGCTCAGTAGTCAGTCGGAGGCGAGCATCAGTAACAGTCGGAGTTGTGAATCGGTCAGAGGAACACGTACTGTACCGAGGGGGCTACCCAGGAAAAGTGGATTACATTGAGCCTCGGATGAACCGATTCCGACGACTACTTGGCATGGCTATATTCTGAGGCACAAAATTGGAAAGATTACGACGCTAAGAAGATGGAAAGTGCCTATGTAGCGTGAGCCTTAGCCGCGCTTGTATGTGTGCCGTGCTGCCCGCTACCTCGCTGCCAGCCAACCGCCGCACCGACTTGCACAGGTCAAACATTTATTTCATCTTTAGAAGTGTATTTGTGTGGACCAGTGTCGAAAATGTTTCTAACCGTTCAATAATAACGTGACTTTTACCAGAATTGCTTTAGCCATGACTTATCCTGATCACTGACCTAGACAGGATCCTTACCTCGTATTGTGCAACCCGAGTATCCTGAACTGAAAGTTCATAATTAGTGTAAATGAGAATTATCATCAGTCAAACTTTTGCTATAAAGAAATTTAAAAGTTCTGTGAATTATTGCAAATGTTGGTAAAGGACAAAAGTATGACTAAACTGAAAGAGAGTTTTTTTGAATTGAGTTAGCGATGCTATTTAACTAACTTGAGACAGAACTAATGGCAGTTAAATTATTCAGAAGTAAGACAAAAGAGTAGTTATCCATTGATTGATAAATTTGAGTGTTAATTTGCCTTTTAGTACTTAACAGATTCAGTATAACGACCATAACAGTTTCAGGGTCCCCCCCCTCCCCCCTTCTCTTGTTCATTCTTTCAAACCTTGAAATGTGCTGATCATATTTGACCAGTAAATTTAAGTCCTTTATTGAACCTAAGTGTATTAGTGTTGTTTTCCCAATTTCAATAGTGACTTTGTATGTGTGTTTTCAAAACTGTGCACTCTAGGAAAATCTATGCCCGATTTCAGTCTGATCAATATACGAAATGCAGTTCGTAATAATCATTGCTGTGTGGTGGTGTGTGAATTTAGCTCGTCCAAATTAGTACAAAAAGAGAAAGCTTTAGTTCAGTGGATTTTTCCGGGTCCAAACTTTGCCATATAACGCATCATTACTACGTGTTACTATGCTTGTACATGCACCCACTTGTGCAAGGAAAAGCTCACTCATTGCCTAAGTAGGCTGGCGACCGAATCATTAATTATAGGTAGCATCTACTGTGTATATTTCTTGTCCATGCGAACGAGCAATTATACTTTACATATGCTTGATGAATCACTGTAGTTATTGACTGATTACAAGTCCGATCTTGCTTCTATTAGGTGCACGCGGTCAATTTATGTACTAAAATCCTTGATTATAAGGTGAAGCCCGTGAACTTATTACAGTACAGGCTTTATACAGCTAACGCACGTTCGTTTAAGGGCGGTAGCGTTACAAAGTTTCTCGCTTCTCTCGTTCCTGCTACTTCTTATTACTTTTGTCTTTCTTCCAGTTTGCTCTCAGTGCCTATTCTTTACCCATTAGGCTGTTTATTCCACTCAACAGAACGCGCAGTTCCCCTTTCGGTTAGTATAGCAATATCTTTAGGGAATCTTCTGGCTGATGTCCTTCCATCTTAAATATTAAGCCCACTCTTGAACCTCCTTATCGTTTCAGTCACTGGTTTTTTATTTATTTTATTTATTTATTTATTTTTTTTGCACACAGACTAAACAGTCCCTGCCTCAAACCCTTTTTAATCCGAGATCTGGTACATAATATATATCACCCGTCTTTCCGCAAAGCTTACTCACACTCTTCTCACAATTTCAATCATCTCGCACCACATCACATTGGCGAATGCCTTTTCTAAACCGATAAATCCTTTGAGTGAGTGTCCATTTTTCTTCGGTCTTGCTTCCATTTTCAGGCGCAGTGTACAAATGGAGTTTACGTTTCCTAAAGCCAAACTGGCCATCTAACGGAGCCTCAGTTTTTTCCCATTCTTCTGTATCGTATTATTGTTAACTGTTTGGATGAATCAGTTATTATATTTATTGTGCGATAGTTCTCACATTTATCTGCACTTGATGTTTTCGGAACTGTGTGGATTATATTTTTCCGGAAGTCTGATGGTACGACGTCAGTCCCACAGATTCTATACACTAGCTTGCATACTCTTTTGGTTGCCACTTACCCCAGTTATTTTACAAATTCTGAACGGAATGTTTTCTATCCCTTCTACCTTATTTCATCTGAAGTCTTCCAATGCTCTTTTAAATTCTTATTTTAATTCAGGATCCCCCATATCCTCCTTATCGACTCCTGTTTTTCTTCAATCGCATCATACAAGTCTTCCCCTCATAGAGGACTTCAGTGTGCTCTTTTCGCCTATAAACCCTCTCCTTTTGGTTTAACAGCGAATTCCCATTGTACTTTTAACCCTTTGACTGCTGTTGACGAGTTTACTCGTCATGCTGCGTGCCGTTCCCTGGGTGCCAATGACGAGTACAGTCGCGGACGCCGTTTTTCCCCTGAGCACTGTTGACGAGTTAAGTCGCACCCGCTTGCCGGCCCGTGAGTGCTGATGACGAGTATAGGTGCGCCCCTACCTGTCTATATATATATATATATATATATATATATATATATATATATATATATATATATATATATATACTCTTAGAAATGGAAAAAAGAACACATTGACACCGGTGTGTCAGACCCCCCACCATACTTGCTCCGGACACTGCGAGAGGGCTGTACAAGCAATGATCACACGCACGGCACAGCGGACACACCAGGAACCGCGGTGTTGGCCGTCGAATGGCGCTAGCTGCGCAGCATTTGTGCACCGCCGCCGTCAGTGTCAGCCAGTTTGCTGTGGCATACGGAGCTCCATCGCAGTCTTTAACACTGGTAACATGCCGCGACAGCGTGGACGTGAACCGTATGTGCAGTTGACGGACTTTGAGCGAGGGCGTATAGTGGACATGCGGGAGGCCGGGTGGACGTACCGCCGAATTGCTCAACACGTGGGGCGTCAGGTCTCCACAGTACATCGATGTTGTCGCCAGTGGTCGGCGGAAGGTGCACGTGCCCGTCGACCTGGGACCGGACCGCAGCGACGCACGGATGCACGCCAAGACCGTAGGATCCTACGCAGTGCCGTAGGGGACCGCACCGCCACTTCCCAGCAAATTAGGGACACTGTTGCTCCTGGGGTATCGGCGAGGACCATTCGCAACCGTCTCCATGAAGCTGGGCTACGGTCCCGCACACCGTTAGGCCGTCTTCCGCTCACGCCCCAACATCGTGCAGCCCGCCTCCAGTGGTGTCGCGACAGGCGTGAATGGAGGGACGAATGGAGACGTGTCGTCTTCAGCGATGAGAGTCGCTTCTGCCTTGGTACCAATGATGGTCGTATGCGTGTTTGGCGCCGTGCAGGTGAGCGCCACAATCAGGACTGCATACGACCGAGGCACACAGGGCCAACACCCGGCATCATGGTGTGGGGAACGATCTCCTACACTGGCCGTACACCACTGGTGATCGTCGAGGGGACACTGAATAGTGCACGGTACATCCAAACCGTCATCGAACCCATCGTTCTACCATTCCTAGACCGGCAAGGGAACTTGCTGTTCCAACAGGACAATGCACGTCCGCATGTATCCCGTGCCACCCAACGTGCTCTAGAAGGTGTAAGTCAACTACCCTGGCCAGCAAGATCTCCGGATTTGTCCCCCATTGAGCATGTTTGGGACTGGATGAAGCGTCGTCTCACGCGGTCTGCACGTCCAGCACGAACGCTGGTCCAACTGAGGCGCCAGGTGGAAATGGCATGGCAAGCCGTTCCACAGGACTACATCCAGCATCTCTACGATCGTCTCCATGGGAGAATAGCAGCCTGCATTGCTGCGAAAGGTGGATATACACTGTACTAGTGCCGACATTGTGCATGCTCTGTTGCCTGTGTCTATGTGCCTGTGGTTCTGTCAGTGTGATCATGTGATGTATCTGACCCCAGGAATGTGTCAATAAAGTTTCCCCTTCCTGGGACAATGAATTCACGGTGTTCTTATTTCAATTTCCAGGAGTGTATATATATATGACCGTTTCGACTGCTTGTACATTGTAGCTCGAGTCTGAGGACGACGAACTGAATAGATGTAAGTAGAGGACTAATAACCGTTATAGAAGATTTTTAAGGCTGTACTGGAAAGCGACAGTTACCAATTACAGAAACATTAGTTTAACAGTTCGTTCACTAAACGGATCGTCTACACTTGGTCTGTTAGTCGGTTTCTAGCATCTGTCATTAAAGTAGCCGTACAACCCTTCCAGCTTTACTCTTAGCTTTTTATTGCCTCTTGAAGCTCATCAATTTTGTGTGAACGCAGATAGCAGAGGAGAGCCGTTGGCGTAATGAAAGTACAGTCGTGAGACTCGCACGATTCGGTTCCGATAACCAAGTCCGGACCGGCTTGTGTAATGGTGACAACTCCGAGATTTTTATTTACTACGATTCCCTACGCTCCCGTGAAAAAGATTGTATCAGGTCACATGGGTGACAAGAGTTCACGTTCTCAACAACCTATTCATTGGCTTAGTGCACGTATTCCTCCATTAAGACAATTACAATAAAGAACGAAAATGCTGTGCTAGATGCTAATTTTCCAGTTATGAAGAAACAAAGTTTCAACTTAATTGTAAAACACAAATGTTTAGTATATTGTATCACTGCAGTTTGAGTCATGTACTATCAAGCCATTTCATTCATAATTCGTATCATTCGAACATTCTCTTCTTGTAAATTTCCACGTATTTCAGCCGTGCATTTGACGAATTTCATGTACCTGTTTTCCATACACTTTGTGCCTGCTGCACACAGAGGTGTACAATGAATTTTGTAATTGTTGGTGACCTACTGTTGTAAGTGGAGATTCTACCAATATATACATTAAGATTAAAATTTAGTAAAAATGATTTGGCGCTGGTAGAGACAAACGGCAGCTTAGGTCCTATTTACACCGGAATACTCGAAGCTGGTCAGGTGATTCGATGACAGGATAACTCCAGTAGCTCATCATTTTCACACAGGCACAATCTGAGTGTCTTGTACGACCAAGTTGTCTGTGGTTCGAACAGGATATTAAATCAGTTTTCACCGGTTATTATCAAGGTTTGTATCTAATATGCGTCTTTCGTGCACCCTCCTTCCTGTACTATATCTAGTGATTCTAATAATGATGATTCAGTCATTATCCCGTGTTATTATTACCGCCGGTACAGAGTGAGAAAACTGCGGAGGTGTGGGTACATCGTTACATTGAAAATAATATAAATTGTGTGTTATTCGTTGCTACAAAAGAAATGCAGGAACAAGATTCGAAATTCCTTACGTTCTACAGAATGAGAAAGGAGATCTACTAGAATCAATGCGGATGATTACTCTTTAGGAACCCGCAGGGGTCTGTCAGCAGTGTGCTTCAAGTTGTCCAGAAAATATGTCGCCAGTGAGTTGTAGGCTCTTTTGCTTGAAGGTGTGAGACCCGGTGAGTGCTTTCTGAAGCAATGGGGCAACTCGACAGACCCATAGTTCCAATGTTTTGAATTTTATTGGTTCATATGTACCGGGTGATCAAAGAGTCAGTATAAATTTGAAAACTTAATAAACCTCGAAACAATGTAGATAGAGAGGTAAAAACTGACACACATGCTTGGAATGACATGGGATTTTACTAGAACAAAAAAACAAAGTTCACAAAATGTCCGACAGATGGCGCTGGACAGCATAACGTCAGTGACTCCGCATGACAATCGTGTATAAAAGGAGCTGTAATGAGAGAGGGAATCAGATGCACCAGCAGTCGCAGCATGTTGACGTTACCTGAAAAGGCGCTTTTAGTGAAGCTGTATTATCAGAATGGGGAATGTGCTAGTTCAGCGCTACGATCCTACCGCCATAGAAAGAGGATTCGAACGGGTAAAGGTCCGTTGACAAATGCAGCTGTGGCGAGAATGATTTCGAAGTTCCAAGCCACGGGTTGTTTAGACGATAGACCCCGTAGTGGCCGACAGAGCACAAGGCGTAATGCTGCTGAGACAGTTCAAGAAGAAATGGAGACTGTAGTGGGTTCGTCTATGCACGGGGAAGTCAGCGCTCGTGCAGTCGCACGTCGCACCGGTATTCCATACACTACTGTTTGGTTGGCACTTAGGCGTACCCTCCGATGCTATCCGTACAAAATCCATCGGCATCATGAACTGTTACCTGGCGATTTAGTGAAGCGGAGGGCATTTGCGGTGTGGACGTTTCAAAAGATGAAGGAAGATGACGATTGGTTGAGTAACGTGTTGTGGACCGACGAAGCTCATTTCACGCTCTGAGAGTCTGTCATCGCCCACAACTGCATAATTTGGGCTACCGAAAATCCTAGAACTGTCGTGGAAACTCCATTGCACGACGAGAAAGTCACGGTATGGGTTGGATTTACCACATCTACCGTTATAGTTTTTTTTTGAGGAAATGCGTGATTCTGGTTTTGTAACCTGTAACCGCTACCGTGACAGGTGAGAGGTACGTCGATATGTTACAGAATCGCATCATACCCAGCCTGGCTGATAAACACCTGCTGGAACGTACGATGTTTATGCAGGATGGCGCTCCATCCCCATCTTGCTAGACGCGTAAAAGATCTCTTGCGCGCGTCTTTGGGTGATGATCGTGTGCTCTGCCGCCACTTTCGTCATGCTTGGCCTCCCAGGTCCCCGGACCTCAGTCCGTGCGATTATTGGCTTTGGGGTTACATGAAGTCGCAAGTGTATCGTGATCGACCGACATCTCTAGGGATGCTGAAAGACAACATCCAACGCCAATGCCTCCCCATAACTCCGGACATGCTTTACAGTACTGTTCACAACATTATTCCTCGACTACAGCTATTGCTAGGGAATGAAGATGGACATATTGAGCATTTCCTGTAAGGACATAATCTTTGCATAGTCTTACATTGTTATGCTAATTATTGCTATTCTGATCAGATGAAGCGCCATCTGTCGTACATTTTTTGAACTTTTGTATATTTTTGGTTCTGATAGAACCCCATGTCATTCGAAGCTTGTGTGTCTATCTACTTTATTCCGTGATTTATTCAGTTTTGAAATTTATATTGACTTTTTGATCACCCGGTATTTATACAAAAAAATATTGTAGTTGGATACGTACACATAACAGCAAATATTTTGATGTTCAGACACAATATTCAACAAAATAAAAATATATAATTACGCACAGATAAAACTATTAAAAAAATAAAAAGTTAAGTAGCAGGTAATTCGGTCACAAGAAAATCCGTGGCTCTGTCGGTAGAATCGAGTACTTAAAGAACACCTCCATAATAACGCTGAGAAGAGTCTTGTTGCTCCTAGTCCAGTGACATGTGGCTTGCATACTGAGAATTTGTCTCTATCTGGACTGAGCCCGTAGAGGACAGATGCGACGATCCTTTCATGGTCTGTCGGTAGGGTGCGTGAAGTTGTAGAGAAAACATGATTTGGCCACTGAATTTTATGTCTCTGTGCCTTAATGATCTCATCTGAACGTCCATTATAGTTTCAATTTCCTGTAGCAAGCTCAGAGGAAATGTTTCCTGTACCTTGAAAATCACTGGGTGCAGTGGCTTTTTTTATTTTTTTATTTTTTTGCATCCGTAAATTTCCTAAACGACTTGTCTACATCTGTAACAGACTGTTGCTTGCGTTTCTGTGTTCGTGGGCAAATGTGAAGTTAGAGATCTGGAGCCCTCCTTGCAGTGGGAGCGAAGAGATCGAAGGCAGAAGGCCATGAGGAAGTGGAGAGGGTGATGGAACTGTCTTGAGTGATGTGGGCATGGAGATACTTCCCTCCTTCTCTCCCAGTTGTTAGTTTTGAAACTAGTCAGACCACTACTGTGAGACACTAGGTCTAGGTTCTGTGTGCAGATTTTGGTTTCTCCGACAAATTTCAATCTGCTACACTCATCCTTGTTAATATATGGAAGTCTGACATTCACCGGCTCTGACAAATAATAAAGTTTAGTATATAAGCGTGATCCACAGCCCAAGGGCTCCAGGTGCCGTACAAATAGCGAACGCAAATTTTTTCCATTTCTGCTTACACTCATCGCTGCAAAAAGCATGGTAAAAGTAAATAACATAATAATTAATAAATAAGGACAAATGTAGCATTATAGTAAATGCAAAGTAATATATATAATGTGGCATGGATTTTAGTGTACTAGACTTGATTAAATATTGCAGGTATTTGGCAACACGATGTACTTTTGCATTGCTACCAATGTACTATCCTAGAGGACACAGTACAGGAACATACTTCATCCATGACACTAGCAGAATAATTTGGGAGGTGTTTAACCAGACATACATGCTTGTTCCGAACGAAGGGCAATGGTAAATGATAGCTCAACGTTTTTGTTCTACATCTACATCTACATCCATACACCGCAAGCCACCTGACGGTGTGTGGTGGAGGGTACCTTGAGTACCTCTATCGGTTTTCCCTTCTAT